>NW_019392656.1:258770-858770 GCF_000648675.2 Cimex lectularius
CTCTCTCTCTCTCTCTCTCTCTCTCTCTCTCTCTCTCTCTCTCTCTCTCTCTCTCTCAATCTCAAGCTTTCTTCATTTTTATCTCTTCTCTCTCTACCTCTCTCATGCCTTATATTAATTTCAATATTAATGTAATTCATTTGCAAATGTGATTTATCTTTTTTGTTTTACATCATAAACATATGATGGAAAACATCTCATTTTAGTGTGTTGAATTATAGTTAAATTTATTTTTCCAAAATTTTGTCTAAATTTTTGTTTATGAAAATCGAATAATGCAAACATAACTCACACAAGATACCGTTAGAAATGTGGCTTCTACTTTTTATATTGCTGAGAATCAGTTCATCCATCGCTCAAGATGAGAAACAGTCTGGAGGAAGAGATGCAAAATCGGGAGAATTTCCTTATGCACTAATCATGGTTGGCAAAATACAATGTGGAGGAGTATTACTAAGTGCTAGTAAAGTAGTCAGTGCTGGACACTGTTTTGATAATGGTTTCCAAAAGGACTGGTCCGTTATCGTTGGTGGCACATTGAATTATAAAGATGGGGCAGGAAAGCAAGAGAGGAGCATTGAATCATTCCAAATACATGAGAAATACAAAAAAAAAACACATGTACAGGGATACTTTAATGACATAGCTATTGTAAAACTGACTAAACCATTTGATATTTCTGATTCTCTGAATGTAGCAACATTACCAGCCACAACAAAAAAAGACTTCTTAACAATGTGGGGAGCAATTGTAGCTGGAAAAAAAACCTGCTATGGATTAGGATGGGGGAAAGGCAGTGCTGATGCAACAAAGTTTGATCGACTGAAAGTTATTGAATTGAAGCCATGGGTGGATTCAGATTGTTCTATGATTTTTCCTGATCCAAACGATGATATGTCTGGCAAAGGGGAAGCCTGTTCCACATCTCCAACTGAAGAAGACAGTTTTTACCCCTCCGATTCTGGTAATGCATTCATTTGTGAAGGAAAACTCTATGGTATAATGATGAATCAAGAAAAAAAATTAGGCAAGGTAGCACAGAAAACTGTACTCTTGTTTCCATATCTTGATTTCGTTAATGATGCTACAACATTACATTTATCTGCACCCTACATAATTTTATTTTTAATTAGCAGTCGACTACTTGCTTGAAGACATCATCAAATAACCATCAAAACTCATAATTTNTCTCTCTCTCTCTCTCTCTCTCTCTCTCTCTCAATCAATCAATCAATCAATCAATCAATCAATCTCAATCTCAATCTCAAGCTTTCTTCTTTCTTCCTTCTTCTCTCTCTACCTCTCTCATGCCTTATTTTAATTTTAATGGCAATTAATTTGAAAAATGGCAAAAAGGTGGGGTTGAGATGGGGAGTTAGTGTCCGCGTGGATCGAGATCACGATAGCTCAAGTGTTAGAGCAGCGGTGTATTTAGCCGAAGATTGTGGGTTCGAATCCCGCTCATGCCATTGACTTTTTTATCTCAACTAAAAACCTTAATTAATGTAATATATTAATTTTAATATTAATTTAATTCATTTATAGTTGTTATTTATCTTTTTTGTTTTACATCATAAACATATGATGGAAATCATCTCATTTTAGTGTGTTGAATTATAGTTAAACTTATTTTTCCAAAATTTGGTCTCAATTTTTCTTTGTGAAAATCGAATAATGCAAACATAACTCACACAAGATACCGTTAGAAATGTGGCTTCTACTATTTATCTTGTTGAGAATCAGTTCATCCATCGCTCAAGATGAGAAACAGGCTGGAGGAAGAGATGCAAAATCAGGAGAATTTCCTTATGCACTAATCATGGTTGGCAGAATACAATGTGGAGGTGTATTAATAAGTGCTAGTAAAGTAATCAGTGCTGCACACTGTTTTGATAATGGCTTCCAAAAGGACTGGTCCGTTTTCATTGGTGGCACATTGAATTTTATAAAAGGAACAGGAAAGCAAGAGAGGAGCATTGAATCATTCAAATTACATGAGAACTACAAAAAAAAACGTATAGAAGGATACTTTAATGATATAGCTGTTATAAAACTGACTAAACCATTTGATATTTCTGATTCACTGAATATAGCAACATTACCAGCCAAAACAAAAAAAGACTTCTTAACAATGTGGGGAGCAATTGTAGCTGGAAAAAAAACCTGTATTGGAATAGGATGGGGGAAAAGCAGTGCTGATGTATCAAAGCTCGATCAACTGAAAGTTATTGAATTGAAGCCATGGGTGGATTCAGATTGTTCTATGATTTTTCCTGGTCCAAACGATGATATGTCTTCCAAAGGGGAAGTCTGTTCCTCATCTCCAGCTGAAACAGACAGATTTTACCCCACTGATTCTGGTAATGCATTCATTTGTGATGGAAAAGTCTATGGTATAATGATGACTCAAGAACACGGATTAGATAAGATAGCACAGAAATCTCTACTCTTTTTTCCATATCTTGATTTCATTAATGATGCTACAACATTACATTTATCTGCACCCTACATAATTTTATTTTTAATTAGCAGTCGACTACTTGCTTGAAGACATCATCAAATAACCATCCAAACTCANATATATATATAGAGAGAGAGAGAGAGAGAGAGAGAGAGAGAGAGAGAGAGAGAGAGAAGACTAGTGTGTGTGTGTGTAACATAACAGGGGCAATGCATATTTGTCCATTAACAACATTAACAGAAACCACACTCAATATCCACTGTTACATATGGCATTTATGTACAAAAGGCGACTTTTGAGAGTGCCACCAGACTCTGGAGATACAAAGAAATAAAATTTGATGTAAGGAGGAGATATCACAAAACTTTAGACAGAATAAAAATAAATGAGATAGCTGTAATGGTAGCCGACAAAATAAGAAGAAAACTCAACGTTGAAGGACCCTTCCTAGAGGTCATAGTTAACAAAGACCTTTGGAATAAAGGAAACCCCAAGATTCAAGAAGGGGTTCAAATAGATGAGGGGGTGAAAGGACCGATTTACACCCTAGCAAAGCCCCTTCGACTGGTCCTATATTCCAAGTTGAAGTCCATATAATCCAACCCTGTACACAGTAGTCAGGGTCAGACATGTATAAAGACACTAAATGCATTTGTTTCCTGCCTAAATTGCCTTATGGCCCTAGGAATACACAACAAGGTCAAGGTGGGTTCCAGAACATGAATTTATTGAAGGAAATGAACAGTTGACCACTAGCCAAAGAACGAACAGCTTCTCAGCCAAGGGATTTTAACTACAATTGGCATACCAGAGAGTGTACTAAACTTGGAGCTGGTATCTCATTTTCTGCTTGACCAACTAATAATGGAATCTGGCAGATTACTAATAAAATAGGTGAGATGTTCTCTTTATGTAACTAAAGAATGACACCCTTCAACTAAGTGGGACACATCGAGCAACCTTACAAAGCCTTTTATTTGTTGGGTGAGTATGAACCCTCTTTTAATTCAGATGCTTTAATGGCAAACTGTTTATCGGCAAAAATTTTTGATATTTGAGAGGTTCCCTACAAATCCTTTTTTTAATTATGCTTATATTCTAACTAACAAAGAAAATACACACGAACACCAACTATAACAATAAATAAAACACCTTTTTTATTGTTTATATATATTTTTGTAATTATTTTATTTAACTCTTGTGTACATACACATTATGTTTTGCTAATAACTACTGATATACAGCACACTCAAAAAGTGTGATTAACATGGCATTTGAGGGTGGGCCCTGCCCTAAGGTAGTCCACACAATAATTCACTGGAGTATAATAATTTGAGATAAATAAATATATCATTAATAAATAAATTAACCTCAACGCACGTTTACACTAGCACTTATTTACATTAACACATATTTACAATCTGTAGTCCGTATGATGCTTTCTTTTTAGCCGTCTTTGTTGGCAGGGTGGAGGCATATTCGCTGGAATTTGTGCAATTGCCAGATTCGGGTGGGAGTCAGCTTTGGCAAGCAGCATCGGGTATCTCTTCTTTAGTTCGTCTTCTACCGATGTCAACGATATTTCATGGTGGAGCTGTTCATTCCTTTGTTATTTTGTTATTAACCGTAATACACGGTTCTGCAGCATTTCTATCCATTTTATTTGCGAGGCGGATGCAGTACACCAAATGAGCGAGCCATAAAACTATATTGGTTTTATTAGGCTTAAATAAAGGAGTTGCATAAGTGGAATTTGGACAGAATTGCTAGAGAGAATTGGTTTGATATTGCAAATACGCAAGGGAATTCTCGTTACACATGAGGATATGTGGTTATTCCAGGTGAGATGCGAGTCCAAGTGTAGCCCTAAGTATTTATATGAGTCTGCTTGAGGTACATTAGCTCCACCGAGTACTACATGTGAGGGCCTTGAGGTCTTCTTATAAGTGAAGTTAATGAGTTTGGACTTAGTTGAATTCAGCTTAACTTTCCACTTTGATGCCCAATCATTAATTTTTTGGCAGTAATTCTGCATCTTCATTTCTGCATCACTGAGCGTGATACTTTGGGACAGCACTGCTTTGTCGTCGGCAAATTGGGCTATTTCGATGTTGCTATCTGCTGGAAGGTCATGCTCGTACAGAATGTAAAGGAGGGGTCCCAGAACACTTCCTTGAGGAACACCCGCTGAGATGCTGTGTACTTCCGAGTTTGCCCCTTTATAGCTGACAAAAAATTGTCTGTCGGTCACATAAGACTTCTCCAGCCAGTAGTATATATCGGGTAGTAACTTTTTAATCTTATATAGCAGGCCCTCATGCCACACTCGATCGAAGGCCTTTTGGGTATCTATAAATAAACCTAGACAATACTTTTTTTCCTCATAAGTTTGTAGTATTTTATCCACTACTCTGTGGAGTTGCCACAGACAAGAATGAGATGCTCTGAAACCAAATTGTGTGTTCGGTATTACAGGACTTAAATAACTCAGAAGCTTTGGAAATATTAGTCGCTCGAGGATCTTCGATAGTGCAGACAACAAACTTATTGGTCGATAACTGGTTGGTTTGTCCCATTCTTTTTTGGCTTTATGTATAGGTACCACTTTAGCAATTTTCCATTTTTTTGGAAAGTATGCCGTTCAAAGGATGCCATTGTATATTTGTGTTAACAGTACGAGACATTTTCTAGGCATATGCATCAATGTGATGCCTTACGATCATGTCCATACCTGGTGCTTTTTTGTTTTAATTTTCTGAATTACACTCTACACTTTACTGAATTACAATTTATATATTTATAAATTTATTTAAAATTCAATAAATGTTTCATTAAAAAAATGTTAAATAACATATGTTACTTTTAAAACCAATATGAAAACATTACCCCAATTTATATTGTCCTTATCTTTATCAATACCAAAACACAACATGGATGGAATATTTTTTGGAAATGTGGGTTCTAATAGTTTTACTGTTGAGGATTGGTGTGTTTGCTAGTGATGGCGGGAAGTTAAGAAGAGGAAGAGAACAAATTTTGGAGAATTTCCTTATGCACTAAGCCTGCATGGCAAAATGAGGAGGAACATTCGCAACTGCTAGTAAATTCGTCACTGCAGGTCACTGCTTTAAAATAGTTGCTGGCTTCCAAAATGATTGGTCATCTTGGTGGTTCACTCAGCCTCGAACCCAGAGCCAAAGGATGACAAGAGATGAATATTAAGGCTATTGAACATCCAAAATTTCAAAAGAAAAATTCAGGATCAGGATATTTTCATGTATAGGTCTTGCAGATTGGAAAAACCATTTGGTATAACTGATTCATTGAAACAACCCAGTCTTCCATCACGTGATAAAAACAAGTTCAGGAAAATATGGGCAGATGTTATATCTGGAAAGTATGTGCATCACCCAGAGTCGAAGGAGAGAGATTAGTATCTGATTATGCTGGTAGTGCAGCATTTGACAATTGTGATGATATGCTATATGGTTTGGCATTGGAAGAAATTAGAAGTGAAGATAAAGTAATGAGTTTTATTCTCTTGTTTCCATACCTTAATTACTTTAACGTGGGTGCAACACTGGATTTATCTCTTATATGACTACTATTCATCGCTAAGTGACTACTTTCTTGAAATACCACCATAAGTGTCAGTTTATTTAATTGAGTTTACCTCGTAACGTTTTGCAAAACTAACGCAAATGGCTCTATCCTCTTCAGCCTTCAGACAATGTAGCAGGTGGCTGGCCTCAGTGTTCGGCTTTGAAGACAGGCAACATAGGACTGTGTGATCTCAGTGCGGGATGTTCAGATCTCTGTATATGCATCTACCATTAGATTTGATTATGTAGGAGCCAGCCTCTTTATTACCGCAGCCATTAGTGGTCTATCATGCATAGCATCTACCATAATTCATTGAACTTTATTTTAGAACTGTTCTATTATGCTTTTATTGCTTCTTTTAGTACACATCCAAATTTGTATATCGTATATCCATATAGGTTGTAATATGTGATTATAATCGTTATTTTATTTTGCACAGATAGCCGTGAATTCCTTTCTGTGAATCAACCAATAAAGTAGATGTATTTGACAACAAGTTTTTCCTTTACTTTTTGATGTGCTTTCCAATTTAATTTTTTATGTATAGTCATGCCTAAATATTGAATTAAATTCGGTGGAACTACTTTACCAATGAAGATTATTGGTTTGTCTCCAAATTTCCTATTTGTGAAATTTACATGTACAGATTTTTTGTAGTTTATTTTGACCTTACAAGGCCTCCTTCTAAATCAATTCATGAATGCTGTTGACTGCCATTTTTTCTGTTTTTGAAAAAAAGCCCATTTGTAAGTATGTCGGGTTTGAATGCAGGGCTGCTGGATTCGAACCCGGGACCTTTACCTTACATTGATGAGCGCCTTGTCAACGCCTAAACGGTTGTGGCCACCGATGCCCTAAACAATGTGACTTTAAGCAATAACAAATTGAGGTATCATGTGGTCTAGTGAATGTCTTATAAAATGTATATCAAAGATCACAGCTTTATTACAGATACAGTCAGCACTATTGCTTTTGATACCAAATCAAAATAAAGTCACAAAGATTAAATTCTGTAAATGATCAATCTAAACAGAACATTTCCAATTTTTCATTTGCTATTGTTTTAATACTAAGGTTCTTAGATTCTTCAATCCCCTCATCCCAGAAGCAAACGTTTTGAACCAATTGTAACCACACTGTCACACAAAACCAATATGACAAGAATAACACTACACTTTATGTCCTGAAGATGACCCGAATAAAGGTCGAAACATTGGCAAAAAAAAAATGATTATGGTATTTTTCTAAACTACCTCAATCTTGATCGCTCCTCATGGCATCAGGAAATTAAGAGAGAAGAAGATGTGGGTATTTTTGGTTTTTATGATTTTTGGTATTATGATAATTAACCTAATTAATTGCCTTGCAATATTACTACTACTATGAGCACACTTTGTAATAAGCAAAATATGTAATAATCAATAAACTTTTTAAAATGTGCCAGAAAGTGTGATCACAAAAATTCACAGTCAAGACATTTGGTCCATTTTTACATCACTCATTTACAAATATTTATGAACAGATAATTACGTAATCCACATCTATGCACAGAGGTTCAGAATCTATCAAAAAATACTGTGGGCATTTAAGACAAAAGAGTGAAAAATTATAGTCACAAGTTTTAGCATTTATTTTGATTCCTCAAAATTACATTATTTAGAAGAGCTGCCTATTTTCATACAGCAGAATAATGCAAATGCTGATACTGCTGAGTGTACAATTTAAAGAAACTACATTAATTGTAAAGCATTTATTTTTAAATTATAATAAAGTAGTTATTATTAATAGAATGCTTAATTATTAAAAATGCAGCAGTGTTTGAAATTTGAAAGATAAAGCATTCCTGCAAAAACTTATTTTGTTTTGAAGAAATTGGTATTATCCTTAATAAATATATTTGTGTCTACAATATTATTATCCTCCTCTTCATAAGGACTTCCAAAATCGATATCAACACTCTCAAACCAGGATTTTATTTCAGCAATGTAATTTTCATGCAAATTTTCATACAAAGATCTTGTTCCATTATTCTCCAAATCGATGGATTTTTCTACAGACAGCTTCTTCAACTGCAATAAACATACCGTGAAATTTTTATTCCAGGGAAAGTATAACACTTTGACCTACTTTGTCTTTACAATTTTTCTTCATTGTACTCGTGGTAACAAGTTTCTGGAGTTCCTTTACTACAGAGTTATTTCCAAAACTGTTATTAAAAAGCAAAATCATTACAACTCAATAAAGACGAAATATAAATAAATATTTCTTACCGTGAATTAATATCATCAAAATTGTCATAATAGTAATCAATAGTATAGCAGGAAGTATCAGAAAAAACAATATTACTAAGCATATCTGTGGTTTTTTCTTCTTTTAAGTAGTCAGCTTCATATAAAATGTCATTTAACAAGCTTGAATTAATAAAATTCTCATTAATTACATCAAAGATGAAAATATTTGGTTATGTTTTTAACTATTGGAATAGACAGATATTTTATAATTACCGTTTCACCAGGCCTTCTTTTGTAACACAGAACAAAGCATTGAAATAATCTTCTTTAAGTGACCATTGTTCCTCTTCAATATATTTATGTTTAATATATTCGAACACCTTTTCATCTCCAATTGTAGATGCAGTACACCAAAAGGTACTCCTCAGCTCTGGATTTAACCTCGTAATATTTTAATTTAATTAAGCACAATTTATTTACAAACCTCACAAATAGTTTTATTATATTAGATTTTGTAGCACTTACTGCTTTTCAACCATCTCATTATTCATGATAGCATTGAGAATATCTTTCGTTTGATTATTGCAGTGTGGAAAGTTGAATGAACAACCATATTTAATAATCAACATTTTTATCCCATGGGTAATTAGATTGTTCGCTTGGTAATCTTTGGATGTAACATGTTTGTAAACATTGGCCACAATGTATTTGTAGTATTCCTAAAATGAAACGTTCTATTAGTAGAATTAACTTTTATTTCGGTCGTTGAAACTTGCCTTGAGGGTGTCATGAACTGGCGTTCCCATAGTATACTGTACTAGCAAATCAATCCATGAAAGACCGTTGGACAATGGAGTATAATGTAATTCGTTTTTGAGGTATCTTGTAAGATTTAGGAATGTTGAATAATTCAAAAGGCTTGTATTAGCCAAGGCAAAGGCGTCGTTTATTATTTGGGCCCTGTTCAGAGGGTGTATCTGAAGCATGTTTTCACTCATTAAATAGGCAGTAATGAGTTCCCATGTCCTTTCATCATAATTGACTTTGTAATAGCCTGATAAAAAAAATTATTATGTTCATATCTCACAATTAGGTAATGAAGTAAGAACAACATAATTTACAGTACAGATTAATAACAATTACATTGATCACACTTAGCCTCAATTTAATAAAAATGTGTGTTAAATATGCAGTTAGTAAAAGACATCAGCATACACCCCTAAAAAAATTAATTTTTTCCTTAAAAAAATAAAATAATGAGAATATTTCAAATACCAACCTTTTTTCNTTATAAATTCCAATAAATTTGAGAAAGCTGAAAAGTGCTCTTCGAAAGAAACACTGGGGACCCAGTAACTCCTGTAAATCACTCGAAAGGTTAAGGCTTTGCCTAAACTTATTTCCTTTTATTTTCAAATTTAGTAGTAACTTAAGAATCAATTTTATGAGACCTTTACAAATATTTTATTATAATGGAGGTGCCAATTGAACCAGGTCATTGATAATGCGACACTAGTCTTGGAAAATCGTTAAATAAAATTGTTTGCAAATATCACGTCACCTGTACAATCATCCAGAACTAAAAACTAATCAGGGTGGCCAAAAAAAATTAGAGAGAACATGCGAGTTGTGAGTCACTAGTTCCTATCAAAGCTGGACATCTTTAAATGGATTATGGCATTCATGTAACACCTCAAACAATTAATAAGACTCTTAAAAAAGTGGTATTAGCTCATGATCTCCCTGTAAAAAGCCCGACATCACTAAAGATCAACCAAAAAAGATTGTAATATGCAAAATCGTGTATAAACAAGCCTTCAACTTTTTGGGACAGTGTAATTTTTAGTGGTGAATAAAAATTTTATGTTTTCTGTTCTGATGGGAATGAATGTCAGAGTGTGGCAGACAAAAAATGAAGTTATGAAATTTAAAAGAATTGTTTGTGGTGGTGAAGCATGGCAAGGTTAGGGGTCATCAGGGGTTGGTAAATTAAAACATGTTGATGGGATCATGGACCAATATATTTCTATGGACATTCTTAAAGAAAATTTAAAGCCCAGTGCCCAGAAACTTGGACTTCTTGCGAATTGTGTTTTCCAACAAGATTTGATCTGAAACTTCCTGCTAAGAGCAGTACAACCACTGAATAAAAACACTCCCATAATCACTAGATTAAAATCTCTAAAAAAAATAAATAAAAAGAAGTGTGTGGTGGTTAGTGACCATTAATTGATGATTATTCAGAAATCGTGAGATGCGGTCTGATGTGATGTAAGTTTCAGAAAAACATTTTCTTTATCGTGCCAGCGTTTCGATCTTTATTGAGATCACCTTCAGGGCCTGGGATTTACAAACATTGTTTACATTTAACAAATACATGTAGGTTGTGGAAAAAAGGTGAATTTATACAATGCAAAATATATTTTTTATATTCAATCAAAGTATTTCTACTCACTCAGATCGAAACATTGGCACGATAAAGAAAATGTTTTTCTGAAACCTACATTACACCAGACCACATCTTACAATTTCTGAATAATTAATAAAAAGAAGATTGGAAACTCACAGCATAAAAAGAAGATTTTAATAAATAAATAAAAGGTTTTTATTTAATAAAAAATGTATTTCTAAACTATACTGTCGAATGAAAAAAGTAGAATTATTGTAAATATTTCTTAATACCTTTGTTCTGAAGATTTAAAATGATCCACTCATCATCTGTTATAGTTATTGTAAGTGGTTGTGATTCGTTGGTTGGCCTTAACCACTCTTTGAGACGAACATTTTCAAAATCTCTCTCTTTGGATGTTGTGTACGATAAAGGAACCCACCAGTAGCTATTAAAATCAACTTTTTGCTCTGTGCTATAAAACGGCTCCTGTAAGATAATTTGATTAATATAATTTGTACAAAACAAATTGGTTGATTAGAATTTTTCATTAATTATTTAAAAATAGGTGATGTTGGGAATCACCTGTTTCACAGTGAGTGTACCATTTTCATGTCTATTGACTGTCAGCAGGGGAAAGCCACTGTTATGAGTCCAACCGTGCATCAATGTCTCAAGGGATTCTCCATCAGGAAATGTTCTATCGTTTATTTTCACCTGCAATGATCCCCAAAGTTCTTGCTCTGTTACAGAGTCAAACTGGCTGAAAATATGTATAAAATGCAACACCGAATTAAATATATATGTATTACATTTGATTACTTTTCTATCAGATAAGTTTGCAATCCTTCTCTGAACGAATCACTGTTCATAACGACATTTGCAACCATGTTTGTGATAGCAGCACCTTGAATTAATATAGATTTTAATTTTCAACGTAGAAACGGTAACTATTTTGATTTACAAATATTTATACGTGTTTTTTACTAATAGTTCATACAGTACCTTTAAAGTACATGTTAGAAGATAAAGGATAATCATAAATGTCATTCAGGCAGTATTTACTGCTAACCAAAGAAAAAGGCTCAAAGTAATCTTGAGAAACAACATTATCTGTGTTTAGTGACATGAACAATTCCATAGCTTTTGAATCTGGAAACACCTGAAAACAATTGTGGATTAAAATTATATTCAAAATCTATAGCAAAAAGAACTTACTTGGTCTACAATTAAATGCATTAAATATGATGTAATGCCCTCATTAAGCCAAAAATAACACCAGTAACTACAGGTTACAAGGTTGCCAAACCATTGATGTGTGAGTTCGTGGGCCATAGAAAGAACAAATTCTAACTCTTCTTCAAAATAAGACATTTCACTTTTCATAAATATGTTTTTATGACTGTAAATGATCAATAACTACAAATCAAAATTAACCGTTGCATATTGTGTGAGGAAAACTACCTCCATGTGATGAGACCCCAGCTTTCCATAGCAACAGCGTCTTTCCTGGGGACCACCAAAAGATCCATTTTTGGGAGATGATAATCTATTTGAGTGTAATTTTCCATCGCCTCCATTAAAACTGTCATAATTTCAGATGGCAAAAGCATATAATCTTTGCTCTCCTCTGGAAACCAAATAGTGGTGTTTTTTGGAAGTTCTATGCTGGCCAGGTCATCAAATATAACAAATACCACTAGATAAGTGGACATTTTTGGACTTGGGTAGAATGTGTCCCAAACTTGACCGTTTATTTTTGGACTATAAAATAGCAATGGCAGTTATCATAATGGTGAATCTTATGTAAAAATATTTACTCTGGAGCAGATGTGCTTCTAACTGGCATGTTTGACAGAGCTTTCATGGACTGTGGCCTTCCCAATTTAATCTCAAATACTGCTTTATAACTAGGAATATCTATACAGGGAAATACTGATCGGGCCCCCATTGGTTGTAATTCTGTACTAATTACTTTTCTAAAATCATAATAAATGACAAAATAAAATAATGAGAATATTTCAAATACCAACCTTTTTTCATCATTGAATTCATAAAAAGACATGTACAATCCTTTTAGTTCTTGCATCTGACCAGAGTATTTTAATGTGAGTACAAATTCAACATCTTTCTTTATAATTTGATCTAATTTAAAAACAATAATACCAGAAGTGTCATTTTCTGTTGCTAAATTCAAATCTAACTGAGCATTATTTTCATTTATTGAATAAAATCCATCTGAAATGTTCACTTTGCTGTGAAGCCCAAGTTTGTCCGTGTCCTCTAAAATTGTTCCAGCTATTCGAACTTCTCCAAAGAATGATTCCTCTTCAATATTTGGGGCAATTTCAAGTGAGTAATAGGATGGTTTCCAATATTTCCAAAATGGATATTCTATATTTGAATCCTCAATTTGATCACTACTGCTACTGGCACTACTTATCCCAATTAACAGTATAACTATCTAAAATAGAAAGAATATTTTTGAGTTGACTTTTACAGCTTTTATTCATATAATTTTTGGAATCATTTATATAAAAATATATTTGAAAGTCTAAATAAATCTAAATAAGCAATTAGAGGACTTAAGCAAAGTTAACTAATCTTCTTCTTGCATATACACATTTATCTTTACTGACTAAATGTACTGTTCAATTGATACATTATTTATATGAAGTTTGTTGAAATAATCATCTTTTTTGTACCCATTTGTTTTTATTATAAATGCATTTGAGCTACACCATGGTTCTTCATCGGTACATTTAACTCCTTTTGAAGTATGTAATCAGGTTTTTATACAATTATTTTTATTATAAATGTATACGAAAAAGATGATAATTTCAACCAACCCCATGTAATAAGTAAATTGCAACATCTAGAACTGAATTTCTAATTTGGAATAATTGATCCATTTTTTTTATTCACCAAAAAAATTCATAGCTTAAAAAAACAATAAATTTAAATAAGTTTTAATTAACAAAAAAAAAGCTTATTTGATGTGTTTCGTTTTTAAGTTTTATATTTTAACAAAATAAATCATAATTTAATTGTTTTCGTTCAGTATTTAATTTTCATTGACCCATTAATATGTAGGAATTTAAAATTATATAACAAACAAGAAAAATGTTAATGTAAAACAAAAAAACCAATACACTTACTTTTCTATTTTCGCTATTGTACACGGCAATTTACTGTCTTTTATTGTTTCTTACATAGCATGCATCATAAGTAAAAAATAAATAAGCTTGATATTTGTTATGAAAATGAGATGTTGAGTAATAATTCCTTATTGTATTTTTATTGATTAAATTCTCTTCAATAACTCAATTTTATTTTTATAATATGCAATTGCTCTAAGAAAATCTTAGAAACGATTGTTTATTTATCAAATACAGCAGTACTTACATGCCAAGAAGCCATTGCAGTGTTTTATTTTTTAATCCAAAACACTTCTAATCAGTGAGGATGTATCTTTATCACAATATTATCTAAGAATTTTTCTACGTAATGATATAACATTACAAAATTTCTATCTGATGAAACTAGCTCGAATCATTTGTGGTCTCCTTTGTTGAACTGTGGAGAAACTGCTCTACTAACTATTCAAAGTACAACTTCTAACTACTAAATATTCAAAGTTGCAAATTTATCCTTAACATTCATTTATTTAACAAGCAACAAGCCCTTTTACATGATACAAAGAAACAGAAAAGAAAATGATTTTAAACAATAATACAACAAAAAGTTATGCAAAAAAATTATAAAAACAATCAACAGTGCATAATTATAATCTGAGTTATAAAATGTTGATTAATAACAAAATTATATAATAACAAAATAGTCACTAGTTATCTAATTAAAGTATGTCGTCCTCTGAAATCCAGTAACATATTTTATTTTGTTCTCAGTTTTTGTCTTTAAATGTAAAAATAACAACCAATGCTATAGAAATATTTTATAAAATGTTATTAGTAATTCATGCTAAATTTCAATAGATTCATTTTGAGGATACATTTTTAATCCTATGTTTAACATAGAGGTACATTAGTAGATTATAAATATCATAAATGCAACTACCTATTCTATAGATTTTCAGTTAAACCTTGATATTGCAATACATTACACACTTTAAATAGAAGTAAATTAAATTTAATTTAGTTATATAATTTGGTTTTGTTAAAACGTCATTACTGTAAATATAAGGTACAGGTCCCCGATTCAAGGGGCTGCTGGATTCAAAACCAACATACTTAGATTTTTTTTTCAAAAACGCCGGCACCCAGAGGATATGACCTCTGCCATTGCCACCCCTTTTAAAAAATATAAATAAATTATAACAAATAACATTTGATTCAAAAGGTGAGGATCATGAAAATGTCCCATAACTCCTAAATTGTATCATCTTAACAATAATAAAAACTGAACTATATTAATTCCATACAGCAATAAATTACCACAATTAATGAATTATCAGTGCAACTTATTAAATTATATTATCTAAAAAAAGCCTTTTGCAAATTACAAAAAAGGAATTGTTGTCGCATAAATGAAACGAAAAAGTAAAATATAAATTTTACACTCAGAATTTTTGTTTTCAATTATTTTTGTAATGTAGCGGTATTGAAAAGTATCTCCAACTTGATGCTTTTAAGAAGCAACCACCTAATTTACACTTTATGTCTGTTTTGAGGTTGGATAGTATTTTAGAATTAAATTCCAAATAAATTATCAATTCGTTAATCTTCGACACAGTGTTTCAAAGTCAAATCCACACAATTTTATGGTCTAACAGTGGCCGTTCATCAGGTTTTCTACATTTCCTGATGGCAGTTTTTAAGAAATAAGTACTGGTTCAAAACGCTTTTACAATAGAGGGGAAGGAACCATTTCCGCACTTATTCCTACTGGACATTTGCACACTGCCCAACAAATATGGAAAGTTTTCTTTCACAGTATTTCACCAGCCTTCTTACTTCTCCTGTGCACTTCATCTTATGAAAAATATGCAGATGCAAAAAACGATATATGTTTATGAGCAATTAGCAATTATTCAACAGCTTAACCATTACATTGATTCTTAATTAAATAAAATAGTTTAATTTTATATTTTTTCAGGATATTTTCCATCCTGAAAACTCAACACATACTCTTAAATGATGTTGGTCTCAAGACTTCCTCGCTCTTTAATCCCTCTTATTGAGAGCTACCATTGGCTAGTTTCTCTTAACATGTCTCAGTCTTAACATCAGTGTATAAACTGGAGAAAAAATATATATACATTTTACAATGCATATTTGTAATATGTGTTGTAATCTATACAGGTTACAAATAATATATTTAAAAAATATATGTTGGTATAATTAGAAAATAAAACTACACGAAATTTTTATTGTTCATTTGTGTATAACTTAAAGTAGTGGTTACTAGTGGGCATATTGATAAATAAAAAATAATAAAACAATAATATAATAGTATTTGAAAGAATTTACTAGAGTATAGAAACAAGAATTTACTTCACTACCTTGAAGAAATTGAAATGATCATTAATAAATATATTTTTGTCATTAATAATGGTATCATCTTCCTTGATATCAAAATTTATGGCTGCATTCTCAAAGCAGGCACTAATTTTAGCCACATCATTTTCATCCCAGAAGTTTTTTATAACTTCTTTTGGAAAGAATTGTTTGAAATAGGTAAGGTTGATGAATTGAGCCAACTGCAATTAATACAAACACATTTTAAAAATTATATATCTAGTTATATCTACACATTACAGTTTTAGTACTTGTATATATAATATTTTCAAGTTGCTTCCTTGTTACAGAAAAGCATTATTGTTTCTACTAGATGAACCTATTAATAATAAAATCTACAAACTTCAAACTAAGATTGTCAAAGTTGTCAATGTAATAATCTACAATATAACATGAAGTGTCTTTGGAAATAAGTTTAGAAAGTAAATGAATAAAATATGGCCCATTTTTTAAGTAGTCTGCTTTATCCACAATATCATTCAAGAAGCTGAAATTGATTTTGTTATTTAATTTCAAACATTATTTTCTACTTTAGTTGAGTATGTTAAATTTTAGTGATAAATAGACATTTCTAAATTACCTATTAAATAGCATTTTGTCTTTAACACAACAAAGACCATCCAAATAATCTTGCTTTATTTTCCATTGTTTTTCTTCAATATATTTCTGTTTAATGAAGTTACACACCTTTTCATCTCATAGTTTAGCAGCAATGCACCAAAATGTTTCCCTCAACTCAGGTTTTAACCTAATAATAATTCAATTTATTATTACTTTTATTGCCAATTCACAAGTTCTTTAATTATATTACATTCAGTAGCGCATACTGGTTTACATCCATTTTGTTTTCCATGTTATCATCAAGAAGAGTTTTAGCTGTCATATTTAACAATTAGCATTTTGACTTCTTCGTTCATCTTTGGACCCAACTCTTTTGTACACATTGGATACAATGAATTTGTAGTATTTCTAAAATGCATCAGGGTGTTAGTATTGTGAAGTTTCTTTTTGGTTTTAAAACTTACTTTGAGATCATTGTGAACGGATGTTCCCATTGAAAGATGAATTAATCCTTCAATGAATCTAAGACCACTTTTGAGTGGAGTGTGGTGAAGCTCATTTTTAAGATATTTCGAGAGATTTAAAAAGATTGTGCAGTTCAGACCTTTGAAATCGACCAAAAATATAGCATCATTTATTATTTGTGCCCGGTTCATAGGGTGAATCTGACCATGATTATCACCCAATAAATCTGCTGCAATGAGCTCCTATGTTTTTTCATCATAATTGACTCTGTAATATCCTAATACAATATGTATTTGCATTACTTATACATTTCCCATGCATTTAAATAAAACTGAATTTAAATTCAATTTGAATTGCACTAACCTTTCACTTGTGGTCGTCATATTAGAAAAAATATAATAAAAACAACAGTACAGAAATTTGAACAAAATTGCTTAATACCTTTGTTCTGAAGATTCAAAATTATCCACTCTTTTTTTTTTTTTTTTTTTTTTTTTTTTTTTTTTTTTTTTTTCCATGGCTGGCCTTAACCACTCTTTGAGATGAACATTTTCAAAATCTCTTTCTTTCGATGTTGTGTATGATTCGGGAACCCACCAATATTCAGGTTTAGTGTCTGTGCTTGTGTTTTTGAAAATAAATTTCTTATTCCTAGCAGCATGTGCTATTCAGGTGGCCAATTCCAAGCTGGCCAGTCTTAGCCCCAAAGTAAATGATCCACTGTCTGGGATGCAGCTGCCTTGCAGTAACAAGGCAGGCTCTCACTGGGCCTGACGCAGTGCAGATATGCATCCATTTGCCGTGTTCCATAAGGATCTGCGAGATCTTGTAGCTAGTTTTAAGGTGTCTGTTTGTAAACTCGAATCAAATCAATCAAAATAAATATTAAAAAATTTATTCAATGCCAAATTAAACTATTAAATAACAGTATTGTTTAGTATTTTGTAAACAAGTATATATTGTGGATAGTTTTAAAGTGGGCAGTCCACATTGGTCATCACCTAGCCTTTTTTTATTTGATTTTATTTTCATTCTTGTATTTTATACCTTCTAATTCATTTTTACTGCAATGTCAACTGTAATTTTTATATCCGCTGGAAGTAATGCATCATAGCAAACTTGGCTGATTTCTTGTAAACATGACGTTTAAACTTTTGTGTGTGTGTGTGTGTGTGTGTGTGTGTGTGATGAGTTCTACCATGCAATGGGAAGAGCTTATTTCTGCTACTACTCACAGTAAAATGAAAAACAAGTGCACCCATTTATTTCTTTCAGCTAGATAAAAGTCAGGCTACATAGTGAAAGTAATGTAATTCCTGTCATAGAGGAGGGCACCTTCCAACTTTCGTTGATTGTCACAGACAAGGAGTCAAACCACTTTTTAAACCTACTTAAAACCTAGCATTTTATTTGATAGAATATACATTTTAGCATTGCCAAAACTAAACTTGCCACTGCTACTGTCCTCTCCACTTTCTAACTCTCTACACCTTATACCAGGGATTAATTTCAGCAGCATGCTTTTTGCTCAATGAAGGAGTAAGATTGAAAAGAGGACATGTTTAACTTAGATGTTGATCATAATTTTTCGTAATTATACATATATCAAATCAATAAATTACTGGAAAAATAGATGGACACTGTTACTATTAAACAATAGTACATAAGGTAAAATATATTACACAAAATAACTTGACTTACTATATTATACAAATTGTTTGACTTACTGTAACATACAAACAACATTTTAATTCATTACTTTGAAGAAATTTAGATTATCCTTAATAAATATATTTGTGTCGCCAATATTGGTATTGTCCTCTTTTATTTCAAAATTAATGGCTTCACTCTTAAACCAGGAACTAATTTCAGCAACATACTTTTCATCCCAAAGAGGTTTTTCAGATATAGTAAGATTGATAGATTTTTGTACCAAAAGTTCTTTCAACTGTGATAAACAAAAAAGCATTGAAAAATTTTTATTCTAGTTCAAATGTAGAATTTCCTCTTACTTTATCTTTGCATTTTTTCTTCAACACCTGTTTATTAACAAGGGTCTCAAGATGCTCCATTAATACATCTCCATGACTGTAAAATGAGTACTTGTTAACACTGGATAAAAGAGCTATATAACAAAACAATCTACGAACCTCGAACTAAGCAAATTAAAATTTTTTGAAAAATAGTCGATTGTAAGACATGATGAGTCCAAGAAAACAACATCGATAAGCAAATCTGTCCATATATTTTCTTTTAAATAGTCTGCCTTATCCAAAATATCTTTCAAGAAGCTAAAAATTAAAATGCTTCCAGTTTTTTAATCACATCATTATTTTCTACTAAGTTTTGGAATAAACAGTTATATACCTAATAAATACTGTTTCATTTTTAACACAATACAAAGCATGTAAATATTCATCTTTTATTGATGATTGTTTCTCTTCAGTGTATTTCTGTTTAATGTGGTTGAACACTTTTTCATCTCCTATTTTAGCCGCAGTACACCAAAAAGTATACCTCAACTCAGAGTTTAACCTTATAATAAACATTTAATCCAAAGTTACTTTTGCTGAAAGTACATCAATTGATTAACACATACTGATTTTCATCAATTTTATTGTTTATGATATCATCAAGAAGTTCTTTGGTTTGATTCTTGCAGTGTTGGAAATCTAATAAACAGCCATATTTAATTATCGTCATTTTGGCTTTATGGTTAGTAAAATTGGTAACTTTGAAATCACTGGATATAAAATGTTTATATACATTATTTACAATGTATTTGATGTATCCCTAAAATTAAAATTGGCATAAGTACTGTAAAGTTTGCAGTTGTATTTGATTTTAAAACTTACTATGAGGGGGTCAAAAACTGGTGTGTCCTCTGAATAGTATACTAGACTCTCAGTCGTGTTTAAACCTATTTCAAGAGGAATGTAATGGAATTCGTTTTGGAGGTATCTTGAAATATTTAAAAAAGTTGAGTAATTCAGGATGTCTGTTTTGGCAAGGAAAAATGCATCAGTAATTAGTTGAGCTCTGCTTAAAGGATGGATTTGAGCCATGTTATCACTCATTAAATGTGTAGTAATGAGCTCCCAAGTCCTTTTATCATAATTCACTTTGTAATAGCCTGAAAAATCTCATGGTTAACACTTTTATAGACTCATACCACTGTCAGGTTGGGAATAAAATAATAATATTTACCAAAATAAACATAAAATATTTACTTAAAAATGTAGCATGCCACAACTCCAACATACAATTTCACCAACTAGTACAGAGGTGGTTATATGAGAAAGGGAAGGGGGGTCCAAAGAATATCTATGGAGGAAAATCCTACAGTACCCTGGCGGCATAAAAATGGATAGAGGCACGGGAGTGAGTTATAAAAAATATAGGAGCAAAATAGATACACTCAGGTCAAGGTGCAGAAAAGGCTTTTGGCCCCCTCATTTATGTCAATCTTATCGATAGGGATCCTTAAGTACATAGCAAGCTCATGATATGTTAAAATTGTAAAATTTGTAGTTTATTTTGTATTTTTAATACCTATATTTTGAAGATTCAAAATTATCCATTCATCATCTTTTATGTTTACAGCAAGTGGTTGTGCTTCATTGGTTGGCCTAAGCCACTCCTTGAGATGAACATTGTCAAAATCTCTCTCTTTTGATGTTGTGTATGTTACAGGAATCCACCAATAGCTTTTAACATCTTTATTTTGTCTTTGAATATCAAATGGCTCCTTTACAATTTCATTTTTACCAAAGTTAGAAAATTTATTCTGTTTATTGGAAATAAATAACTGAATTCTGTGATGTTGAGATTTACCTGTTTAACAGCGAGAGAACCATTTTTATGTCTGTAGACTGTCAGCAGTGGAAATCCATAATTGTGAGTCCAACCATGCATCAATGACTCAAGTGATTCTCCTTCAGGAATTGAACACTTGTCTATTTTGGTCTGCAATGCTCTCCAAAGTTCTTTCCCTGTGACTGAATCAAACTGGCTGGAATGAGAACAAAATTAAACACTGGAAATTGTTATAAGTCATTTTTTATTACTTTTCAATCAGATAAGTTTGCAATCCTTGTCTGAATGAATCACTGTTCATTATTATGTTCGCGACCATGTTTGTAATAGTGGCACCTTAAAAGAATGCCCATTTAAAGATTCTATTTTTTGGAAATGATCAAAAATTAAAAATGTTTGAAAAGTTGTGGTATGAAAACCTTTAAAATATTGCATTGGAGTAATAGGATACTGCGAAATGTCATTCTTGCAATAATTTTGTTCTACCAAAGGAGAAGGTGTCACGAAATCCGCTGACATAATTATGTCTGTAAAATATGGCAGGAACGTATCCTTAGCCTTTAACTCTGGATATACCTAAAATTGATTTTGTATTAGTTTGTTAGTCATTAAAAAGTAGCAAAAGTATTACCTTATCAACACTCAGATACATTAAATATGTTGCAATGCCCTCATTGAGCCATAAGTTACACCAATATCTACATGTTACCAAGTTACCGAACCATTGATGTGCAATTTCATGTGCCATTGAATGAACAAATACCATCTCATCAAAATGGGTTATTTCATTTTTTCCCAATAGGTGCTCATATCTGAATAGGAATATTTTATAACAACAGATTAAATTAGCCTTTGCATAGTTCAACATAATGATGATCATAACTACCCCCATGTGATGAGACCCCAGCTTTCCATAGCAACAGCGACTTTCCTGGGAACCACCAAAAGATCCATTTTTGGGAGATGATAATCCATTCCAGTGTAATTTTCCATTGCTTCTAATAAAACACCCATATTATCAAAAGCTAACTGCATTTTTTCTTTGCTCTCATCTGGATACCAAATTGTAATGTTCTTTCTAAGTTTTTTATTGGACATGTCATCATATATGACAAATGCCACTANTAACTTAAAAACAATAACACCAGAAGTGTAATTTTCTGATGCTAAATTCAAATCTAATCGTGTATAATTTTCTTTAATTGAATAAAATCCATCTGAAATGTTCACTTTGCTATGAAGCCCAAGTTTGTCCGTGTCCTCTAAAGTTGTTCCAGTTATTCGAACTTCTCCAGAGAATGATTCCTCTTCAATATTTGGAGCAATTTCAAGCGAGTAATAGGATGGTTTCCAATATTTCCAAAAAGGGTATACTACATTTTTATCCTCAATTTGATCACTACTGCTCTTGGCACTGCTAATCCCTATTAGCAGAGTAACTATCTAAAAAAGAGAGAATATTTGTTTAGCTAAACCAAAGCCCAGGTTATCTTAAACAATTTCAGTAAAAAATGGTATATTATTGATGTAGCCACTAATTATGGTGCTAGGATACCAACAGTGGGTCAAAATTAAATTTAAATTTCATGAATAATATTGTAAAGTGCCAAACCACAAGATGATGAAGCTAGCTAATCATGAAAAAATTAATTTTAATAATAAAATTAATATTTGTTGATACAATACATGGATCTTTCAGTTTTGATAGAAAATTATGATTTTTACTTGCCTTTTGCCAACAGCCTATATGGATTATCCAAAAAATAAAAATACTTTATTTACTGTACTGTATTTACATAATATTAGGTCTTTCTGTGTAAAAATTTATATTCGGATGGCTAAATAAATCCCAATATACAATTAGATATACACATATATCTTTGCTGACTAGATGTGTTTGACTCTGGCCCATTAATTATATACGGCTAATTGAGGTAATCAGCTTGTTCTTATCCAGTGAATTATTGTTTCAGTTTAAAAGCTTATCAAAATTAATTTGTTTTTAAGTTTCTTATTTCAACCAAACAAATTGTAGTTAGGCTGTTTTCAATCGCTTTGTGAAAGCTGTTGCATTTACTTTCCATCATTTACTTTTCAATGGCTCATTAAATCAGAAGACTGTGAGTTTACATCTATTGCTTATTATTATTTCCCTTATTAAGCACAATTAAGAGTAAATGCATAATCTTAAATGCAGAGAAACGTTAATGTTTCAGTAAACATCCTCTAAGGAAATATATAGAATAGAAAAAATACTGAATTTTTTTGCATTTAAGTATACAATTATACAAGTGGTCTGGAATTGCTGGAACAAAAAAATAGTAATTACTTTTAATAACAGATTAAAACAAACTTTATTTTGTTTCATTTTAACCAAAATCATCTGAGATTACAAGAGATTAATATACCGCCATTATTCAAACAAATTTGAAACTAAAAAATCAAACCACCGAAACATTAGAAAGAAACTTTACAAAAAACAAACAAAAACTTTACAAAAACCAACTAAGAAGAGATTGACTATTCAAAGATTTATTTACCAAATCCAATTGTAAACATGAGTGGGAGATTTTATCTGTGTTTTATTTACCTCTAATCCTTTAAAATTGACTAAATATTGTTGTAAAATAATCATTAGGAGTTTGTCTAAGAGTTAATTAAAAATATTAATAGTGACCACTTTTTCACCTCTCAGTGTACTAAACTTATCATATATTGTTTGAAGTTACTTAATATTTCTTAAATTTAAAACAAATAAAAATAAATTCTACTTACTATTTTCATTTTATCTGTGGACATGCAAAATTATATTGATTTTTGACAGCAATATAATTTTTTTTAACAACAAATATCCATACTAAATTGCTTATGCATGCAAAATTGATTAATAACAAAAATTTGTTACATTCATAATCAAGCATAACATTAAATTTTTATCAGTTTCAACCTTCCATGATGAAGGAAAAACTTCAAAAACTACAACAAAATAGTACTTGCTTAGTATCTCTGCAGTACATAAACTAGCTACCTACTATGTACCTTAATTATTTAAACATAAAAAACTTAAATATTTTATCAAGATGTACCACAGGAGCTTCAAAGGTTAAAAAATATTTCCAGTATGTAGTTAATCAAATAGCATCTCCCAGGAACTCTGATTGGAAATACTGGGAGTAAAAGACACAATAAACGAATATCTGTAGAAAAAAAGACTTAAATTTCAAATCAAACTTTTTAAAATGATTTTACCACCACCCTGACTTTCATGAGGAGATGTACTTCCATACCTTGATGACTTTTATACTTTTTCAGTATATAGTAATCATTTATCTTTTAGGAATATATCACATTGCCATCTGAAAAAAATTGTGCAATATTCCACACCTGTCTTCTATAGCAAAACTTCATAATTTTAATTTCCACCACCAAATCACGCTGCTGTGACACACAGGAAAAATAAAAAAATATTAAAACGTTTGTTCGGAATCTGAAAGACTTAAATACGTACCACACTTGCTCTTTTTTAAATAAACTGTTACAAAATATTAATGATTGACGAACACTGTTTTAACCACTGTGTTAACTCACCTGAGGAACTTTTAAATAAGTATTAATTTGCTTGGGAAAGGTACTAATTTAATTGGGAAAAGTATTAAAATGCTTGAGAAAAGTATTAAATCGGTTAGGAAAAGTATTCAATTGGAAGAAAAAGTACCAATTTGACTGAAAAAAAGCTATTTTACTGTATTACTTGTCATGCCATTAAGCCTTATATTATTTAACTTGCTTACAAATAAACAGTAAGAAATATTGACATTTTACAAATATAAAATCATTCACAAGATATTATATAATGTAAACAAAAGTACATTAAATGTAAAATATTTGTAATATTTTATTGAAAGATTGATGGAAATAAAATTATTAAACAATATTTTTATGGTATATATAATATTACTATAAGAAATCTTTATGACAGTATAGCATACTTATTTCATTACTTTGAAGAAATTTATATTGTTCTCAACAAACATATTTGTATCGCTAACATCGGTATCGACCTCTTTAATTTCAAAATCAATGGCTGCATTCTTAAACCAGGATATAATTTCAGCTACATACTTTCTGTCCCAAAACCTTTCCAAAATGACCTCCTTAATGGATTTTTGTTCCAATAGCTCTTTCAACTGTAATAGGCAAATTATGAATATTTTATTTTGATATGGCAAAAAATATAAAATGAAGACTTACTTTGGCTATACACTCCTTTTTCTCAGTATGGCTAGAAGCAATTTCTGTAAGCTGCTCCTTTACTGATTCATTTCCAAAACTGTTATTTAAAAAAGCATTTATTAACACCCAATAAAAGTTATATAAAAATAAAAACTACCAACTGTAAATTAAGAGAATCAAAATTTTCAGAATAATAGTCAATTGTATAACATGAACTATCTGAAGAAACAAGATTTGATAGTAAGCTAATTAAGGTTTCCTGTTTCAAGTAGTCAGCTTTATATAAAATATCTTTCAACAGGCTAAAATTGAAAATGAATGATTATTTACTACTTCAGTTGAGTTATGTTTAGTTCTAGTAGAAAATGTTTATTTTCAAATTACCTTTGAAATAGCTCTTTGTTTCTAACACAAAACAGACCATTTAAATAATCTTCTTTTAATTTCCAGTTTTTCTCTTTGATATATTTCTGTTTAATGTAGTTAAACACCTTCTCATCTCCTATTTTAGATGCAGTACACCAAAAAGTACTCCTCAACTCAGAATTTAATCTTATAATAATTTAAATTTAAAATAGATTTATTATCAATTTCACAATTGCTTTATGTATTGTATATTTGAGTAACACATACTGATTTTCATCAATCCTATTATTCATGATATCATCGAGAATTTGTATAGTTTGATTCTTGCAGTGCTGGAAATCTAATGAACAGCCGTATTTAAGAATCATCATTTTGAGAGCACGATTAATTAAATTAGTGACTTGGAAACCTCTGGATGTAACACGTTTGTACACATTAGATACAATGTACTTGTAGTATGTCTAAAATGCATCATTGTGGTTGTAGTGTTTAGTTTGGTTTCAGTTTTAAAACTCACTTTAAGGGTGTCGTGAACTGGTGTTCCCATTGAATAACGAACCAACTCAAGAATGAATGAAAGACCATCATAGAGTGGAGCATAATAGGACTCATTTTTTAGGTATCTTGAAAGATTTAAGAATGTTGAATAACTAAGAAGTTGTGCTTCAACAAGGAAAATAGAATCAATTATTATTTGAGCCCGGTTCAGGGGGTGAATTTTGACCATGTTATCATTTGATAAATCTGCAGCAATCAGATCCCAAGTCCTTTGATCATAGTTGACCTTGTAATAGCCTGATACAAAATTGATTTATATTACTTTCTAATCAAACAAATATGCAGTGGAATAAAGACAAATGTATAATTTACAGTACTAGTCAACAATTAAAAACAATGACAATTACATGGTATACATATATTTCATTTTGAATTAAAAATGCAATATTTTCTGAATAAACAAATTGCGCTAATAAAAGAGAAGCCAGTAACACACAGATTTTATTTGTTGTTCTGAATACCTATTTTCTGAAGGTTCAAAATTATCCATTCATCGTCTGCTATGATTGGTGCCACTGGTTGTGCTTCATTGGTTGGTCTAACCCACTCTTTTAGATGAACATTGTCAAAATCTCTCTCTTTTGATGTTGTGTATGTTACAGGAATCCACCAATAGCTTTTAACACTTCTATTTTGTCTTTGAATATCAAATGGCTCCTTTACAATTTCATTTTTACCAAACAAAGTTAGAAAATTTATTCTGTTTAATGGTTTAAAAATAAATAAACCGAACTGTGTGCTGAAGAGATTTACCTGTTTGACAGTGAGAGAACCGTTTTTATGTCTGTAGACTGTCAGCAGCGGAAATCCATAATTGTGAGTCCAACCATGCATCAATGACTCAAGTGATTCTCCTTCAGGAATTGAACACTTGTCTATTTTGGTCTGCAATGCTCTCCAAAGTTCTTTCTCTGTGACTGAATCAAACTGGCTGGAATGAGAACAAAATTAAACACTGGAAATTGAAATAAGTCATTTGTTATTACTTTTCCATCAGATAAGTTTGCAATCCTTGTCTGAATGAATCACTGTTCATTATTATGTTCGCGACCATGTTTGTAATAGCACAACCTTAAATTATGTTAGACTTAAATTTTGAATGGTTACTTTACACAAAACATCCTTCCTTAATTAAAATTTTAATGTTTAGCAAATACCCTTTAAATATGTTTTAAGAGATGTGGTAAATGTTGAAATCTCATTCTGACAGAATTTTTTTTCTACTAAAGAAAATGGCATGTGGAAATCCTCAAATATGCCTCTTTCTATGTTTATTGACATAAACAATTCCATTACTTTTGATTCTGGAAATAACTAAAGATAATTATGTATTAGTATGTTAAAACTAATTACAATAGTGAAAGATTACTTGGTCCACAATCAGATTCATTAAGTATGATGTAATGCCTTCATTCAGCCACAAATAACACCAATATCTGCATGTTACAAGGTTTCCAAACCACTGATGTGCAATTTCGTGTGCCATATAACTAACAAATGTTAGCTCATCTTCAAATGAATATATTTCACTTTTGAAAAACAGAAATCTATGCCTGAACAGAAAATATTCAGCGACAACAAATTAAATAAGCCTTTGCATAGTTATCATAATGATGATCATAACTACCCCCATGTGATGAGACCCCAACTTTCCATTGCAACAACTTCTTTACTGGGAACCAGGACAAGATCCATTTTTGGTAAATTATAGTCTATCCCTGTGTAATTTTCCATTGCCTCTACTAAAACAACCATGATATCGGATGGCAAAAGCACATGTTCTCTACTCGCTTCTGGAAACCAAATAGTATTGTTTTTTGGAAGTTCTGAGCTTGCCAGGTCATCAAATATAACAAACGCCACTACATAAGTGGACATTTTTGGAGTTGGGTAGAATGTGTCCCATACCTGACCATTTATTTTTTGGCTATAAAAATAGAAAGAACAATAATCATAATAGTGATTCTTATTTATAAAAATTTACTCTGGAGCTGATGTGTTTCTAATTGGCATGTTTGACAGAGCCTTCATGGACTGTGGCCTTCCCAATTTAATCTCAAATACTGCTTTATAACTAGGAATATCTATACAGGGAAATACTGATCGGGCCCCCATTGGTTGTAATTCTGTACTAATTACTTTTCTAAAATCATAATAAATGACAAAATAAAATAATGAGAATATTTCAAATACCAACCTTTTTTCATCATTGAATTCATAAAAAGACATATACAATCCTTTTAGTTCATCCATCTGACCAGAGTATTTTAATGTGAGCATAAATTCAACATCTTTCTTTATAATTTGATCTAACTTAAAAACAATAACACCAGAAGTGTAATATTCTGATGCTAAATTCAAATCTAATTGTGTATAATTTTCTTTTATCGAATAAAATCCTTCTGAAATTTTAACTTTGCTGTGAAGTCCTAGGTTGTTTGTATGTTTTAAAACTGTTCCCGTTATGCGAACTTCTCCAAAAAATGACTTCTCTTCAATTTTCATCCAAATATCAAGCGAGTATCGAGACGGTTTCCAGTCTTCCCAAAAAGGATATCCTCCATATGTCTCCTCTCTATGATCACTTCGGACATTAAAAATCCAAAGAAGAAGTATAAACCCAATCTAATACAAAGAGTGTTCGTTAGTTTCAAGAATTAGATAGCACGGTTTTATATTTATAAAATTGAAGCATATATAAGGGGATGTCTTTTGTTCCAACACATTTAAATGAGGGTGTTTAGGTTTTTCAATTTTTATGCTGCATTTTAGCACATTTTGTGACATTTTCATGTTATTTAAAAGTAGCAGTTATCTCCAATGTCATTAGGACTAACCTTCAATACATTTTATACTAAAAAACATCAGGGATAAGGCCACTATAATTTGATATTAAAAAATATGATACAAAAGATGAAACATCGCTAAAATCAATAACTGAACTCACTATTTTGGCCTAACAAGGTAAAAAAATCTTCACAATAATTAATCAATATTTGTAAAACAAGAAACTTTTAAAATATATATTAGTGTTATCAGATATTTGAAAAGAAAAGGAAAATTATACAATATTCTGCCTAAATTATTTGGTAATATTTTATTTTGTCTCTATATTATTAAAATATTCACGTACTAAAATGTTAATGTAATTAAAAACTTATATATGTGTAATTGTTTATTTTATTTGGTGTAATATGTTTAAATTAATTTGAAAAATTCATAAATGAGTATGATTAAAGTTGTGAAAGAACCTATTTTCAGACCATTTATCGTTTCTGCCATTTCCCACCATTTACTCAATTATATTCCTTTTGTTCTCATTGTTAAAACTTAGAAAAAACTGGTTTGTTTCGTTTGAACTATTTTTGCAAAATAATGCATTTTGGTGTATGCGTTAGTACTTACATGCCTATAAGCCATTTCAATAATGTACTGTTTTGATCAAAATCCTTCTAATCAGTGAGGGTGTATTCGTTAATTTATCTCACTATCATTTACACATTTTTCAACTGAATTACGTCAAGCCTGTTAAATTTAATTGCCCTTGTTATTAAACGGCAGTGGAAGAAATGAAAGGCCTACGCTTTCCATTTTGTACAATGTATTTAAAATGTAATTTGGCTTAACTGGAGAGCAACAGTAGTGATTCCAGAAAAAAAGGAATTTAATAAAGTACTGAATTGAGGAAGTAGACCAGTATGAAAGTGCCTTCTTTAAAATTTAAACTTAATATAATATTCAAACAATAACAAAGCTTGTATGATTTATTGAACAAGCAAACTAATTTAACAACTAAACAAATATCAAGCAAAATACTCTAAAAAAATTCTGATGAATTTGTCACTATTGGTCACATCTTCATGAACTTTGAGGACAAAAACTGAAAATGGCCTATTGGCTACATAATGCCATTAATAAGACCCAAATTATTCTGTGGTAAGCTGTTCACTATTTTCAACCAAAGCTCAACAAAAACAAGCTACCCAAACTTACAGCTTACAAAGACCGGCAAAAATATGTATCACTGGGGCAATAAAAACAACCCCGCCAAATACACTAGAAAAACTGTTAAACCTACCTTCATTGGAAATATTTCTACAAGAAAAAGCAAAGAAAAGTTAATAAAAAAAAATAAAAAATAAGATTCCAGAAACATTCTTTATAATACCCTATAAAGTCTCAACAGACTACAAAGATACAACATAAGATGGCTTCAAAACAAATGGAGGAATTGGATCAGGAATTTCCGTACAAGTCCAAGATATGATCAATCACACTAGAGACCTTATCTTTAACACTGACATATATGCCATCAATGACTTAGAAAATCTTAAAAGACGTTACACTGGCAAAAAAATTACCTCAAAATATTACAATGGACAATCAATGCATACTAAATAAATTGAGCCAGGAAGGAGTACAATAAGGTAAAAAGCTGCACTACATAAAGAACTCCTCCACTTGTTACTATCCATAATAAAAAATGTACAAAATCCAAATCCTGGGAAAATGCAACAATACGATGATACGAAAAAGCAGACACAGTGACTAGAGGAGGACTGCAAGACCATATATAAGCCCGAACCTAACTTGAGATGATACAAACAAACATAGAATCCTCCATCTCAGAATGGATCAAAAAAAGACAAAAGGAGAAATGAATAAACCCTAGAGGTAGAGGTAGTAAGCTTGTGTTAAAAGAACCCCTCATCAAAACTGGCAAACCCATTATTACAGTTAAAGAGGGCTACACTGAGAAAAAATAGGGCTATTTACTGGTCACAGGCATCAGAGAAAATATATACATAAGATGGGTATATTAAATCATGATCGCATTTGTAGGTGATGCAATGAGGAGGAAGAAACAGCCATTCATATCAACTAATACTAGGAAATTGTAGCAATGGAAGAATGACCTAGTAATTCTTATTGGAAGGTTCGAGTCAATTAAAAATGAACTAAGGTACTAGGAAAAGTACAATAATCCAGAAGGCTACAGTGCTAGGGGGACATAAAACACTCACTTCTTAAGTGGCCCATAGACGGTCAATATTATTGTACAATATAGATTGCACAATAATTCGATGGTTGCCCCTTAATGTTCAATAATATTGTACAAAATTTCGTTTGTGCAATGAACTTGAATAGTTTGAAGGCGATATTGAAGTTTGTGCAATATTTTCCACTTGTTGATACTTCACAAACTGACTGATATTGCGCAATAATGCCAACAGACGGTGCAATATTTTCCGGTTGTACAATATATTTTCAACTTTTCGTCAATCATGCAATGTATTGCACAAACTTTCAATATTGTCTACACACGATCAATTAAATTGCACAACCCAAAATATTGTGCAATAATATTGATCATCTATGGGCCGCTTTAGATTCCCATCAATATGTGTTCATTATTGTTGAAGGATTGTAATTGTGTGAAATACATATGAAATTCCAGAACCAAACTCAGCATAGGAACATAGGATTTTGATATTTCAAGTCAAAATTAGACTGATTTTGATTTTTCAAAGTCCAAGTTAGACTGATTTTGATTTTTCAAAGTCCAAATTATACTGTTTTTGGTTTTTCAAATTCCAAATTAGACTATCTTCGTAAAACTTACTAATAAAACTAATTAATTTGCTGACAGTACTATTATAGTGAAATTTCTTGTTGAGGTCAGCAGTTTGGCCATTTAAAACTCACCACTTAGGATGCCAGAATTTTGAAACACCTGTGATAAAAAAACAGTGAGGACCTGGATGATAGGAATTAATTTAATTTAATTTTTTTTTTGTTTATTATATCCTATTATCCCCACACCTGGATAGGTTTTTAAGGTGTGCAAGTGTTCCAGAAGACTCTGGAATATTACAAAAACATTTTAGTCTCCTTGTTTTATCTGGTAGTATTTATGAAATTGATTTGAGAATTTAGCCATTGTTGCCAATGTTTTAGAGTTGGCCCCAAAAAATTCATGTATACACAATTTAGGGCTATGCAAAAAACAAAAATTACATCACAGTTTTATTATATGATTATTGTTGTAACAAAAAAGAGGCTGTTTACTCAATTAATTCAAATGTACAATAAAAGAATTTTGTTACGAGCGTATTTCAACTACGAGGTTATATGAACCCTCAGGATGCTGTTGTTTTTGAAAATATCCCATTTGTAAGTATGTCGGGTTCGAATCCAGCTGTCTTGCATCCGAACCCAGGACGTTTACCTTACAGTGATTAGTGCTGTGTCAACGCCTAAACAATTGTGGCCACCGAAGCCCCTAAAATATTAAGGTTTAAAATAAATTAATGTTAAATATTAAGTCCATTATATTTATTGGCCTGATTGACCAAATTACTCCTTTCAATTAATCAATCTTTTTATGTAAGGTCTTGGTTGAAATGAAAAAGCAAGTGTCATGAGCGGGATTCGAACCCACGACCTTCGGTTCAATATGCTGCTGCTCTAACGATAGCTCAAGTGGTCAGAGGAGCAGCATATTGAGCTGAAGGTCATGGGTTCAAATCCTGCTCGTGACACTACCTTTTTCATTTTAACCAAGACCTAACATAAAAAGATTAATTAATTGAATTAAATATTAAGGTTTAAGACTTAAAAATTTTAAAAATAATGAAAATTATTACTTACCTGGAAACAATATCTTCAAAATAATTTTTTGAGATTCTAAAAAAAACATTGCCGTTAAAAGTAAATTGTTCCTTTTCCAACTTTTAATTATACCAAGTATATAAGGGTCACAGTGGAACATGCACTTATTTGACCAAAATTTGACATATCCAATTTTGCCACGAGTGTTCAGGATTAAAGTTAGGATTAAAAACAATGGGCTCTGCTGGGTTTGGAATTTTTTTACACTTTTATTAGTTATGAACTTATTCACTTTTCAAATCTTCTTAAAACCTAACTTTTTGTTTGATAAAATATATATTTTAGCATTACCAAAACTAAACGTGCTAGCTGTCCAGCAGCTAATATTGTCCTCTTTTAAAAATTCAGTTTTTCAAATTTCAAAATCTCTCTACACTTTATACCAGGAAGTACTTTCAGCAGAATGGTTTTGTCTCAATAAAGGGGTAAGATTGATAAGAGGAAATGTTTGACTTAGATGTGTGTTATAATTTTTTGAATGATATAAATGCTAATACAATAATTAGTTAAACAATTTTGTGGGGACTGATATGATTAAACAATAGTACATAAGCAAAATATTATTACATCAAATTAATTATTTTGACACTATATCAAAGAAACAACATTTTAATTCATTACTTTAAATAATTTATATTATCCTTAATAAATATATTTGTGTTGCTAATATTGATATTGTCCTCTTTTATTTCAAAATTCATGGCAGTACTCTTAAACCAGGAACTAATTTCAGCAACATACTTTTCATCCCAAGGAGGTTTTGCAACTACTGTAAGATTGATAGATTTTTGGACCAACAGCTCTTTCAACTGTGATAAACAGAAAAGAATTAAGAAAATTTTATTCTACTTGAAATGTAAATTACCTCTTACTTTATCTTTGCAATTTTTTTTCAATGTCTTTATATTAACAAGTGTCTCAAGATGCTCCATTAATGCATCATCTCCATAACTGTAAAATGAGTTAATTTATTAACACTGGTTAAAAAAGCTATATAACGAAAAAATCTACAAACCGTAAATTAAATTTTTCAGAAAAATAGTCTATTGTAAGACATGATGTATCAGAAGAAAGAATACCATTAAGCAAATCTGTCAATGTTTTTTCTTTTAAATAGTCTGCCTTATCCAAAATATCTTTCAAGAAGCTGAAAATTAAAATATTATTTTCTACATGAGATATTGAAGGTTCAGAAAACATTTACGTACCTATTAAATAATGTTTTATTTTTAACACAAAACAAAGCATTAAAATATTCATCTTTTAATGATGATTGTTTCTCTTCAATGTATTTCTGTTTAATGTGGTTGAACACTTTTTCATCTCCTATGTTAGATGCAGTACACCAAAAAGTATACCTCAACTCAGAGTTTAACCTTATAATAATGACATTTAATCCAAAGTTACTATTGCTGAAAGTACATCAATTTGATTGAGAAACACATACTGATTTTCATCAATTTTATTGTTTATGATATCATCAAGAAGTTCTTTGGTTTGATTCTTGCAGTGTTCAAAATCTAATGAACAGCCATATTTAACTATCATCATTTTGGCTTTATGGTTAACGGATGTAAAATGTTTGTACCTATTATGTACAATGTATTTGAAGTATTCCTAAAATTAATGTTGGTATATGTAGTGTAAACCTTGCAGTTGTATACGGTTTTTCAACTTACTCTGAGAGATTCATAAACTGGTGTTTCCTCTGAATCGAGTATAAGATTTTCAGCCATTTTTAAACCTATGTCAAGAGGAATGTGATGGAATTCGTTTTGGAGGTATCTTGAGATATTTAAAAAAGTTGAGTAATTCAGGATGCCTGATTTGGCCAGGGAAAATGCATCAGTAATTAGTTGGACTCTGTTGAAAGGATGGATTTGAGCCATGTTATCACTCATTAAATGTGTAGTAATGAGCTCCCAAGTCCTTTTATCATAATTCACTTTGTAATAGCCTGAAAATATCTTATGTTTAATAACACTCACACCAAATAAAGGTCAAAACTTCAGCAAAAAAATTCAAAAGGTGTTTTTCTAAAGTACCTCATTCTTGACCACTCTTCACGACTTCAACAAATTATGAAACAATAAGTCACTAAGAAACACACACTTTAGAGTCATACTACTGTCAGGGTGGGAAAAAAAAGTGAAAATAAATTTAAAATATTTACTTAAACATGCAGCATGCCACTACAAAATACAACTTCACCAACAAGTGAAAGTACTTACACAAGATAGGGAAGAGTGGGACAAAGGAATACCTCTAAAGACCAATACTAATGGGTCAAAAATGAATAGGAGATGGTGTCCTAGAGGTGAGGTGAATCTGAAGACTTTAAACATAAATAAATACAGTACATTTACATTCTAAAACCATAGCAATTGATCACTGCACCAGAGAAATAAAAAGATTGGGAACACATTTCAGGAAAGTAGGCATATTCTCTGATAGTCAGTGGCACTTAAGGCCTTAGACTCATGTAAGGTAAAGATAAAAGTATATGAAATTGTATGGAACTAATTGGACTCTTACCAATGAGGGAGGGCCTATGTAAGTATACATTATTGCGACTAGGAGAGGAAAAGATGCAAACATGATCCAAGCAGCCATTGGCAAGGTTTTGGAGGTTGATTAACAACCAGAAGCTGGCCAGGGAGTTATAAAAATAGAGGAGCCCAACAGATCTACTCAGATCGAGGTGCAGAAGGGCATTTGGCTCCTCGTCTATCCCCATCCCTATCCTTCAGCATGTAGCCAAATGATATGCTAATTTTTTTAATTTATAATATGTTTTGCATTTTTAATACCTATATTTTGAAGATTCAAAATTATCCATTCATCATCTGTTATGTTTACAGCAAGTGGTTGTGCTTCATTGGTTGGCCTAAGCCACTCCTTGAGATGAACATTGTCAAAATCTCTCTCTTTTGATGTTGTGTACGTGACAGGAATCCACCAATAGCTTTTAACATCTTTATTTTGTCTTTGAATATCAAATGGCTCCTTTGCGATTTCATTTTTACAAAAGTTAGTAATTTTATTCTGTTTATTGGTTTAGAAATAAATAACTGAATTCTGTGATGTTAAGATTTACCTGTTTAACAGTGAGAGATCCATTTTTATGTCTGTAGACGGTCATCAGTGGAAATCCATAATTGTGAGTCCAACCATACATCAATGACTCAAGTGATTCTCCTTCAGGAACTGAACTCTTGTTTATTTTGGTCTGCAATGCTCTCCAAAGTTCTTTCTCTGTGACGGAATCAAACTGGCTGGAATGAGAACAAAATTAACCACTGGAAATTGTTATGTCATTTTTTATTACTTTTCCATCAGATAAGTTTGCAATCCTTGTCTGAATGAATCACTGTTCATTATTACATCAACAACCATGTTTATAATAGTGGCACCTTAAAAGAATACACATTTAAAGATTCTATTTTTTGGAAATGATCAAAAATTAACAATGTTTGAAAAATGTAGTATAAAAACCTTTAAAATATTGCATTGGAGTATTAGTATACTCGAAAATGTCATTTCTGCAATAACGATGTTCTACCAAAGAAGAAGGTGTCTCCGAATCCTCTGACATAATATAGTCTTTGTTATACGGCAAGAACCATTCCTTAGCTTTTAAGTCTGGATATACCTAAAATTGATTTTGTATTGGTATGTTAGTAATTTAAAAATACTAAAAGTATTACCATATCAACAATCAGATACATTAAATATGTTGCAATGCCCTCATTGAGCCATACATAGCACCAATATTTACATGTTACCAGGTTGCCGAACCATTGATGTGCAATTTCATGTGCCATTAAAAGAACAAATTTTAACTTGTCATCAAATGAAGACAATTCACTTTTCAGAGATAGGTATTGATGACTAGGAATATAGCACCATCAATAAATTAAATTTGCCTTTTGCATAATCATCATAATGATGATCATAACTACCCCCATGTGATGAGACCCCAACTTTCCATAGCTACAGACATTTTCCTGGGAACCACCAAAAAATCCATTTTTGAGAGATGATAATCCATTCCAGTGTAATTTTCCATTGCTTCTAATAAAACACCCATATTATCGAAAGCTAACTGCATTTTTTCTTTGCTCTCATCTGGATACCAAATTGTAATGTTCTTTCTAAGTTTTTTATTGGACATGTCATCATATATAACAAATGCCACTAAATAAGTAGACATCTTAGGACTAGGATAGAATGTGTCCCATACTTGACCATTTATTTTTGGACTATAAAAAAATAAATAACAGTAATCATAATATAACAAATATAATATACAATATAATAATAGTGATTCTTATCTATAAAAATTTACTCTGGAGCTGATGTGTTTCTAATTGGCATGTTTGACAGAGCCTTCATGGACTGGGGTCTACCCAGTTTTATTTCAAATACTGCTTTATAACTGGGAATATCTATGCAGGGAAATACCAATCGGGCCCCAATAGGTTGAAATTCTGTACTAATTACTTTTCTAAAATCATTAACAAATATCATAATAAAATAATGAAAATACAGTGAATATTTCAAATACCAACCTTTTTTCATCATTGAATTCATAAAAAGACATGTACAATCCTTTTAGTTCTTGCATCTGACCAGAGTATTTTAATGTGAGCATAAATTCAACATCTTTCTTTATAATTTGATTTAACTTAAAAACAATAACACCAGAAGTGTAATATTCTGATGCTAAATTCAAATCTAATTGTGTATAATTTTCTTTAATTGAATAAAATCCATCTGAAATGTTCACTTTGCTATGAAGTCCCAGTTTGTCCGTGTCCTCTAAAATTGTTCCAGTTATTCGAACTTCTCCAGAGAATGATTCCTTTTCAATATTTGTGGCAATTTCAAGAAAGTAATAAGATGGTTTCCAATATTTCCAAAAAGAATATTCTGTATTTGTATACTTAATTTGATCACTACTGTTCTTGGCACTACTGATCCCAATTATTAGCAGTATAACTATCTACAAATGACATATTTTGAATTAATGTTTCCAGCTTACAAGCCGTACAGCTCCATTTGGAGTGCCTGAAATTTGAGGGGCATTCACGACCGCTCCACAGCCAGTCGCTCTGAACGTCAACCAGTGAATTACATTCTCAAAATGGATGACGATTTCTTGTGCTACTCTTCTGTTTATTTACTTTTACATATTAAAAGCAAAAAATCGAAGAGAAAATGGTGTAAGAAGTGGCCCCTGAACAGAAGCCGTAATACCCATATCAATTTGATGAATGAACTTTCCCTTGAACCCGCTGATTGGAGGAACTATTTAAGGATGGATGAAACGTCTTATTTATTCATTATATTTAGTGTTCTATTNAATGGAGCTGTACGGCTTGGCGCGGTTCCATTTGGAGTGATCGTGAATGTTTTTGAAACAAAATGTTCCTCAACATGTCTCAAGTTTTCCATCTGAGCAGGGAGACAATAGACTTGCGATCTTTGTCTACAGATAGTTGCAGAACAAGCGATTTGTTCCTGATTTATTTATAGACAATTTTAGAACTTTTCTATTGGCACGAGTTGCGTGATTTGTCTATGAGTATGTACTAGCCTTATAAATCTCAATATGCAATTAAAAACATCAACAACAATAAATAATTTTTTTCTTGTGTATCTATGTATCTATACTGACCAGATGTATTTGTTAAACTGGTCTATTAATTATGTAGGTTTGTTGAAATAATCAGCTTTTTATTATCTGTTTTTATTGTTGATGCATTTCGAGCTCTTCTTCAGTTCATTTAAAAATTATAAAGTGTTTAAGTCTAACTTCTTTTTAAGTAACCAGATTTGTTTTAATAATGTATAAGAAAATGATAATAACTTCAACAAAGCTCATATAATAAGCACATTACAATGCAACAACTTTAAAACAGAATTTCTAATATGAAATAATTGATCAATTTTTTGTTATTTACCAAAGAAATTTGTAGCTTAAAAGCGAAAGAATTTAAATAAGCTTTAATACTGAGACAATTCATTTTGTCATATTTTATATCATGTAATAATATGAATTGATGTTTCAGTTTAAAAGCTGATTAAATTTATTTGTTGTTTAAGTATCATATTTCAACAAAAAAAATTGTAGATTGGCTGTTTACTAAAGCTACTGCATTTATTGTACTTTGCAACATTTAATTTTTATTAACTCAATAAATCAGATGAACAATGAGGTGCGTCCCTTATATTACTACTTCCCTCTGCATTATTACACCCAATTAGTAATAAATGTATAATCTTAAACACATAAAAATTAATTCTTCAGCCATCTTTCTCTAAGGAAATGAATACTATAACTTTATATTATTACAGTAATGTTTGAATTACTTAATGTTTTTTACATTTAAAACCAACAAAACATCAAATTTTACTTACTGTTTTCATTTTATTTGTGGACATACCAAATTATTTTGAGTTTTGACAGTAATATAAATCTTTTATAACAACAAATAACCATACTAAATTGCTTATTCATGGAAAATTGATTAATAACAAAAAAAATTTATGTTCATAATCACGTATAACTTTAAATTTTTATAAATTTCAACCGTACATCATGATTTTTTCAAAAACTACTGTATAATACCAGCTATGTATCGTGATTAAATCCAACAGGGATAGATTGTATTTTTGATCACTAATTTAATTTTTATCACTAATCGTGTTAACTAAAACCCGGTGGGTTTTATTTTTATTTTTTATATAATTTAAATCATTTGCCCATCTACACACAAAGAGTTTTACATTAGTGCATGTGTAGAAATATTACACATATTCTTATTTTAAAAACAACTATCTTACATCACATCAAATGTTGTGAATTATTCATGCATTAATGAAAAATAAGTTTAGTCTTTTGCCAAGCAAACAGGGCAGTTGGGGCGGCTGCAATGGTTTAGGTGATGGCACCCATCACAGCAAGGTAAAGGTCCTGGGTTCGAATCTAGCAGCCCTGCATTCAAATTCGACATACTTACAAGAATAAATGTTAACAAAATAATTGCAAAAAAATGTGATATAATAATAGAAGGAAATATTGGCATTTAATAAATATTCAATCATTTACAAGATTTTATATTATGTAAACAAATGTACATTAAATGTAAAATATTTATAATATTTTATTGAATTATTGAAAGATTGATGGAAATAAAATTCTTAATCAATGTTTTTATGGCATTTATCATATTACTACAAATAAAACTTTTTGGCAGTATAGCATACTAACAAGGTTATTTAATTACTTTAAAAAAATTTGTGTTGTTATCAATAAATATATTTGTGTCACTTTTATCAGTATTGTCCTCTTTTATTTCAAAATCAATGGCTGCATTCTTAAACCAGGACGTAATTTCAGCTACATACTTTCTGTCCCAAAACCTTTCCAAAATGACCACATTAATGGATTTTTGTTCCAACAGCTCTGCTAACTGCAATAGGCAAATTATGAATATTTTATTTTCAAATGTCAAAAAATCTAAAATGACAACATACTTTGTCTTTACACTCTTTTTTCCCAGTACGGCTAGAAATAATTTTCTTAAGCTGCTCCTTTACTGATTCATTTCCAAAACTGTTATTTAAAAAAGCATTTATTAACACCCAATAAAAGTTATATAAAAATAAAAACTACCAACTGTAAATTAAGAGAATCAAAATTTTCAGAATAATAGTCAATTGTATAACATGAACTATCTGAAGAAACAAGATTTGATAGTAAGCTAGTTAAGGTTTCTTGTTTCAAGTAGTCAGCTTTATATAAAATATCTTTCAACAGCCTGAAATTTAAAATGAATGTTTATTTACTACTTCAATAGAGTTTTGTTTAGTTGTAGTAACAAATGTTCTTTTTCAAATTACCTTTGAAATAGCTCTTTGTTTTTAACACAAAAAAGAGCATTGAAATAATCTTCTTTTAATTTCCAGTTTTTCTCTTTGATATATTTCTGTTTAATGTAGTTAAACACCTTCTCATCTCCTATTTTAGATGCAGTACACCAAAAAGTACTCCTCAGTTCAGAATTTAACCTTATGATAATGTTAATTTAAAATAGATTTATTGCCAATTTCACAATTGCTTTATGTATTGTATGTATGAGACACATACTGATTTTCATCAATTCTATTATTCATGATATCATCGAGAAGTTGTTTAGTTTGATTCTTGCAGTGTTGGAAATCTAATGAACAGCCGTATTTAACAATCATCATTTTGAGAGCATAGTTAATTAAATTGGTGACTCGGAAACCTCTGGATGTAACGCGTTTGTACACATTAGATACAATGTACTTGTAGTATGTCTAAAATGCATCATTGTGGTTGTAGTGTTTAGTTTGGTTTCAGTTTTAAAACTCACTTTAAGGGTGTCGTGAACTGGTGTTCCCATTGAATAATGAACCAACTCAAGAATGAACGAAAGACCATTGTAGAGTGGAGCATAATAGGCCTCATTTTTTAGGTATCTTGAAAGATTTAAGAAAGTTGAGTAACTAAGAAGTTTTGAATTGGCAAGGAAAATAGCATCATTTATTATTTGGGCCCGGTTCAGTGGGTGAATTTTGACCAAATTATCATTCAATAAATCTGTAGCAATCAGCTCCCAAGTCCTTTGATCATAGTTGACTTTGTAATAGCCTGGTACAAAATTGATTTATATTACTTTCAAAATCAAACAAATAGGTATTGGAGTAAAGACAAATATATAATTTACAATACTAGTCAATAATTAAAAACAATGACAATTACTTGTAATACTTTTTTTTTAAGCAATACTTTTCTTAATAAATCAATCAATCAATAAAAAAAGTAGCAGTAATATACAGATTTTATTTGTTGTTTTGTATACCTATTTTCTGAAGGTTCAAAATTATCCATTCATCGTCCGCTAAGATTGGTGTAACTGGTTGTGCTTCATTGGTTGGCCTAAGCCACTCTTTGAGATGAACATTTTCAAAATTTCTCTCTTTTGATGTTGTGTATGTTACGGGAATCCACCAATGGCTTTCAACATCACCATTTTTTCTTGGCATATCAAACGGTTTCTTTATAATTTCATTTTTACCAAACAAAGTAGTAATTTTATTGTGTTTATTGGTTTAGAAATAAATAAACTGAACTCCGTGATGTTGAGATTTACCTGTTTGACAGTGAGAGAACCGTTTTTATGTCTGTAGACTGTCAGCAGAGGAAATCCATAATTGTGAGTCCAACCATACATCAATGACTCAAGGGATTCTCCGTCAGGAATTGAATTATTGCCCATTTTGGTCTGCAATGCTCCCCAAAGTTCTTTCTCTGTGACAGAATCAAATTGGCTGGAATAAGAACAAAATTAAACACTGGAAATTTTTATAAGTCATTTTTTATTACTTTTCCATCAGATAAGTTTGCAATCCTTGTCTGAATGAACCATTGTTCATTATTATGTTAGCAACCATGTTTGTTATAGCACTACCTTAAATAGGACATATTAGACAAAACATCCTTGTTTCATTTAAAATTGTTTAAATGTTTAATGTGTATTAATTACCTTTTAAATATGTATTAAAAGATGTAGTATATTTTAAAATCCTATCCTGACAGAATTTTTTTTCTACCAAAGAAAACGGCATATAGAAATCATCAGATATAACACTTTCCATGTTTATTGACACAAACAATTCCATTGCTTTTGATTCTGGAAATAACTAAAGATAATTATGTATTAGGATGTTAAAACTAATTTACAATAGCGAAAGATTACTTGGTCCACAATCAGATTCATTAAGTATGATGTAATGCCTTCATTCAACCACAAATAACACCAGTATCTGCATGTTACAAGGTTTCCAAACCACTGATGTGCAATTTCGTGTGCCATAATAAGAACAAATTTTAACTCGTCATCAAATGTAGACATTTCACGTTTTAAAAACAGGAATCTATGGCTGGAAAGGAATATATCAATAAGAACAAATAAAATTAGCCTTTGCATTTTGTGAGATCATAATTACCTCCATGTGATGAGACCCCAACTTTCCATAGCAGCAACTATTTTGTTGGGAACCAGCACAAGATCCATTTTTGGTAGATTATAATCTATCCCAGTGTAGTTTTCCATTGCCTCTAATAAAACTGCCATAATTTCAGATGGTAAAAGTATATTTTCTTTTATTGCTTCTGGATACCATATAGTGTTGTTTTTTGGAAATTCTGCGCTCGCCAGGTCATCGAATATAACAAATGCCACATTATAAGTGGACATTTTTGGAGTTGGGTAGAATGTGTCCCATACCTGACCCTTTATTTTTGGGCTGTAAAAATAGAAAGAATAAATAATCATAATAGTGATTCTTATTTATAAAAATTTACTCTGGAGCTGATGTGTTTCTAATTGGCATGTTTGACAGAGCCTTCATGGACTGGGGCCTACCCAATTTAATCTCAAATACTGCTTTATAACTAGGAATATCTATACAGGGAAATACCAATCGGGCCCCCATAGGTTGAAATTCTGTACTAATTACTTTTCTAAAATCATTAACAAATAACAAGATAAAATAATGAGGATCAATTGAATATTTCAAATACAAACCTTTTTTCATTATTGAATTCATAAAAAGACATATACAGTCCTTTTAGTTCATTCATATTACCACTGTATTTTAATGTGAGAATAAATTCAACATCTTTCCTTATAATTTGATCTAACACAAAAATAATAACCCCACAAGTGACATTTTCTGATGCTAAATTCAAATTTAATTTTGTATTAGTGTCTTTTATTGAATAAAATCCATCTTTAATGTTCACTTTGCTGTGAAATCCCAGTTTATCCGTGTCTTTTAAAACTGTTCCTGTTATGCGAACTTCTCCAAAAAATGACTTCTCTTCAATTTTCATCCAAATATCAAGTGAGTATCGAGACGGTTTCCAGTCTTCCCAAAAAGGATATCCTCCATATGTCTCCTCTCTGTGATCACTTCCGACATTAAAAATCCAAAGAAGGAGTATAAACCCAATCTAATACAAAGAGAGTTTGTTAGTTGCAAGAATTAGCATTTTTATAAAATTGAATAAGGGGATGTCTTTTGTTCAGACACATTTATATGAGGGTGTTTAGATTTTTTATTTTTGATGTTCCATTTTTGCTCATTTTGTTCATTTTCATGTTATATTCATTTAAATAAAATCTCAGATGTAATTCGCCTACAATACATTTTATATTAATAAAGATCAGGAATAATGCCATTATAATTTGACATTAAAAATAAATTTAACATGAATATGTCACAAAAGCTAAGACAACACTAAAAATTGATAACTGCATGCACTATTTTGGCCTAACAAATTTTAAAAAATCTACACAATAATCAATATTTGAAAAAATAAGTTTTGAAAGATATATTAGTTTTATAAAATATTTAAAAGATAAAGGGAAATTATACAAATTCTGTCTTGATTTGTACTTAAATTAATTTTAAAAATGCATAAACGTGAAAGATTAAAGTTGTGTAAGAACCTATTTTCAGACCATTTATCGTTTCTGCCATTTCCTGCCATTTACTCAGTTGTATTCCTTTTGTTCTCATTGTTAAAACTTAGAACAAATTGGTTTGTTTAGTTCAAACTATTTTCACAAAATAATAATAAATTTGGTATGCATTAGTACTTACTTACATGTCTATAAGCCATTGCAATGATTTATGAAACACTTCTAATCAGTGAGGGTGTATTCGTTACTTTATCACACTATTATCTGTACTGAATTCAACTGAATCGCATCAATCTGTTAAATTTAATTGCCCATGTTATTAAACGGCAGTGGAACAAATTGAAAGGCCTACGCTCTTCATTTGTAAAATGTATTTAAAATGATTATTTGGAGATCGTGTGTATTTAAAATGTAATTTCACTCAACTCGAAAGGAACAATGGTGATTCTAGAAAAAAAGGTACCTGAATAAATACTGAATTGAGGAAATATACCAATATGAAAATGCCATCTTTAAAAGGTAAACTTAATATTCAAACAATAATAAAACTTGTATAATTTATTGAACAAGTAAAATCATTTAACAACTAAACAATTGGCAATAAAAAATTTAAAAAAATGTTTACACAATTTGTCTGCTTGATGTCCACTAGAAGAACTTTAGGCAAATCTTGAGGACTAAAACTGAAATGGCCTATTGGCTATATGGTAGTAATAAGACCCTCAATAATGAGAAATATCCTGTCACTAATCCCATGGACAAAAGCTCAACAAAAACAAGCTATCGAAACTTACAGCATACAAAACTGGCAAACCAAATGCAGGAGTAATATGTAAGAGCAGTCCAACTCACCATGGATGTACACTGATCTCTTTCAAGCTGAAATACACGCCATCAACAGTTGTGCCTTAGAAAATCCTAAAAGAGGTTACATCGAGAACAAATCATCATAAGGTCAGATAGCCAAGCACCTATTTAAGCATCAATATAAAAAATCACATCAAAATTTGTTAGTGAATGTATCTGAAATCTCCAAAACCTAGTGAAATGAAACAACCTGATGATATATTAGGTACCAGGACACAAAAGATTTTTGGGTCATGAAAAGGCAAACAAACTGGCAAGAGGAGGATCTGCAGGACCACATTTATATTGAAACCCTGAACCTGTATGTGGATGACAGAAACAAACATAGAATCCTCCATCGCAAAATGGATAAACTCTTCAAGTGCTAAACCAAATAAACTATGCTAAAAGACTCCTTGCTAAAACTGACAAATTTGCTACAGTTTGAGTGTTCTAAACTGAGAGGAGTGATAGGGCTATAAATTGGCCACTGGCATCCGAAAAAACATCTATATTAGATGGGTTGTTCAATGATGACCACATTTGTAGGTTAAATAATGACAAGGATGAAACAGTCACCCATGTCATCTTTCAATGTGAAGAACCACTCAATGGAGACCTGTGGGAAAAACCAGGAAAGGAATTGTAGCTATGACATTCATTGACCTAATATTAATTAAGAGAAGGATAAAGTCAATTGAATTAAACTAAGGAACTAGGAAAAGTACAATCACACAGAAGGCTGCAGTGCTAGGGGACATAAACACTTCCTAGATTTCCATCATCATCAACATCACATCTTCATTATAGTTGAAGGATTGTAATTGTGTGAAATACATATGAAATTCCAGAACCAAACTCTGCATAGGAACATGGGATTTTGATTTTTCAAATTTCAAATTAAACTATCTTCCTAAAACTTACTAATAAAATTAATTAATTTGCCGATGGTACTATTATAGTGAAATTTCTTGTTGAGGTTAGCAGTTTGGTCATTTAAAACACACCACTGATGATAACCAAATTTTGAAACATATCTGACATACCAAAACAAAAGAAGACGCCGAACATAAACTCTTCAGCTGTATCAAATTCAAGGCAGAAAGAGAACGTTTGCAAAAGACCATCACCTCAGCAGAATGGCCGCCTAATCTCCAAAAGCTAGTCTGTGATATCAAATCTTTTGGAGCACTAAAAGACTTTGCCTCAAATCACTTAAATGAACAAGTACCTATTTATTCTATTTATTCTAATTATTAAGTCCTAAATATTGTTATTATTGTTAGAGTTTTATTACTGTTATTTATTTATTTATTGCATAATTAAACATAGGTTTAGGGTTCCGGGCTGTTTTCCTCTTCTTAATAAGAAAATTTTAGATAATATAAATAGATAGAAAATAAAACCAAGGAAAAGTAAATGTGCAAGGGGAAACCAGCAAGGGAAGACCTTTTGTTTTAGGTTCTAAAATGAAAATATGGTCCCTTCAAAAACCGACCAGCAGTCTCGCCTGAAGGAAAGATCGTTGGGATGTATTTTTATCCCATTTATTTGAAATCCCTTAGATATACAAATTCGATTAAGCAAAAGCGTTTGTCCACCGGTATGGGGTCTTCCTCAGGTACGGCGGGGTGGTGGAAAGGGTAAAGTAAAAAATAAACCAAAACATCGAGGATATGTTTAGGATGACAAGCATTAACTTAATTTAATAAATTTAATGCTTATGATATTCCATAATACACACGTCCTGATAAATTTTCGAGGTGTGCAAGTGTTCTTGTAGACTCTGGGACAATTTTAGTTTGGTCTTTTTTATTTTTTTTTCTCTTGCTAGTTGTGTTTTTTCAAATTGGTTTTGGCATTTATATCCATTTTGGCAATTTTTTTTTTAATTTAATAAAAAGCACATAGTTGTGTTTTTCCAAGATTAATATCACACACACACACACACACACACACACACACACACAGGTGGTTTCTACAAAAAAGGAAAATTACTTCATAGTTTTATTGTGATACATAATTGTTGTAACAAAAGAGAGACTGAACAACTCCATTAATAGTTACATTTAATCGAAATGTACAATGAAAGAATAGTTTAATATAAATACTATTCATTTGTAACTTTGAAAAAGTTAATATTCTTTTCGATAAAAACATTTTTACTGTTTCCACAATTTTTTTCCTCTTCAGGCCCACTCTCAATATCAAAGTTTTGTTTCTCAAACCAGAATATAACATCTCTAAATCTATTGACCCAGTCACTTTTGTTGTTCAGTTGAATAGGAATGGACCGTTTACCAACCAAATCTTTTAACTGCAATATTAAATTATGAAAATATTTGTACAGCTGTGGAAAAGTTACAATAAAAAGGTGTACTTTGTTCTTGCACTCTTCTTTGTCTGTTGTTATAAAAATTTCATTTAAATACTCTATAACTTTGTTGTTCCCATAGCTGAAATATTAAGGTTTAAACTGTAAAATTAAAAAAAAAAATGAAAATAATTATTTCTTACTTGGAAACAATAATTTCAAAGTTTTCAAAGAAATAGTCTATAAGATAACACGCTGTATAGGGAGATATAATACGAGTCATTATAAACTTTGGATCAATATCTTTGATGTACTTCACTTTGTGGAAAATGTCATTTAGCAAGCTTGAAAAAAAAATTAAAGTGATAAATTTCTTACTTTTTATGTATTTAATTTTTTTTAATGTTTTAAATTCTGTCCACTTACATTGGGACAAATTTAATCCATACCTGTTAAATATGTTTCTACTTCTGACACAGAAAAGAGAATTTAAGTATATCTGTTTCAGCACTGTTTGTTTTTCTTCAATATATTTATGTTTAATGTAGTTAAACACTTTTTCGGTGCCTGTTTTGGCAGCAGTACACCAAAAGCTCTCCATTAATTCAAGATTTAATCTGAAACAGTTTTTGCAAGAGAAAAATGTTTATTGGAATAATATGATTTTTCCATTCATACTGATTTTCATTGAGATCCTTATTAATTACAGAATCCACAATTTGCATGACTTGGTTCTTGCAATGTTGAAAATCGAGTGTACATCCCAATTCGATAATCATAATTTTAAGCGAATGGCTGACCACATCTGTCACGTTGAATTCGTCAGATGTAACATGTTTGTAAATGTTGCTCACTAGATACTTCATGTAGTTCTAGAAAACAAATCCATTTACTCCTTTGAAAGATAAATTTCTATTATTGACAACAACCTTGTAGTAATTCCCCGCAGTTTTTACAAAAGGAAATAATGACTGGATTGACATTATGCCAAGATAGAGTGGGTAGTAATGCAATTCGTTTTTCAGATACCTTGAGAGATTTAAAACAACTGAGTAATTCAATAAGCCAGCTTTGGCCAGCTGAAAAGCATCATTTATTATCTGCCCTCTGTTCAATGGATGAATTTCTTCCATCCTGTCACTCATTAAATGTGCAGTTATAAGCTGCCAAGTCCTTTGGTCATAATTGATTTTGTAATAGCCTGAAAAAATTTGTTTTATGATAATTGATATTTTTCAAGCAATTGAATTAGTAAAGCTAAATATATAACATTGATAATAACAACTAAAACGCCACGATGATGATGAAGTCTTACTTTGATCTTCCCTTGACCATATTCCAGATGTCAACATTTTGCATACCAATCAATTAAGGTTTTTAGTTGAGATAAAAAAAGTCAATGGCATGAGCTAGTTGGTTAAGCGGACCACGAAATTAGTGAATTTTGCATACCTTTGATTAATAATTAAAATGAAATGGTAAAGTAATTAAACAGTTTCACATATTTTACACGTTAGAAAACAAATTTTATGGTCACACTTCTGACTGCAAATCAACAGATTTATTTAAACTTTTATGATAATACATAATAATTACCAGTATGTGATATATAATTTCATTGAAGATCTAAGATTTTCAAATATGTAGGGTGTTTTTTATTTGTCTTATATTTTAACAGAATAACTTGCATAAAATACCAGACAAATAAAAACCACTCTCCATCTATAAAAGAAAAACCAACAACATACAAAAATTTATAATAAGATTTGTAATTTATAATTAATTTAGTAAACCTAAAACTCTTTTTGCAGTGACAATAATAAAATTTGGAAAAGATTTAGAACATTAAAAATTTAATATTTAATACCTGCATTCTGAAGATTGAGTATTATCCAATCATCTTCTGTTATGGTTACTGCAAGTGGTTGTAAATCGCTGGTTGGCCTTAGCCACTCTTTGAGATGAACATTTTCAAAATTTTTTTCTTTTGATGTTGTGTAAGTTAAAGGAATCCATAAATAGCTTTTGTATGAAGCATCCTTCTCGAATAAATAAAATGCCTCCTTCACACCGTTAACAAACAAATATATTAACTATTTATTTGTTTTTTAATTTGCTTATGTACAAAGTAGATTTAGTAGATACCTGTTTAATCGCAATGCTACCATTGTCTGTATGTCGATAAACATTGAGCAATGGAAAGCCTCGGTTGTGAGTCCACGCATACATCAAGGTCTCCAGAGATTCTCCTTCAGGGATTTCAGTTTCATTCATTTTTGCTTGCATCGCTTCCCAAAGTTCTTTTTCTGTCACAGAATCAAACTGGCTAAAAATAATTAGATGTGATATAATTCAAAAAGTTATAATAATTAAATCGGAGTTAGTAATAACATTGGTACCTACTTGTCCATCAAGAATTTCTGCAAGCCTTCTTTAAACATGTCATCTGTCATGATAATTTTTCTGACCATGTGTAAAATCGCAGCTCCTTAAATTATGCAACTTTTGAAGAAAGAATGTAAACTTGCTTAAATCTATTTGTTTAAAATGAAATTTTAATCATAGTCTAGTTATATTAAATATAAAAAAAAAACCTTTGAGATAGATATTCAATGACATTGGCAAACGCATTGTTTGTCTCTCACAATAGTCTTGTTCCACCAAAGAAAAAGGAACATATGTATCTTGATTCATAGTATAATCAATTATGTCTAATGTAAATATATCCATAGCATTTGAATTTGGTAATACCTAGAAATAGTTCATTTATTTATTTTGTATAATGCGTAATGAAACAGAGTCATTACTTGATCTACAATCTGATTCATTATATAAGATGTTATGCCTTCGTTGAGCCATAAATAACACCAATATCTGCATGTTACGAGGTTGCCGAACCATTGATGTGCAATTTCATGTGCCATATAGACAACAAACTCCAACTCCTCTCTAACAAATATCTTCCTTTCTTCCGCAGATATATGACTATATCTATTTTTAAAAAATAGAAAATTATAAAAGTATAATCCCAATAATAACACTGCTTCATCACCTCCATGTTATGAGACCCCAGCTTTCCATAGCGATAGGTGCTTTCTCCGGTACGACTGCCAAATCCAATTTTGGAAGGACATACTTTATCCCAGTGTACTTTTCCATTTGGTCTCTCAGCATAACCATAATTTCAGATGTTAATTGTATGTGTCTTTTAATCTCATTTGGGTACCAAATTGTGTTGTTATTTTGAAGGGTTAGATTTGTCAAGGTGTCATATATTAAAAAGGTCAGAACATAGGTTGACATCTTAGGACTTGGATGGAATACATCCCATACTTGACCATTGATTCCTGAACTGTCATAATATTTCAATAATTATTAAACTATATTGAACTTTTTTGTATGAATATTTACTCTGGAGGTGATGTACTTTTAATTGGCATGTTTGAGAGAGCATTCATTGTCTGTGGTCTGCCTACTTTCAACTCAAACACTGCTTTATAACTGGGAATATCTATGCAAGGAAATACCCATCGGGCTCCCATTGGTTGAAATTCAGTACTAATTACTGTTCTAGAAAACATATTATCAAATAATTTATAATTAATTAAATTACCTCATTACAAACCTTTTTTCATTATTGAATCGATAAAAAGACATGTACAATCCTGTTAAATTTTGCATCAAACCATTGTATCTTAATGTGAGCATAAATTCAACATCTTTTCTCAGAGTTTGATCCAAATTGAGAAAAATAGAATCGGAATTGACATTTTTCGATGCCAAACTGAGATTTATGAATTTGTTATTTCCTTTTAACGTATAAAATCCTTCTGAAATATTCACTCGACAGTGAAGTCCCAGTTTGTCCGTATCTTTTAAAATGACCCCGGCAATTTTAACTTTTCCTTCGAAGGACTTATGTTGAATATCCATAACGATGTCCAGTGAGTAACGAAACGGCTTCCAGTATATCCAAAAGGGACTGCTGTTATCGTCAATTTGAACTCTTGTGCCCATGCAGGTAAAAATTCCGATGACAAATAGTAATAATATCTTAAATATAAAATAAAAATGTAATTATAAACGTACTTTTGTATAAAAAAAAAAAAAAACAGGGATAAGGCCAGTTTGAAAGAAAAGGAAACGTTCAGTTCTTTCAACAAGCTTTTGAAGAATACATCCCCCTTCATCAGGGCATTGAAACTATTATTAACAATTCCAATTGGCCTTATCTCTGTTTTTTATTACCAAAATATACTATTAAAGGCTTATATTAATCATACCAAGAGAAATTATTTATTTGTTTATTTATTTATGTGAATATTTATGTTTGTCAATGTTGGCTCACAATGCAATTTCTGTACATTTCACAGAACATCTTACATTTTTTTATCAAATGAACTGACTAGAAAAGCTATTGTGCTGTATTTATCTGAGGGTAAAATTAAATATTGAATGCCATGAGGGATAGATGGATAATAAAAAAAGACAAAGAAGATCATGGTTAAAAAAGTATCAACTTATGTCGCTTTTGTTTGAATACAAAACTTTTTTTTTCATTTGTCATGCAAATAAATTAATTAAAACAGTATTGGATAAAATCCAGATCAACTATTCTTATGCGATATTAAGTTTGCATTAGCTTTGCTTGTTGCATGTATATTGATTGAACTTATTAATATTTTTTTAATCTAACAGTAACTCTCATACAAGTAAACTATTGTTGATGTAAAGGATTGGGTTACTTAAGTCTTTTCAAATTTCACTTACTTTTTCCATAATGAGCTTGAACGTTTCTTACAAAATATCCAAATTGAAGAAAGCAATTACAGTGTATTCATTATACAATACGACATGTATTTTTTTACCCATGGTATCTATGGAAGTGACTCAGCCGAGTTCTTACTCACTTTCCATACTGGACTTTGGACAACTAAACATAAAAATAATGTTTAGATTATTTATCCTTGAACACAACTGCTTCCTGGTATTTTTAGCATGTAACTTTCTTGGGCTGTTTCAGACTATTTGTAAACAGCTTACAATTAGATGCTTTTATTAGCAAAAACCTAAGTTACACGGATGTCTATATTTTAAACTCCTTCATCAGCTTAAAAGCTCTTTGCTGGGTAGACACTATTTAAAAATTAATTTATACACCCATTGAATAATACAATGTCAATTAATTAATTTAACCTCGTAATATTTAGCAATAGACCTAATAATAAAAAAAAAAGACTTGGATAAAACATTTTCTAATTTCTCACCAATTGCTGGATTGTTATTTCAAAAAGTAAATAATTAAAGCTCAATATTTCAAGCAACACAAATGATGAATTTTGAGCAGTAATTTGATCCTGGCCCAGCTAATAAAAGAATAAGAAAAATAAATAGTATTTTAAACCTACTAAAATAATTCTGTGATAAAATTTTAAGTTTTATATGCGCAGTTTGAAAAACAATCCTTCATTTTACTTTATGTACAGTATTGAACAGATGGGAAATCAATAAGTTAAAATGTGAAATAATCTATTGTGTCATAATACTTCAACAGACAGAAAAACATATTCTAAACATTTATGCTAATTATAATTCATTGTCTAATGGGTGTACTTTGTATTCATTTGGCACTTCAAAAAATACATCGTCTCGCTTTAAAAATACATTCATATTCTTTGGGGGATTTGCAATAATTATAGCTGCAAAATATTCATGCTTATGTTGGCTAAACCATCTGTTCAGTTCACCTCCATGTTTCTTATCCCACGCTCTTGCTCTTGGCCATGGGTAATATATTTGATGAAATAATGAGATTTGCTGTATCTAAAAAATAAAATTAGAATAAATTATTAAAACTTTTGTTTTACAATTATTCATTAATGTTAACCTTCATTTCACAAAATATCGCTCTAGCTTTAACTTTGTTGTAAGCGTCTTGTAGAAACTCAATGATTCCCTCCCATCCTATCCTATTTGTAAAATAAAATAAAAGATTATTATCCTTCTGTAATTTTCCTAATGTATACTTTTTGTATTGGAAATTGCACTCACTTTGAAAGAATTAGTTCAAAATTTTCTTCGAGAAAGTTAAGAAGCATACAGTTTGAATCCAAGGGCGTTATAAAATCTCTCAACTGGGTTACAATATTTTCAGAAAAGGTAGATTTATAAAATAGGTGATTTAAAACCCTTGAAAACAAATTAAATATTATCAAATGAAATATATAGCTTATAAAAGTTACAATGTTTTAAAACGTTGGAAAATGTTGAAGTTAAAAATGTAATAATACTACAAATTTATCTCTCTCTAATTTTCTATAGATAGGCCAAGATCATGTAATATAATTGCACATTATTTAAACAACCATTATTTAAAGAGTAAAAACTGGAATGAGTTTGTTTCTTTCATTTCATATAAGTTTTGTAAATTCATATTTAAAAATCATTTTTATAAAAGATAATTACTGTGTAATAATGTATGGATCTTTACTGCATAATAAATATTTTGCATAGGTTATTGCTTCTTCTCCATTGGGCGTCGATTTGAATTTTCTTAACAGGTACTTTGTGATATTCGTTGAACCAACTCTGACAGCAGAACACCATAATGTGTATTTCAACTCAGGAATCAACCTAAGCAAGATTACTTAGAATTATTTCATTTCAACACATCACATATAGGCTATATTCTTACTGATATTTTTTGCCTTTATTATTGATTATTGAATATGCAAGTTTTGTAGCTTGGTCTGTACAGTGATAGAAATCGAGTTGACATGCCAACTCGACAAGCTTAATATGGTAAAAATGGTTCAATACTTTGTTCTCTTTAAGCTTGTTTAGAAAAACTGCCATATAGTTATCAGCAACAAGAGATCGCATGAAATTCTTAACATATAAAATAAAGTTATTAGAGAAGATAAAAATAATTCATTACATGACTTACAGTAAACTTTTTTTTGAGGTTTTCATCCACTGCTTGAGAGCTTAATTTTAAAAGTCCTTCCATCCCAACACTTAATGGCAAATAATGTTCCTCTTTCCTAAGATATGTTGTTAAATTTAACACTGTAGATAGACTTAACAAATTTTCAGAGGCACACTCAAATGCATCATTAAGGATCTGGGCTCGATTCAAAGGATGGATGTCATGCATACTTTGGTTTATTAAATGATCACTAATGAGTTGATATGTTCTGTCGTCATACAAAATTCTATAGAACCCTAAAAATTATTATTATTATTGTTAGAATGATTATTTGTTATATTATTACCAGCATGCTGAATGTTCAACACAACCCATTCATCATCAGATAGTTGTAAGTCAAGCTCTTGTAGTTTATGTGTTGGTTGAATCCATTGTTTGACTTTTAAATTATTGAAATTTTTCTCTTTTGATGTGGTGTATGTTAAAGGAATCCACCAGTATTCATTGCTTGATATCACAGGTTTAGAAAATAAACCCTACAATTCCAAGTTAAACATTAAAGCATACTTTACAATTAATTAAGGTTTTTTGTTGAGATGAAAAAAAGTTAATGGTTAAAAAGTTAAGAAAAATGGCAAAAGGAGGGAAAACTCATAAGGCGGGGTTGAGATGAGGAGTTGATGTCCGAGTGGATCGAGGTCACGATAGCTCAGGTGGTAGAGCAGCGGCGTATCTAGCCGAAGGTCGTGGGTTCGAATTCCTCTCGTGCCATTAACTTTTTTCATCTCAATAAAAACCTTAATTAATTGTCATGTATTAATTGGTCAAGCGGACCACGAAAATAGTGAATTAATGATTTAAAAATGAAGTACACTTCACTAAAGCTCTCCGTCGCCATTTCAATTGTCATCGAGAGTCCAAACCGATTACACGACATTTGAAAAATGGTAAAAGGAGGCAAAACTCAAAAAGGTGGGGTTGAGATGGGAAGTTGGTGTCCGAGTGGATTGAGGTCACGATAGCTCAGGTGGTAGAGCAGCGGCGTATCTAGCCGAAGGTCGTGGGTTTGAATCCTTCTTGTGCCATTAACTTTTTTTCGTCTCAACAAAAAACCTTAATTAATTGTAAAGTATTAATTGGTCAAGCGGACCACGAAATTAGGGAATTAAAGCATACCTTATTCTATAGAATTTAACTATTGTCAATCTGGTTTGGGTTGCTTTTTGGGTCTGTCATGGTTCAACATGTGTTCAACAACTTGCAGACCAACCCACCATAATCTTTATTGTCATTCTATTCTTTTTATGGAAAAAAACATTGGGAACATACCTGAGTTACACGTATGTCTCCATCAAGCCTACTGACTTTTACTAAAGGATAGCCTTTGTTATAAATCCAAGTTTTCATCACTTCATTAATAGCAGGTGTATAAGTTTTATTTATGAACAGCTTGGCCTTCACAGAAGTATCTATTACTTCTTCTAGTGAGTCCCAAAATTGAGTTTCATCCACTACGCCGAATTGTCTGCACGGATGAAACAATATTTATATACAATCACAATAAATAATATAATACTTACTTATTTGTCAAGTAATTGTGTATTGCCTGTTTAAAATTTCCTTTGGTCATTAAATTGTTTTCCACCATGTGCAAAATGGCAGCTCCTTATATAAGAAAATAAAATACAGTTAAACAAGACTACTAAATAGTTTTTCTCAAGTAGTGAAATAATAGTAATTGTTTGGTTTTTGAGCCAACAGGCAGCTGTCCTCCAGTAGAAATAAGGTGCACATAGGTGCAAATAGGTTTGTTTTAATTTTAACCATTTAATTAGACTAATTTCTGGAGATTTAGAAGTTGAAAGAGGCAAATTGGGGGACCATAGTAGCTGACTGGTTGGCATCATAGACTCTCGACTTGTTGACTCAGCAGTCATGGGTTCAATTCTCATCATTGATCCAAATTTTTACATTACTGTTCTCTCCCCCCAAAAAAATATATATGCATACATAAACAAACAAACAAACAAACACACACACACACACACACACACACACATACACACACACACACAAACAAACAAACACACACACACACACATATATATATATATATATTTTTTTTTTTTTTAATATATATATATTTAATTTGTTGACTAAAATTTTATTATATTATACATTTTTAATCTCTTTTTAACCTTACAATAGACTTCAGATGAAAAAGCAAATTTCAACATACAAAATTGCATAATTATTGATATGATCTTGTAATTAATACATTTTAATTGTATAACATTGCTTTTTCGAGCTGTTGTATTATAGATTCTCGGGCTGTGAAACCTTTCTTCTAGTAATACATTACCTTTATTATTATGGACAGTTCCAAATTGCATTGTATCTATATTCTCAAGGCATTTGTCAGTATTTACCAAAGATAGTAATTGTTTGGAGTCATCTGCCATTGCTGTCATGACTGTATTTTTAATAAATAATTCAAGATCAGTTGAATCTGGGAAAGCCTGGAAAAAAAGTCAATTTCCATTAGCTGATCAGTATAGGGTTTAAATTTGATTTTTAACCTGTCGCACTATTTGTTTACTGACGTAGGTGGAAAGGCATTCAGTAACCCATATTTGACACCAATCCTTGCAAGACACTAAATTTCCAAACCAATACTTGGCAATTTCTTTCCCCATAAAATTATATATGTATTCTAATTTGTCCAATCCAACAAAGTTAACGTGGTCAAACATGTCAAGACTACAATAAAATACTCAATTATATGGTTACAAAATGGTCATTTTGTATGTGGTAGAGTGACTGTATGAAATATATTAACAAGTGGCCTCTAAACAGACATGCTCCCATATGAATTTTACAAAGGGCACCACAAACATTTTTGATGATATTGCTGAATTTTTATGACCAAACATATGGTAAAGGAAGAGTACCAAAATGTTTATCCGAGTCAGTAATGTACCCTCTTTTTAAGAAGGGTGATTTAAATCTGGTTTCTAATTACAAAGGCATTTGCTTTTTTATAATGCAAATGCTAAACTATTTTTTGGACTTTTATTTTTGTAGCTAGATAGACCTGGCACAGTGATAATAATATTTTTATGGATCCTCTCAGTGTGATTTTGTTTAAAAAAACGAACAGAATGGCCAACCCTCTAGATATTCCTATCAATATTCAACCCACTGACGTTAAATAAAGGAACATGGTAAAGAAAAGGTAGCAATGTCAGTGAACCAGGTTAGCCGAGAAGCTCTTGCACTTTAGATTATGGTTGATAGGTGGTCCCCAGAAAATCTAAATTGCAGAGAAAAGACCATGCTAATCTGACTAAGAATTGGCCATACGTGGTTACACACAGACAATTTCATTTGGGCAAAAAAATGTGTCTGGCAAGCAGAGACTGGTTGCTCAATGTGTCTCAATTAGATTAGCTAGTGTATGTGAAGTTCTATGTAAATATATGTTCTCCATCACCCCATATGAATGAATGGTATGTAAACAGGAAAGAAAAGGGGACCACGGTACACCAAGAGGAGATCCCCCAGTCGTGGCTTTGATTCCCTCCATTGCCTCTGGATTTTTCTGATGCATAAGAGGAATGGTGACTACAGTGAGAGTTGACATGGGCTCATCAAGGGAAGGTCTGGCGGGATCGGGTCTCAGAGACCCTGAATTCAGTCCCAACCCCCTTTGAAAATGAATTTGGAAGAATACTGGTACACCAGGGTCTCAATATACACATGTGTCATTACGAGCTCCAAAAATGGAGCTGCAGTGCTCGGGGGAACAGCTCATAATCAATTAAGAAAAAAAGTGTAGTGTATTTATGTTAAAACTCCTAAGGAGCGAATTAGGACAGGCAAGATTTAATAAAGGGCAGTCAATAATATTTGTATTTACTGTAATCTGATTCTGTGGATGATAAGATAAAGAAAAAGCATTATGCTTTATTTTAGATTTCACCACAATGTTGAGCATCTAAATCGACCTGTTTTTTTAATATACTGGGTCGTTTGAACAACAGTTCAATTTACTGGGAGTTTGAACAACATTTTTCAGTTATTTTAAAATGGTGGGGGGAGAGAAAATATAAGATCCTCGTTATATGCTGATGATATTGTCATTATTGCATGCTCAATTGATGTCTACAAAAAATTAATAACCTAGAAGAATTTTGGATCTGATGGTTCAATTTGATATTAATTATTATTAAATGAAATCTCAGTAGGTACTAGTACAATGAAATAATAAATCTGTAGATCTGTTTTACCTCCATGTGATGAGTCCCCAGTTTCCTAAAGATTCATGACTTTTGTTTGGTATTAAAACTAAATCTAATTTTGGCAGGATGTAACTTATTCCTGTATAATCTTTTAAAGAGTCTAATAAATAAGGAACTGCTTCTTCTAGAAAGTTAACATTGTCTTTTTTTGTAAACCATATAGTAATCCCATTTCTTAAAGTATGGTTTAAATAGTTGTCTCGCAATAGGACAAGCGCAAACATGTACGTGGACATTGGTAGTGATTTATTAAATGTGTCACTTATTGGCTTGTTGAACATTAAACTAGAATAAAAAGTAATGCAATAAATTTAATCAAGTTTCAAAATATAATACAACATTAAATTTTCACTCACTTTCCTTGTGTTGTTTTTATCCTTGGCATGTTTGATAAAGCTTTCATCCATCGTGGTCTCAATAATTCTAAGGTAAATTTAGCTTTAAACCTAGGAAAGTCTACACATGGAAATAACTCTCTTGCATCAAACTTTTGAAAATTTGTGGCTATTAATGGTCTAAAAATATAATACATGAAGATATAGATTGAAAGTCTGAAAACACTACTTTTTAAATTAAATTTTACATGCCAAATTAAACTACTCACAACAAAGTTATGTTTAATTTGGTCTGATTCAATCATAATTTTAGCTTAATTAATGTCAAAAATTACCTGAATTGATGTTTATTGTTATAATTTGGTATAAAAGTGATTGAGGTATCACTTAACTCTCCAGTGTATTTTATGTTAATAACGAAAAAACTATCCTTGGGTAAAACAGAATTGAGATATAGTTTTAACATCCCATCTTCAAGTTGAAGCGTGTGATTTTTGTCGACGTTTACTTTTTCCATTTCACTATTTACATAATAGATCTCAGTTACATTTACTTTACTGTGCAAAACCAGCTCAATGATTTCAGATGATGTTACACCACTTATTGTCACTTCCCCTCGGAAAATTTTAGTAAATTTTTCAAAAACATCTGTCATATCAAGTAGAACTTTGTATTCTACCGGGGCCCATTTTATGGCAAAAGTTTGATCGTTAGAACTGTGTACCTCACTTCCCAGTATAAATCCAAGTATAATAAAAATCAATTTCTAGAAATTTGAACCAAAAGAAAATTATAGTAATGCAAATTGCATATTATTATACAATATACATATTATACTCGTAATAAGAACATATAAATTCTTTGGTAAATTTTATACTTCGGTATGTATTATAAAGAACCTGTACTTACAAGTTTCATCTTGAAGCTAACAGCAAACAAAGCCATTTCATAAAAAGAAAAAAAGAAGCTCAAAGTCATCAGCACCAATCCAATTGTCATAGATAATTAAAAATGTTTACACGCTTTATTGATCAATAATCAATTTTTTACAACACATTAAGATGTTATAATCCTCTGAAAAATATTATATCATAAATGTTAAATTCAATTTGGAACTTTTCATTTTATTGATAGCTGTAGTATATATAGCTTTTTTTACATGGTTATTTTTTATGTTGTTTATGATGTTTTTGAAAAAAAGTCCATTTGTAAGTGCTGGATTCGAACCCAGGACTTTTACATTACAATGACGAGCACCATGTCTTGCAATTTGCAACCAAACAAAACTGATAATGCAATATCTAAAAATAAAAAAAAATCATTGATATTCATCTTCTGAATCTTACACAGGTAATGAATGTGGCATATGAACTGTAAATACATATTATATTGAAATTGACATACTTTTAAATTTGTTGAAATATATCTGAAAAGAAACTCATTTCTACGCATTTTTATTGTGGTAGATATACTAAGAAAATTAATATCAGTTGCATTGAACATTGTGTTGATGATGATGATGATGATGATGATGATGATGATGATGATGATGATGGATACAAGAAGCAATGTTTGTGCTCACTGACAAATAAGGTCCTGGGTTCGAATCCAGAGGCCCCGCATTCAAACTCGACATACTTACAAGTCTTTCTTTCAATAACACAGACAACACGAGGGGTTGATATGACCTGCTGAACCCTCATTTAGAAAAAAATATATAAAATAAAAAATAAAAATACTTACAATTTGAGTGATAATAAAATTACAGTTAACAATCCTTTAAGGTAAATGCTGATACTTGTTCCTGTGTGGTGCAATGTAGTTACTGACAACAATGTCAATGCAATAGATTATCTACTTGTACTTGTTGTAGGAATTGCAGCTGACACCCCCTCACAGTTTAAACGAGATATATTTAGAATCATTATATTGCCCACATTATAGAAAAATATCAAACAAACGAGTATCTTTTTGTTTAAAGTATCATTTTGATTATATTATATAATAGAATAGAAAAGGCATTTATTTTCAAATTAACAAACATGGAAATTCATAATATGGTCTATACAAAACACTATTAGGCATGGATCTCATTCTGTCTGCCCGGTTGACTCAAACTTAACATACTATTATAGCCTAAACAGTTCATTTTGTTTTAAAAGAATAAGTACCTGATGAGGGTGAATTTTTACAATAAATTTTTTTACAAAGAAATTTATAAGTAAGTTTTTACCTTAGTCATTCATTTCCACTTAAAATCAGCCATGCTAACTCTATAAAAAACAAAATTAAATTTAAGAAATTTTTCACAACAATAATAATTTAAATATCAAGCAAATGCATCTATACAAATTTACAAACAAAGAAAATATTTTCAATGAGGTAAGCCACATCTGGAACTACTTGACTATGGTCTGATGTCCTCAAGAAACATAAACATTTATAAATTAATTTCTAATTTTTTGAAAAAATTAAACATAATGTATAATTAATCTTGTAACATATTTCACTGCTTATGCATTCATGGGGGTCATTTATAAACAATGAGAACAATAATGGTGAAAGCGGAAAACCCTGTTTCATACCATTTGTTGTCTCAAAATTTCTTGTTAGACCATTGTTTGTCCAAACTGATGGTGGATTTTAGTGTAATACTGTTCTAGTAGTACTAATTTTTTTGACACTTCTAAAAATAATAGTTTGTAGAAAATAGCATCATGAAATTTTGAATATTATAATTTCATTTTTGTTTAATATAAGTAATACACATTTTGAACAATGAATTACTTAAGTAAGGTTTGTTTCTTTTTTTGTTCTAAAGCAGTTAAAGAAAAAAGTATATCAGCATTAAGAAACTCTTGATTGATAAGATTGCTCCAAAAAATTGTTTTATAAATTTCATATATGGCAATTTTGATTGGCGTGGTAAAAATACCATGCTTGGATGAATTTAAATGAATATTTATTTGTATTTGATTTATTTATATTTTGTAAATTATTAAGAGCCATAAAAGATACAAAATAATTATGCCTTTTCAAGAATTGTCTCTTTAAAAAATTTAAAAAAACTATATTTAGATCTAGAAAAATCTAAGGATAGAAAGGATTTTATTGTAATAAGATTGCCCAAATGTTAATTTAAATAAGTAAATCAGTTTATAATTAATTCCTCTATCAGATATGTGATATAATAGACACATTTATTTAAAATTGTGTTTATTCAGTTGTAAATTAGTTGTAAATAATCAATTTAGTTTGGCACATTTGTCTAGATGAAGATTTGCTTATGGAATAATAAATATATAAATTTATTTTAACAAGATAAAGATAAATTAGATATGATCAGCTTTTAGAAGAGAAACTTATGCAAACATTTTAACACTAAATTAACAACATCCAGGGCAATGGAAAAAGTAAGTGTATGCCATCATTAATATTTTAATGCCATCATACGGATTCATAGATATACTGGGTAAAATAAAAATAATTAATTTTAATTACTGTATTACATTAAGCAAATTTGAGCTTTTTGAACTCAAAAAATCGTTAAGATATAAATATTTTTGTGATCAGCTTCACTTATTTAAAAATTTTAGACATTTCATTTATAAAATTAGAAATATTTTTGTTAAAAAAAATTAATTAAGCCACATTACTCTATGTACAAGGAGAATACTGAAATACAGCAATAAATTAAATTAATGAGTGGTGATTAGTTACCGTTAATCGATATTTATTTAGAAATCATGAGATGCGGTCTGGTGTGATGTAGGTTTCAGAAAAAAAATTTTTTTATCATGCCAACGTTTCGATCTTTATTGAGATCATCTTCAGGGCCTGGGATTTACAAACATTGTTTACATATAACAATTACATTTTGGATGTGGAAAAGTGAATTTATACAATGCAAAATATATTTTTTATATATTCAATCAAAGTATTTCTGAAGATGATCTCAATAAAGATCGATACGTTGGCACGATAAAGAAAATGTTTTTCTGAAACCTACATCACACCAGACTGCATCTCACGATTTCTAAATAAATATTAAATTAATGACTTCAATGCATTCCTGTACACAAAAGTATTCCTCAATTTTAACATTTTTACATTACACGTTGAACCAGCACTGGGGCACTCACTAACGCAAGCTACACTACTGTCTTATTTTCATTTTCTTTCAAATAGCTGACGTTCCTCATTCCTCCTATCAAAACCTTTTGAGTAACATTAAAACCTGTAAACTAAGACCCAGTTAGTGAACCAGTGTCGGTTCAACATGTGTTCAGCAGATCAACATGCACCATCAAATTTTGTCTTTATGCAAAATTTTGTAAGATGGAAATAAGTCATGTACTTATTTTGATATAAAAGTAAATATGCAAAAAAATGACTAGAAATACAAAAAAGTAAATAAAAAAGGCACATAAATCTAATACATATATTGTTAATTTATTAGTAATCCTAATTTTCCTTCATTTTCAGTTGCTAGTAATTCTACTTGTCTACATTTGCCCCATCACATTTATCTTCGGGGAAAAAAATAATTATACAAATGATTTCAATTGGATCCCCGATGTGTATTTCATTGAAATTAAAGTTGATCCTTTAGTCAAAATTCCTTCATTTTGTGGCAATGTTAGCATTGACGGAAAGACCACAAAAGCAAACGCCCAACTGCATTTACACAGCCGAGTTAATATAACAGAAGCAAGTATAATGATCAATGGAAAAAGTAAAAAAATTGACTTTTACAAAGAGGAATATAACGGGCCAAATGACATCATCACATTGAACACAACCGATCGCCTTCGAGCAAATCAGTATTTCACTCTGCATTTAAAATTTTGTTCTGTTTTAAGTGAAGGCGAAGGCCCAATATATTTCATTAGAGAAATTGAAGGAAACAAATTGAAGAGGTAAATCTTTCAGATTATTAAGCAACACCAATTGTAGAAGAAAAAACTAGTTGCAATATTAACAAATGTACAATTAACATAAAGCAGTCAACTAGTCAAGATTTAATCCTGTTTATATAATTCTTTCAGACCATTAATTGGCACAGAATTTTATTCTCATGGTGCAAGATCATTATTCCCATGTATTGATCTTCCTCGGTTCAAAGCTAATTTTCAGCTGAAGTTATCCTCAGAGTCAGATATTCACACAACTTTGGCGAACATGCCCTTAGAAAAAAATCTAGATGAAGAGTAAGCATGAACATTTAAATTTATCATATGATATTTGTACCAGGATGTATTTTCAGTTATAACGCCACCATGCTATTCTATCAGAGTTCACCGATGATTACTACGTCCGTAGCTTTTATCATGTTTAACAGTGACTTTGAGTGTAAAGTCCTCCCAGACAGTAATACAATTTGCCACTACTCAAAGACACAAAAAAATATTGAATATCTTGAAGAAATTATTTCCAACATGCAACTCAAAATAGAGAAGTTCTTATATTTATCGCATTCTCTCCCTAAGATTGCTCATATCTTGATAGGAGAAGATAGGACTGATTTGACGGAAAGTCGGAGCCTCATTAAATGGAGGTGATTTTAAAAATTTTTTTATTGTTGTCAATCAATTTGTATTACTCAAAAATCTATCATTAAGGTTGATTTAAAAAAAAATCCACATATTAATTTTCAGAAATGATTATTTGAAAGAAAGAAACATTATGACAATTGATAAAGAGTTATTATTTCGTGAAAGAGTTGCAAATAAAATAGCCAAGCAATGGTTTGGAAATCTTGTAACTCCCAGGTACTGGTGTTACCGATGGGTTAATGATATTTTAGCAAATTATGTTGCAAAAATTATTACTGCTCAGGTAAAGAATCTGGTGATAAATAAACATTATTAATTTTTCATTGAGATTTAATTTTAGTCGTACACAAACTCCAAGGCTCTTGAATTCTTTATTGCTAACAAATTTTCTCGTTCAATGGAAAAGGAAATTTCTTATCCAAGTAAAAGAGATGAAACACATTGCCATGAAAATGACACAACGGTTTTACCGTATGAATACGACAATTATGAAAAAGGTTTTTTTTAACAAATATTGAACACAAAAAATTATTTTATTATTATTGTTATTGTTTAGGGGCAGCAATTTTGCATATGTTTGTATCCAGTGTAATGTCAGGAAAAGAGTTCCGCAAAGCGTTGAAAACTTACATTAATAATAAGTTAGTATTTTCATAACCACACATCATTTTTAATAATTTAATTTCGTAAACTGAGTAATTGAAATGCATACACTATTAAAATTCAACTTTCGCAATTGATTAAATTATTTTTTTATAGCATGTACTTCCCAGTGACTCCTGCGGAATTATGGAAAGCTATGGAAATGAACTTAAACAGGGCTTATCGTAATAAGATTAACAAATATATAAACTTAGATGTACTTATGAAATCATGGACTGATAACAAAGGATATCCAATATTGTCTGTACACCGTTATAACACATTCATACTTATCCACCAGGTAAATCTCTACCTATCTAAAAAACAAAAACAAAGGTAAAATATTAAATTAAGGCTTTGCTTAATTAAGCCTACATTTTAAGAATTTTACACAAAAAAACTGTCATTGTGTAGAAAAGAATTATAGACAATCATGACGATTCACAATATACATATTGGTGGATTCCAATTACATATACTACATCAAAAGAGAAGGATTTCACAAATACGAAGATCAAGCAATGGATGATGCCAATGGGTGACTACCAGATTATAAATAGCATTTACCACATCTCTGCAAACGAATGGATTATATTCAATATTAGAAATACTGGTATTGTTCTGATTAACGTTCCATTCAATTATTTTTAATGAATAATAATACATTTTCAGGCTTTTATCGAGTTCAGTATGATTTGCAAACGTACAAACTATTAACGCAACATCTAATGGAAAAAGATATCAACGATATCCATCCTCTGAATCGTGCACAGTTAATAAGTGATGCATATGAACTGGTGAAAGCAAATTACATTGAAATCGACATACTTTTGAATTTGTTGAAATATCTCGAGAAAGAAACACATTTCCTGCCATTTTGTGCTGGGGTTGATGCCATTTTGAACATTATGAAATATAAATCAGTAGAGATACAAAGAAAATTGAATGTCAGTTGAGTTGAGAACAATATTAAATCAATATCCTCGTTTATCCTTCTCAATAAATTATGTTTATTTAGAATTTTTTAGGGAAAATAATCAATCAAGCTTACAAAACAATAGTATCGACTAATTTCAACTATTCACATGTAATGAATTATATGTATAAGATGAAGGTTGTTCAAACGATTTGTTTTTTAAATTTCAAAGACTGTACACTGCATGCAAATCAGTTATCACAAGCTATTGTGGCTAATTATAAAAATGAATTGTCGTAAGTTCTTAAAGCACAACAAACTTCTTACAATTCAAAGAAAATTAAGATTGTAGTTAACAATAAATTTTCAGAGTGATTCCAGATTTACAAGTTACTATGTGGTGTAATATAGTAAAAAATGATAACTTGAAAGCCATAGACTTCCTTCTTAAACGAATTGGAGATTGGCACACCCCTCAGAGTTTAATGGAAATATACTTAGAATCATTAAGTTGCTCATCTAAAGCTGAAATTCTAAGCATGCAAGTATCTTACATTGTTTCCAATTCAGACTAACAATTTTGGATTTTATTCATTTATCCAACTCCTATTATTATTTGGTTGAGTTTTAATACTAATTTGTCCCTGGATGGGAATATCTCGTGAATTTCACAACTTCTTTTTCTTCACTTTTTATTACCTGTACATATTTTGGGAACAATGCAACCCTTTCAATGTTTGTGAGATTTTGGAAAAGTTAGTCCTGCATTGGATCAAAATTCGTATAGGGAATAAAAAAGTGAAGGAAAATAGATTAAAGGATAAATGTATTATTGTATTTTTGTTTAACTTGACTAATATATATGTTTAACATTGAACACTATCCCAATAAACTAGGTTCCAGCATTGATCATGCTGTCAAAAGTTTTATTTTGTTTCATTTCTTCTAGAGTAATCCGTAGTATTTGGTTCAAGAAACGAGTATATCAACATGAAGAAACTCTTTTGATTGAAAATATTGCTCCAAAAGATTATGATTGTGTTCTAACAAATTTCTTACATGACAATATTGATTGGCTTATTAATAAGTACTTACTTTGAATTACATTGTTTTACTTAAACTACAGTTATACAAATTTTTATATTATTTTTTTTTCTTTTATTAACAGCCATGGAAGAGACAAAATAATATTGTTCATTAAAAGATTGTCCCCTAGAATTAGGACCTCTAAGTGTTTCGACCAGGTCATTATTTAATAGTAATAATTTTAAAATGATAGAATATTAAGATTTTTATTTTTACAAACTTTGTTGTAGCTGTTATTCCTAAGTGATTCAAGAAATATTGCATTACCATCTTTACAGTCGATTTTTAACTCATCGTTAGAAAGAAACATTACCAAATGGATCGATGAACAGAGCAAACAATATTTTCTTTATAAACCATTCGAATTTGGATGTAGTGAAAATTTGAACAACAATATGTTTTACAAACACACTGATCACAATTTTTTTAACAACACATTACTCTAGTTTTATTTGTTGTAAGACAAATATTTTATATGTATATAAAATATTTAAATAAAAATGTTGTCACTATGTTTATTCAATTTTTTTGAATTTTTATGTTAAATTTATTTTATATTGAATAATTTGTGGTGTTTAGGGACCGTTAGTCAATGATTATTCGAAGATCATGAGATGCGGTCTGGTTTGACATAGGTTTTAGAAAAACATTTTCTTTATTGTGCCAACGTATCGATCTTTATTGAGATCATCTTTAGGACTCAAAGAGTTTATTTTCTGTGTGAGTGCCCAAACTCTCAACACGACACACAAGAATGACACAATTACGTAGAAAACAAACACTTTCAGCACTGAAGATGATCTCAATAAAGATCAAAACTTTGGGACGATAAAGAAAATGTTTTTCTAAAACCTATGTCACACCAGACCGCATCTCACGATCACTGAATAATCATTGAATTGTGTATTGAACTTAAGTCTCATTTTGTTTGCTCATTTATTAAAAGCCTAACATTATGTTGAACCAGCACTGGATGTATTTCTAGATTCCTCTTACTCCTGGGTTTCATTCAAACGTATTTCAGCTTTGCACCATCCTCAGTGAAGAACTATAAGATCATCTCCCTATACATAAAGTATACAATCATGGTAAGTAAGTCAGTAAGTATTATTCTGCTACATCCCTTTTACAGTACACATTCAATGCTAAAAAATGAAACATGGGGCCAAGAATCGCACTGCTCGCTAAAAGTAAAATCCTATCATACAGGAGGGCTTAACACCCCAAAAACTACCCCTTGTGCTGGATGTGGGTCAAACAATTTCACAATCAAATTTTATCAAATTATTAATAATTAAAAAGTTAAATACCTGCCAGGAATGAACCTAGAACTGCTAGAAGTAACAGGAAATTATTTCAAAGCTGAAACCCATTTGAATGAATCCAACCCAAGGATAACATCCACCATCAGCCTAATATCCACTTTTATAAAAAACAAGAGGTTTTTTTCTCTCTAAAATATAAATTGGTAATGAGAGAAGTAATGAGAATTCAGGTAGGAAAACCGATTTGAGGAAAACAAAGGATTTTTACTTAAAGCAATATTTTGTTTTAGAATGCTGTATAAAGCAACTATTCATTAAAGTTTGTGTCTCAAGAGTTTTTATTGTCTTTTAATTTTTTAATTTGTCATCAAAAAATTGTATTTAGTACAGAGTAATAAATTTACTTTTAAACATCACAAATTATATCTTCACTGATACATCACACAAAAAGTTAATAATCTTATAGACACCGGGGTTCCTGGCAGACAGCAGAGCTCTCCATTACACCGTCTATCCCTTCCTTCTGCAAATCCTCATAGACGTATTTTCTGGCTGATGTATATTTGTGACAGTGAAGCATTATGTGTTTAAAGTCCTCCTTTACTCCACCGTCTCACAATTGGGGTGTTGTTTCCTGCCAATGCCGTGTTAGTTCTTAATCAATGTATGGTGGTAATCTCGTCATGATCAGGTTGCTAAACCATGATTTTATTTTCATAAGAAGAAAAAGTATCTTGCAAGCCATTCCCTTGTCTGAAAAAGTATACACAGTTTGCCTATTTGGTTTTTTCGTTTCTAAAAGTTGGAAAAGATCAGTATAGTGAATGTTTCTAGTGTTGCAAAACTGTGTAGCATATTTAGCCAGGGTGTCAGCTTGCCCATTACCATAAAGACCCATGTGACCTTTAATCCACATGAAAGAAACTCTTTTTTATAATAGATAAATTATAAACAATCTTTTTAATGTCAGCTACAATTTAATCAATAATCTTTAATATAATCTCAAGAGTTAATCCCCACTATCAAAAATTCATTTATACTACTCTCATGTTTTTAAATTTTTCTACATTTGAAAAAAAATTTCATAGTTAATAATCCAAAATTAACACGGGGGGGGGGGATTGCAATGGTTTAGGCATTGACATTGTGATCATCACTGTAAAGTAAAGGTCCTGGGTTTGGTTATTGGTGACTGCTAGTGATTTATTTTAAATTATACAAAAGCTGGAATTGCTGGCGAGCTGCAAGAAGTTCAACTGTGTATACACTTGTGTATGTATATGCGTGTGTAGATTTGTGTTTTTTTAGATCTGTAATCCAATTTTCTGTTATTGTTTGTAAATAAATATAATTTTGGCTAAGAAATATTATTGGTTAAAAAAATCTACTGTCTAATTGAATTATATAATTGTGTAATTTTCCTTTATTCTAGTGTTCTTAATACAACTTTTAATTGTTCAATAACTTTACATGTTTTAAGGATACACTAAAATTAACAAAGCAGATTTTAAAAGTTAACATGTTTTAAAAAGAAAAAAGTAACTAAGAATATTATTCAGATGAGGTCTCCGATGGTATTTTAAAGAAATCTATTCCACGCTGTTTTAAAAAAGAATTATTATCGAGTGAACCTTCATCTTTAGGAATCGGTAAATCAGACAAAAAGTATTTTGAATCCTGGCTCTGAAACCATCTGTATGCAGTAACATTTTTTTTCTCATCGAATTTAGGCAACACCACAAACCCTCTTTCCTTGGCAAATTGACGCATCTACAATGTAATATTTAGTTAAAACCGATTAAAATCAAATTAAGTTTATTTATAAAGGTACCAACCAAAATAACACATATTGGTGTTTTTGTATGAAGAGAAAGTTTCAATAGTCGATTTGCTACATTTTGCCAGCCATGACTTAAAATCAAATTGCATTGTCATTTTAATTATTATTGATATTAATTATTATTATCATAAAAATGAAGGTTTACAAGGGCAAAAAGCTTACCGAGTAATAAGTTTGTCAATGTTGCCAGTAATGTAATTCATGATAACACATTTAGAGTCTTTGGGAGCGAGGTTAAATATGAGTGTAGTAAAACCATCCTGATTGCCACTGTTGAAAACCCAATCTATAAATCTGAAATAAACTATAGCTATAACTCCTATAGCTTTGTTTTTATGTTACTTATGAAGTAAAAGCTCATGACTATTATTTAATCATAAATTACGCTATAATAAATTTGCTGAATGTTGTATTAAATGTGCAATTTTTTTGTGTAAATTATGTGTGGATTTTTTGTAACTATTTCTAAGCTTCAACTTTATTTATCTAAAATTTTATGTTTATATAAATTTATATTTAGATCTGTTATTCATTTTTTTTTCTTTTATAATCTTCAATAATATTTAGGACTCACTTGTAAAGTACATTCCGATTTTTAGAGCAAGCCAACGCGTTTGAATATACTTTTGTTAACAGTTGTGAAGTGGATGGTGAATTTAACTTTTTCAAAAGATAATCAGGGATAGTCTGATTATTGCTTCTTATGGCAGAACACCATAAAGTTGTCCTTAACTCTGGAATTATACTATATTCTTAATTATGCATTAGCATGTTACCTGCAAGCAAGATCAAAGATCAATAATAATTAGTACTTACGATACTTCTGACTTTTCACCCTTGATAACAGCATTTGCAAGCAATAATGCTTGCTGAACACATTTTGGAAATTTGAGTTCACAAGCCATATCGACAATTTCAATTTTATAGCGATAATTTGCGATATCGTTTATACTGAAGTTTGTTGATGTGACACGATCATAAGCCACACTTATTATCTTTTTGATATAATTCTTGAAAATAAAAGTGCACGATTACATTCACAATGGACAAGAAAAAATTTAGCAGATGAACTGACATGGATGGAATGGGTCGATGGTATTTCTCTATGTTCTTTTAATAGTTTTTTAAAATGAACCAATGCTGCATGAAACGGAGCAAAATGTGTTTCTTTACTCATATACTTTGTCAGATTTAATGGCACATCGATGTCAATATATTTCTGAAAGGCTAGGTCAAATGCATCATTTATTATTTGTGCACGATTCAATGGATGAATAACATTAATATCATTTTCTATTAAATGGTGCGTCAAAAGTTCGTATGTTCTCGGATCATACATAACCTTGTAATATCCTAGAAAATTATTTTTTAAAACAAAAGTCATTCATAAAAAGAAGTAAAACAATCAACACAATAAGACCTGCATGTTGAATGTTCAATATAATCCAATCATCTTGGAGAATATGAACATCTCTTAATTCTTCATACATGCAAGTTGGCTTTATCCATTGTTTGACACTAGTATCTCTAAAATTTGGCTTTGATGAAATTGTATAAGTTATTGGAATCCACCAATAATCAGATTGTCCACAAGCTGTCCTCGATTTATTTTTTTCAGTAAATCTTTCCTGAAGTGTTTTTATTATATTTTATTTTTTAATTCTTTAAGATTAAGTATAAAGCAGCAATTTTTTAATAAATTTTTTGCATTTGCTTTTAATATACCTGACGAACGTATATTTTGGACGAGTTGCGTTGAACAAATACTAATGGGTAGCCTTGGTTGTGAGTCCATGTTTTCATATAATATTCCAAGGAATTTTCTTTATAAAGATCACGCAGAATGGACCTATCAATATTCATCTCCATTTCCAACCATAAATCCTTCTCAACAACGGTGCTATACTGGCTGTAAGTTTTATAAATAAAACAACAACCATCAAACAACGAATTTGAAAAATTTTCTTAAAAATTTCTCACAAAGTTCTAAGATAATTTTGCAATGCCTGCTGAAATTTGCCCGTTGGCATTATAGTTTTTGCGACCATATGTAGAATAGAAGCTCCTGAAATCAGTCATAAACAGTTTTTAAAAGATAAATCATAACTACATACCATGTCTACCTTTTTTATAAAAACTGTACGACATGATCAATTGTGGTTTATTCTCCTCTGAACAATACTTTTTATTTACTAATGTGATTGGTTGAAGAATCTCAACCAACATTGGATCCCACATCTCGTCAACAACAAAGAATTCGAGTGTTTTGGATTCTGGAAATATCTAAGCATTCTAATGTTAATTTCATTGATGCGAACATTAAATTGTTGACATTACCTTGTCCACAATCAAATTTTGGACATATGTAACTACACCCTCATTAAGCCAAATATAACACCAGAATTTACACGTGACCAAATTCCCAAACCACTGGTGTGCTATTTCATGTGCAACAAACTCAAATAAGTACAACTTATCTTTGAGCGTCTTTAAGTCTTTTGATAAAAATAAATTATTTCTAAAACAAATTGTGAAGCAATAATAAGTAAAATATATATTAATACATTTTTCAAAATAAATTGTGAATCAAAATTAACACTTAAAAAAACACTTTAAAACACTTGAACTATAATCATGACATTTTTAAATATTCTCTAACTTCAAATTTAAAAAATAAAAATTATCTTTGAACTTAAAACACTAAATACTTCACAAATTTAGTCATGTTAAAGAAATTTATAATACTTTTTTCTTAAGTTATTGTTACCTCCATGTTATAAGTCCCCAGCTCTCCATTCCAACTGCTTCCTTCTTTCCAATAACAATTTGATCAAGTTTAGGGAGCATATAAGGTATGTTTGTGAAATTAGCGACGCTATTTCTTATGATCGGAATAACTGACAAATGATCCTTGAAATGTTCTTTCTCTTTTGAAAAAGAACAAAACTGGTTTTCTTCCGGAAGCATTTCACATTGTATATCCTTTCCGAACATTATGAAAGCCACTATATAAGTTGACATTTTAGGAGTCTGGTAGAAAACATGGTTTCTAATTTGATTGCTACAAATTCATAATTTATGATATATAATATTTTCGACAAAATTAATTGAATACTAACTTCTGTGTATCTGTTTTAAGTGGCATGTTAGAAAGAACGGTATATTCTTTATTTGAAGCTATTTGAATCTGTATGTTAGCTTTAAGCCTTGGTAAATCAATACATGGAAAAGCTGATCTAGCTCCAAATGGTTGGAACTCTGTGGCCAATGTAGGCCTGAAAAGGAGTAAAGTAAAAAAACTCTAGGAACTCAAGTTTAAAGATTGTTTAAACATTTTTTTTAAATTTAATATAAATATTTAATTAATAGTAATTCAAAATTATCTTAAATTTGATAATATACTATAGAAAATGAACTATTCTTATTAAAATCTACCTTGACAAATTGTGTCCATTGATTTCTTCTATTAGATAGACTGGATCATAGTTTGTAGTTAGAGCACCATAGAATAAAAGTGTGAGAGTAAAATATTGATGAAGGGCCAATGTTTTATCCAAGTACAGCGTCAGTATGTCATTTGTTGTATTAGAAACTGCTTTTTTAACATTGATCTCTGAACTGACCCCATTGACTTGTAAAGATCCGCCTACTAATCTGACTTTGCTGTGTAAATACAGGTAGTTCGTTTCTTTTGTGGTCATTCCTTCCATTTTTGCTTCACCGTAGAAAACATTCCACCCTTTAAATATTTCCTTGATGCTAATGTAATACTTTTCCGGGAACCAGAGAAAATCAAAAATATAGCGATCATCTTCATCAATATCATCAATGTTATTGTCATTACTCAGAGCTGACTGAACTTTACATACAAGACATATGATAGTCAATGCCTAAAATATATATTAATTAAAATAAATTTATTAATAATAAGTAGTTCATTTATATATTCGTTTCAGTTATGTATTATTCACATTTATATGTCACTTGGATTTTAATTTAATAACATCTCACTTCTAATCACTTATTTTTGTATTCAGAAGAATTTTATTAACTATTTATATCAACTTACGATTTTCATTGCTTGGTAGTTTACTATTGTTAGAGTTACCTAAAATTAAAACAATTTTATTTTGTATGAACCAAATAGAAAAAATACTCCAAAATTACCGTAGTTTCTAATTTATATTTGGTTTTTAGGTACTTTATCAACACACTTAACTTACATCATAAATTGATATAAAATAAACAGATTTACAATAATTTTTATGTAGCAAAGATAGATTAGATAATTATATAAAATCAATTTGTAAAAGGATAATCAAATTACTATTTTGCTATTATCCCAAGGATAATCAATTGTACATGTCAATATTACAATGTGAATTGCGAAAATAATCAGTTATCACTGTCAATTTTATGATCTATACATTTTATAGTCTATGAATAATTTTTTTAAATGTAAAAAAGCATAAAATAAAATTTAAAGAGTTAATTAATTTTTTAGGATATGTGAACAATGTTTGTTTATTCTCTGAAAATTCTTATATAAGGAGAATGGAAGAGTGTTTTAAAATATTTATCAAATCTAGGAGCTACAAAAGTGAAAAGATTGAAAAAAGAGACAATAACTGATCAATTCTTGCTGATTATTATTATAAACTACAATTGAAATATTATGGAAAATTAAAAAATGGCTAGTTAAAAAAGATATAAACAATTTGTATTATTTTGCCGTTTTCATTGATTTATTTTTATACACTGTTTGACTAAGGGGACTGCAGTGGCCAATCAAATTTGCCACGCATAAGGTTCAGAGTCCATAACTTTTTAATTGAAAATATTATGGAAAAAGTATATAATATTTTACGTTAGGTTTACTTTTACAATGGGTAGTTGGTCGTTAAACCCTCCTACATGTCAAGAATTTCTTTACTTACTTTACTTTATATATTTTAGCTAATATATTGGGTTGTCCGGAAAATAATGCAGGATTTTGGTATTAAACAAAAAAAAAGAAACTAGTTACTTTAAAGCAATGTTCTTTAATCAAAATAATTTCCCATACTCTCAATACATTTCTCCCAACGTGTTGGTAACTTATTAATTCCGTCTGAGTAGAATTCAGAATTTTTAGAATTGATAAAGTCAATAAATGCATTTTCCAGTTCCGTTTGATTTTTGAATATTATGTGTTGTAAGTAGTGGTCCAGGTGTCTAAAAAAATGGTAGTCAGTAGGCGAGAGGTCCGGAGAGTAGGGTGGGTGAGGCAAAGTTTCATAGCCAAGCTCCAATAATTTTTGTGACGTTACACGTGACACATGTGGTCGAGCGTTGTCATGCAACAAAATGGGCCCTTTCCGATTGACCAAAGAGGGCTTCATTACTGCCAATTTCTGATGCATGGTATTAATTTGGTTACAGTATGATTCAGCATTGATGGTTTCGCCAGGATTTAAGAAGCTGTAGTGTATTAAACCAAATGAAGCCCACCATACCGTAACCATTACCTTTTTTTGATGAGTTGGGGGCTTTGGAGCTTCTCCTTTGTCGAGCCACTGTCCAGAACGTCTAGTGTTATCGTAGAGAATCCACTTTTCGTCACATGTAACAATTCTGGCCAGAAATGGGTCATTTTTGTTTCGACAAAGAAGTGATGCACAAACATCAAAGCGCTGATTTTTTGGCGATCGTTTAATGAGTGTGGAACCCAATTTTCGAGTTTTTTCACTTTTCCAATCGCCTTGAGGTGGTCAGCGACGGTCGTTTTACTGACTTTGAGTTGCTCTGCAAGTTCTCGAACAGTTGTTTTGGGGTTTTCTTCCACCACTGATCGCAGAACATCATCATTAAGAGAGGAAGGCCTTCCACGACCTTCTTCATCTTCAAGGCTGAAATCTCCCTCCCGAAATTTTTTAAACCACCTTTGCACAGTGCACTCATTAACACAACCCTCGCCCCAGACTTGGTTAATGTTTCTAGCCGTTTGGGCTCCGCTTCGGCCGAGTTTAAACTCGTAAAAGAAAATCGTACGAAATTCTCGCTTTGACATTATAAGGATGACTGAATTATTTCCAAGTTACGGAATGCTACAGAGGTAAACAAACAATATCATTTGGAAGAGGATTAATAAGTGTTGACATTCATACAAATGAGTAATCCTGTAAACGTAAACAGAATATTTTATATAGATTTTTTTTAATGAAAACTTAAAATCCTGCATTATTTTCCGGACAACCCAATATAAGAGGAAGGATAATAGAAAATACATATGATTAATTAAGCTTTAACTTTTTTTAATGCTTATTAAATATTTTAAAAAGTTGTTCTAATGTCAATAAAATCTTTGGTGTGATATAATTATAATCCACTTACCCTTGGAAAAGTAAAATAAAGTAATTCCTGTCATGTAGGAAGGTCCAAATACCCATAAGGGGTTGCAGTTGAAGAATCAAATCACTTTACTTTTTTTTAAATTATGATCAATTAATGATTAAAATTCCATGGGCTATTCCAGGATATGAACCTTGAACCACTAGCATATGTATGAGTCAAATGTCCTAACTGGCAACTATAGACCTCTTAGTCTTGAAATTGCATTGGCAATATTAGGGAAAAAATATTAGTAGGAAATTGAAAAAAGTTTCATCTTTTTTACTATTAAAAATTGCAATTAATTAAAGTTTTTAGTTGAGATAAAAAAGTCAATGGCATGAGCGGGATTCGAACCCACGATCTTCGGCTTGATACGCCGCTGCTCTACCACTTGAGCTATCGTGACATCGATCCACTCGGACATCAACTTCCCATCTCAACCGCACCTTTTGAATTTTCCCTCCTTTTTGCCATTTTTGGGTGGTAGAGCAGCGGCGTATCAAGCCGAAGATCGTGGGTTCGAATCCTGCTCGTGCCATTGACTTTTTTATCTCAACTAAAAACCTTAATTAATTGTAATATATTAATTGGTCAAGCGGACCACGAAATTAGGGAATTAAAAATTGCTTTGAACAAATAAAAGGGGAACGCAGTGTTAGAGCAACCGACTATTTGCCAAACTCGCAGTTTTGGGTTCTAATCCTGGTGAAGAGGATTTTTTGGGATTTTTAATTTATATTAGTATAAATAAATTATTGTAAAGTGGTTGGACGTTAACTCCTCCTATTCCAAAGGAATTACTTTACTAAGTTTAAACAGATAATTAAAACATGGTTTTGTATACTTTTTTAGTCAAAAATAACATGAATATTTATAATAATTCATATTGTCTAAAGACAACTATTTTTATATAAATCACGTACTTGATATTTATATTCGTAATAGTTTGCCAGTCTGTGAGATGTTCAATCGTAAAATTATTTCCGACATACGTAAAAAAAATGAAAGAGTAATAAGGCATGTATAAATAATTAAAAATGAAACACAAATTATATTTAGGATTTACAAAAATCAGGTCATTTTTATAAATCTTTAACACACAAAAAATTAAACCTATAACATTGTACATTTTATTTATATCATGCTTTCAAGAGATAGGTCAAAAAATGTATTCTGCGGTTTGTAGAAAACATTGCTCAATATTATACCTTCACTTAAGGTTGAGGTGTTATCAACAAACTGAACGTTTTCTTTTCCTAGCCATTTTTCCATTTGATTACATAGATGTGTGTGGTCTTCAGCATAAATATTGTTAATGTGAATCTTAACATCTTTACTATCAGCTAGTTGTACAAGCTAAAACAAATTTATTAGAAAATTAAACTTAATTTTTTTATTCTTTTTAAGTAATCTTAATTACTAAAAATAGTTTTTTTTTCTCTATAAAAAAAATATTTAAGACCAGGGCTGGTCTTAACCATGGAAAAACCAACCTACAGACCGACAATAGTGGACAAACAAAATTTCAACTTACAATTAGATAGAAAAAATTAACACAATTCCAATTTCAATATAAGTAAATACACAATATCAGTGTGATATAAATTTCATTCAAATAAAAATATGTTTTAAATTATAAATACAAAAATACCTTTTTCAAACATTCTTCATCAGTAATATGATCCGCTATTGATATTAGTATTTGTTTTGCTATTTTATCTCCATACCTAATTTAACAAAAACAAATCAAAAGGTGAAACTTTTTGAAGACAATATACCTTTTGCCAACTTACCTTTGAATTACTTCCGTATAATTTGTTGTTAAAAAATGTATTAAAGTACAATTTTTATCCGAAGGAACTACTTCTGTCACTAAAAAGTTTATATCATTTTTTGTAATGATTTTTTTTGTAAATATATGCAGCAGTACACTAAAATTGAAAAAAAGATAATCAAAATATTTGAAAAAAACAACTCAAACGTAGCCAACCTAAACATTGCATCTGAATCGTTAGCACAAAGTAAGGCATGTGCATATACATCAGTAATAATAGGCGGAGTTGTTGTAGAAAAGTCTACCTTATTTGTTAAGTAATTTAAAACAGTTTTATTTCCAGTCTTAACAGCAGTGCACCACATTGTTTTCCTTAGCTCCGGAACAACACTAGAAAATATTCAAACACAGAATCACATTTACTGAAAAATGATTAAAAAATACTGAATATTTTAATCTTTAATTACCCATATTCATTCCATTTATTTTTTATAATACTAAGTGTGCCCGATTTTGCTTGGCGGACGCAGTGTATAATTTTTAATTTGCATGCCAACTGCACAACTCTTGATTTGAACATATAATTTGCAACTTCATATTGCTTGAAATTCGAAGATTTTACATAATAATAGGCATCAATTATTAGATACTTCATGTAATCCTATAATACGAATAATTAATTACAACTTTATTGCAAGTAATAAAATATTAACTTGCATTTATTTTTGGGTATAGCGTTGTTCCAGCACAAGCCTCAGCTATTTTTTCGAGTTGAAGCATTCCACGATCAAAGGGTAGGTAATGTCTTTCCCTTTTAAGATATTTTGAAAGGTTTAATGAAATATCAAAATTTATAAAATGATTTAAACCTAAATCAAAAGTTTCATCAACCAATTGCGCTCTATTTATAGGATGAATATCGTCTATATTTTCAGTCATCAAATGTTTTATTAAAAGATCATACGTTAAAGTGTCATATACAACTCGATATAAACCTAAAAATGAAGGTGTCAGGTTGATTAATTGAATATAAGGAACTTGATGAATACAATAGGTACCGCTATTCTGTAAATTTAAAATAATCCACTCATCATTTTGTACTGCAACATCAATAAATTGAGATTCATTATTTGGTTTTAACCAGTATTTTAACCGTAAATCATTAAAGTTCTTTTGTTTCATTGTCGTATACGTTAAAGGTATCCACCATTTATGTTCTTTATATCCCTCTGAAATTGAGATCTACCGACAAAACATGAGTGTTCTTATAAAGTTTTGATACATTTTAAATCACATTAATTACTGCATAAACCTTAATTAAGTGTATTTACTATACTTAAAACTGCTGATTGATTTGTGTGTTTATAAGAATGTATTTTTCACAAGTTAAAAAAATAATGCTTCTTAATGTTGTCTTATTCAACAGAAAATATAGTGATAAAATAATTGTGAGCATACCTGATGAGCATTTATCAGTCCATCTTTTGATCTTGAAATAAATACCACTGGATATCCTTCGTTTTCAAACCATGGGCGCATCAGCGAAGTAAATAATTCGCCAGTAGGAGTCAATATTTTTGCCGTTTCGTCAAATTGGCTTTCCAAAGCTCTCCACAGGTGTCTGTCAATTACAGAACCATGTTTACTAAAAAAAAAAAAAAACATAAATAAATAAATTAAGTATGAAATGTGTAAATATATTTTTAGCAAAATTTTTGCAAAATATCATACTTGTCTTGAACATATTTCTTAAGGCCTTGCATGAACGTTTCCAATGTCATTATATTGTTGGCAACCATTTGTAAAATAGCGGCTCCTAGTAAAAAGTATTTGCTTTAAAGATTTTATATTTTTTAAAAAAATATTAATTTTATTTGATTTTAAGTGATAGTTCGATTATCTAGATAAATCTTTAGACATGACCATCCTCCTTCTTCTCAGAAATTTAACTATTTGATTTTTTATATTAATTTATTTTATACAGCTCTTAGAACAACATAATTTTTTTACATAATAAAAGTTGTCCAATATGAGAAACATATTTTTTAAGTAAATATTAATATTGTGATATTTGTAGGTATCAGTGATGAATATCGTTACTTGCAAAATAAATTCTGCCATATAATATTAATATTTACCTTTATAGTAATGTTCTGGTTCGTAATCCCAATAATAATAATTTACCTCGTTGCAATCATACAAGTTTTGCAACACACTAGGATTATGAAGCTCATTGCTCATCAAAGTCAATATCTGAGAAACTGTGTACAACCCTTGAAGAGACAAATTTGGGTACATCTGAAATTTAAAAAAAATATATATATTTTTGCATTATTTAACTAATTAGATTTAATTACATGGTCCATCATTAAAGTAGTTATGTAGGTTGTAACACACTCATTAAGCCACGCATAACACCAGTACTTGCAAGTAATTAAATTTCCAAACCACTGATGGGCAATTTCGTGGAACACTAGGTCAATTAAATCAATCTCTTCATCTAATGTCATTAGCCCTTTTTCCTTAAAAATCTGTTCACTAAATAATTATTGAAATTGTGAATAAAAATGACTGGCAGAAAAGGAAAATAATAAGCTGTATCATTTTGCAAAAATGAATACTTGTAAGTAATGAGCCCCCAACTTTCCATTCCACTAACTTCCTTGTCAACCACAAGAACATGATCAAGCTTTGGCAGCATGTACTTCACTCCAGTGATTGATTCCATATTATCTACCACAGTTTTTATGAAATCCATTTTATATTTTAGGCTTTTCTTATTCAGGTTACTATACCATAATGTATTTCTGTTATCAATTGTCAAATTCTGGTAGTCTAAACCGAGCAAGATGACTGACATAGTATATGTGGACATTTTGACTATTGAAGGGGGAAAGTACTCCCACATTTGATTGAGCATACTTGAACTGAAAAAATCAAAGATTGTGTGAAACCGATTGCTGGTTTCAAAGACTTAAACGATTAATCATACTGTCGTATATTCGCTCCGTCACCGGGCATATTGGATAATGCTGTCATCATCGGTGGCTTCGTTGCATTTAGGTCAAACATGGCTTTGAACCGTGGAAGGTCTATGCATGGAAACAATTCTCTTGCACCCATAGGCTGAAATTCTGTGGACATTATGGGTCTGAAATTTAAAAATTTGAGACAAACTGGAATAATTACTACTTATTAAGCATTAAGATGTAAAACAAGCTTCTTTTCTCTTAATCAGAATGAATAAAATTCTGATGGGTCAATATCTGCAAGTGTTATTCTCCATACAATAATAATAATTGTAAACATAGAATAATTAACAAAATCATTAATTTCACTTAAGTAAATGTTATCGTAACTTTTTTAAAGTGCAATGTTTGTTTGAAATTTACAGATTTTATTGTCAATTTGTGTATCTGCCTGCAATCCGTCCACTATTATTGTGAAACCAAAAAAAGTTGTTTACTTAAAAAAAAAACTTATTGTAAAATGTTAAAAATTTTACTAAAATCAAATCAATTTTCCAAGCTAATTTGGATTCTGCTTAAATTCAGAGAACAGATCCTATTAGATGACAATTTAAAATAGTAAATAAATTTAAACAGTATGTAATTTTGAATAAATTAATTATAGAAAACTTAATTATTTAAACAACAAACCTGTAGTGCCCACTGTATGTATCAGTTGAATGAATGACATGTATAGGTCCGGCATGATCTGACAACCTATTGTTATAGTACAAAGTCAGCTTGAACTTATCAGATTTTGCTAAAGGACTTTTCAGCCTCAACTTCAACATGTCGTTCGTTCTATTCAAACTGACCTCTTCAATTTCAATGTGCCTTGATCCTTGTAATAAATACTCGTTCAAAACGTTTACTCTACTGTGAAGAAACAATTCCCGCGTGTATTTTGTCGCTATTCCTTCAATTCTGACAGATCCAGAAAAAAGCTTATTATATTTGCTAACGGCTATCGATGAACCAAAGTCAATCGAGTAAAAAATGGGGTACCAATTGAATTCAAATGACAAATTTTCATCGTGCTCTTCATCTTCTGAAAGGACATTATCAATGCCAAACAGAAGTATTACTGCTAATACCTGAAAATAAAAAACATTAATCCTTGATTTTGTACTTCACAACTTTTTTATTAGAATTAGTTTAGAAACAGAACAGTAACAACATTAAAATGTTTCTAAACAAAGTTTTTTTAATGGCCTTATGAGCTTGCACATTAGCCACTGAACAAAGTTTCAAATCAAACTATAGTAACAAAAAAATTAATTGCCTACTCAATTTCACCTGCTTCACCCTTAGTATTAAGAAAATTGAAATTTCAGTGGTTAACTTTTATAATTTGAAACAAATTCATAATAATAATGTGAAAACTTTTCAAATTATTATTATTGTTATTTAGAGGTAATAAAAGTTTGACAATTTCATTTATCAACTAGTTAATTAAAATTGAGAGAAAACTGTTTAAATAAACAAATATTTATAACATTCTAATTAAAAACATGTTTAAACTTCATTTATTGTTTATTTTTTTAAAAAGAAAACCATACTATATTTATAAATACATACTGTTCTCATGATTTGTAAATTTAAAAAATGTAAATGCCTATTTGACTTCTAAACATTAATCTGTCGAGACAAATGATTGTGGCATCTCGTAAAATTGCAATGTAAGGATAATGGATTATTTGCATCACATTAAAAAAAACTAATAATAAAAATATTTTGTTATGTAAGACAAATTAAATTATTCCGGCAGATGGTCTGTGATCAATGCTTCATGATTTAATTTTTTTGTTATGTTTATCTGTACATAATTTTTTTTTTTAATTAAATTGTACAAATCTTAATTATAGCGTAAAATAGCGTCACAGTTCATAAAAATCATCTCTCATATTAATTGTGCACCACTGTAGGAGATATAAGATAAAAATTTGAAAATTATTACTTAAAAAAGATACATTTTGTTATTACTAAGTGATATAATTACACTATGTAGCTAGTAATAAGTCTTATTGTATAAATGGCCTAGCAGTGATATATACAATAAGCCATTATCAATAATCATTTATAACTTAGTTACATAAATGTTTATAAGATTCTATAACAATAAATTATAAACTTTTATATTTGTGTTTTGTTTTAATAAAATGTATAAAGTAGTAGATCAATTAATGTTTTGTTGAACCAGCATTGTGTCACTGTCATTCAAATATCAGCTTTGTGCCATCTTGAGTGAGGGACTGCCTGTTTTGCTGTTTTAAATAAAACTATTGTAGTGGCTTTCTAGCAGTTCTGGGTAATAAATAAAATAAAAAATAAATAAAAATGGACAAAATAAAAGTTTGCGTTGTTTTGATATTTTTTTTATCTTCCTTCTAGTGTAATATTTTTAAATCCATTAATCAAATACATATAATCTTGATTTATCTTTGACCTGACGATCCCATACTCATTCAACCGTTAAAATATCATAGGAAAACAATATATATATAAAAAACCTTGGCCTACAAACCATTTAATGTATTTTGCAAACAAAATATAATCTGAAAAACAACAGTACAATTTCAACATTTTTTAAAATCCATTATATTTCATGGTCCGGTTGACCAAATAACTTCTTTCAATTAATTAACCTTTTATGTAAGGTGTTGGTTGAAATGAAATTTTTTTTAAATTGTAAAACAAGTTGTTAAAAATGAAAAGAGAATAGTGTATATTTTATATGACTGAAAATTGTCCAACCCTTCACTATCCACTATCAACTGACATTATTTTGTATGCATCCATCTTGTGTTTAAAAATAAAGGCTAGCATGAATTCTAAAGGTATTAGGTTGATCATATTCACATTGTTAAGAAATATAAATATTTTAGAAATAATATTAAAACCTAAGCATTTATTTTTTAAAAAATGACAGCAAAGCAAGCCCTTAAAAATATTCTGGTAAAATTACAGCCAAAAAGGTTTAATATTAATTCCTAAGCCTTAATGAAACATGGGACATGTAAATCCAAGAGAGATAGAGGATACACTGTATGTTACACAGCTCATTTGTAGCTTGGCATCTAGTTATTCATCCAAGGTCAAATTTTTTGACAAAATTATGTTATGTAAGAAAAAATTTATGCAATACATAAACAGAGAATGAATTTTACTACAATAGAACCATATGGATAACGGATGTACAGAAAGTTACAATTAAAATAGTGTATATGTGGATATATTAATGGAATATGATAAAATTGATAATTAAATTATTTTACCACTCCTCACGACTCCAACAAATTATTAAATAATTAATTCATAATATACATATATTATTACTATTATTATAAGTTATTATGTATTATAAACTTACCATAATGCTTATGTATAAAAAGGTTTGAAAAAATGTAAACTTGACTAACAGATATTTTTATTAATTTTAAAGTCTAGACCGATAATTCAAAGTATTTATTACGCATTTTGAAAAACACATAAGTCTCACATTAAACATAAGTCTACCATCATTTATGGTTGAAGTATCATCTTTAAACTGAAGATGCTGCGATTTTAACCATTTGTCCAATTGAATTTCATGCTGTGATTCACACCAATTTGCATTGGGTTTTAGTTGCAATGGTAAACGTTTTCTCTTGTCAAGTTGTTCAAGCTGAAATACGTTTATTCAGACATTTATATACTGAATATGTATTTACTTTTCAATTTTGTTATATTACAATTACCTTTGTTAAATACACTGATTTATGAATGTGAAATTAAGTTGAAAATAATGGAAAATAATGTTAACGGTGTGTCCATACCTCTAATAATAATGTACTTTATTTCAAATCATATTATAAATGGTACAAATTATAAATAAAATAGTGAATTGATGAGTAATGAACAAATAATCTAAAAATTTAGAGCTTTTTCTGTTCTGCTTTACCTGTAATTCAATTTATTATAATTGGTCTCTAAAAATATATTGCATTTTTGTCACAGGGAGTAGAACTATTGGCTAGAAAGTTATATATATAACTTTCAAACTAAAATTGGTTTCCATACACCTGGAAATTATTATGTAAAATAATATTAGGTAGTCATTGCTTCTAGATAATTACTACAAAGTACATCTGAATATATGTCTCAAAGCATACTCAATCATAGTATTATGGAAGGATATAATTGTCTTTATGGAATCAAAAATGCAACTATGAGCTTAGGTGAGACAGGGCATGCTGAATGCTCGTGGAAGAGAAAACATCTCAACGGTTTATAAGATGTTTGATCATCTTCAATGACCTTTGGTGAGTCAGATATGTGTTGACATATCAAAATCATGGGGTATATTAATTTTTGCAATTGACCATAATTAATATTGACAAACCAGCAGCAGACCATGAAGATCGGAGATGACCAAAAAGACATGTTTATTACCTTGTAGACCTCAGCAGAAATCTCACAAGCTCATAAAATGGAAAGATGAAATTAACTAACTTAACTTTTAACAAGGATTGGGAAAAGGTGGTGTTTGGTATGGAGACTAATCACTAGAAGGGTTCCAGGTTCTTAAGTTAAAGTATTTGTGAATGGGCTTTTTTCAAAACACATAAATATTTTACAAATCTTGAAATGTTTTTTTGTGAAAATTAATAAATCATCTTGCAATCGTAAGATTTACTTTGTAAATGATATATAAATGATAACCAAAATAAACTTTTTTCATAATTTATTTAAGTTTGAATACTATACCTGATGTAAATGGGGAGTACCTTATGTTCAGATTCACCGATCGTTCAACTCATAGTGGAATACTTTTATACATCATAATTTTCGATCAAAATATTGTATTATTTAAAATTTTTTAAGGTTTATAATAGTTTATAGTTATTAACACTAAAATCACTATTGTGTATTGAAAATTATTTTTCAATTTTTTTTTCCCATGGGATTTTTTTAATACAGCCCTACCCCACCGTTAATCAGGGAGATCCCATATTAGCGGAAAACACCATGCAAAGCTCTTAATTTGTACTCAAAAATGGAAAAGAGAAAAAAAAATCTAAAAGGCCTAGTCTTCCTCTATAGGTGAGACTTGAGGAGGATAAAGGATTTGTCCATGAGATTGTATTACATGAAAATTGGTTTCATAAGGCCAATAAATGATTCTTGATTAAGATTATGCAGTATTTATTATGCAAATAACATTATTCTGTATTAAAAACATATAAAAATAATTTGCATAACAATATAACAAAACTAATATGAACTAAAGATTATCGCACAGTATAAAACTTAGACTGTATATGAGACTCAGTTCCTGTAATCAGCATCATGGCAACAGCATATTTTCCATTTAAGCTTCTTGAGCATTGAAACCTTTTTAGGCCGAGGTGGCAAGAACTGGACTGTTGCGATGTTCGTGTCAGGCGGGAAGTGAACATGCAAGGCTTGCTTCAGAATACAGTTCGGAGGTCGGACAATGCTGTTCGTCTCTGAAGCTGATGAACAAGGAGAAATAATTTCTTTCTCTATTTAAAATAGGTTTAACTGCATTTTAATTGAATTGAAGTTTGATTTTTAAATAAGCATTCTCTAGCAAACTGTAATTATCTCTTAGGCAGCAACATTTTCTATCATTATCTTGTAACAATTAATGTTTCTTTAATAAAATCTGAAATGTTATATTAATTTTCATGGCTATTTAGACAAAGAGAGAGACCATCTTATTAATTATAATCATACTAAAAACAATAAAGCAATAAAGCTTAATAAAGTTATCTCCATCTTTGTATAAATATCTCCAATAATTTAAAAAAAGAGAAGCAACCTGGAGAAAAGGAAAAATACACCAAAATTTATGTTAAAATGGTTTTGTTTCAAGAATAATTGAGTAGTAAATAAACTTACTTTCCTCCGCCATATGAAGTTTCAAAATTATAACAATTGGGTTTTCTTCATTTCTTCAGTTTCTTACTCACTGTCAACATAGAATTACAGACAAACGTTTTCCATTGTAAACTGTGCGAAAATAATTTGAAACTATTAGAGTATTACCCTCGTGGGGCTTCTTTTACCCCAATCAATACAAAATGAAACTACGAATGATTGATTTATTTGTTAAGTGTTCACTTTTAGTCAGAATTGCTTTTACACTTAACGTTAAGTTTTAATTGTAGTTAATGAATATTTGAAATCAAGCATTTACAAAAGCCCAGTTTTGATGTAGAGTTGAGAAAATGGGAAAATCTAGCCCTGGGGTGATATTAAGCAAAAATATAAGCTACATATTTAAAAATAAACAACCAGATATTGACAAAAGCATATCTAATTATGACAATTTTAATTTGTACTTGTGTGTTTTTATATTTTCAAAAATCAATTTTATTTTTCTCTTTTTTTTTCTTTTTTCTGGGGGAGGGGGGTTATAATAATGTAAAAGAATTTAAGAAAATATTTAAAAACAAAATTAAAGCATTTATGTGCTCTATTATCAAATTATATTTGATATCCTTAATAATGTTGTTAAATGGATAATTGACCAGTCTATTCCAAAATTGAAGGACTGTGCTATATTTCTGCTCTGGGCGGTCTAGCCGTTGGTTTAAAAGTCAATTTAGACAAGTCTAGATTTTAGAAAACAGGGCAGGATTAGATCAAACAAAGTGGTTTTATAAAATAGTTAAAAATTTCTAATATATTTATAATCTATCTAAGCATGGTAAAAATAAAGGGAAAAAAATTTTAAGTAAAAAAATTCTTCATTCCAAAATCATTTAAAAGATTTAAGCGAAATTTGGAATTAGTTTAAAATAGATATTTTCTGTGACTTAAATATATTTGTTTGCTGGAGATGCAATTAACAAATTAAACAGAGATTTTGTTTAAAATGTTGTTAGCATTAGCTAAGTTTATTACAATGTTGAATAAATTAAAAAGACTTTTACAAAGGTTGTCAAATGTTGGAAAATCCTTAAAAAGGAATTTAAATATGTATTACAATAAAAATTGTGTTGGGAGCTTTCTTTTTGAGGTGTAGAGTGGTGAACTTATACACTGGTCCTTTCTGCCTATTCTTGCTGCTCTGATCTGTCAGATATATTTCAGCATTTTACCATCTTTGGTGATATTGTGTGAAGATGGCAAAATGCTGAAAAAATAAGAAAAATTAGGCACTTTACTCATAGGAAGGCCATAATCTTTTAACTTATTTATTAACAAAAACAATTTTTTTTTATTAATATAGTTGTCAGAAATTTAAGTTATTACAGAATATTAGTTTCAAAATGTGGTGCAATTGAACATGACTTGATTTTAAATTCAAAAAATTGTTTCGAGCAATTGTGAACATTTGGCCCAGATGCAAAGCCATGTAAAGATTAATTCTTTTAAATATTTGAACTGCAAATCATTTGCGTCTGTAGTGAAGCGTTAACAATAAGGATGCCTTGTTAAGACAGTGATTGGTAAATAGTAGCTGATGTCAGTAAAGCAGGAAGCTGCTTATTGGAAGGGTGATATACGCCCCACTCAGTTAAGATTCAGCCGAGCTGAGGGTCACTTGGCATTGGACGTCGGCTCACCGAGCTTGATTGCCGAATGCAACATCATACAACATTTTGTCCAGGTGGAATTTGACCAATTTTAGTTATATGGGGTTCCGACAGTTGGAGATTATTGCGTGCTTCGTAACTGCTGTGGCATGTTTTTACGAGCAGCCGCAGATTGAAGTAGAGCCCAGAGGGTACCGGATTGATCTTCAGCCCACCCTGCAGCCCGGTGACAGTCTGTTCAAAGGAAGAGTAAGAATTGACATTGTAAACCGAGGTAATGTTATTTTTTGTAGAATTGTTGTAAATTATGGTCACAAAGCTTTATAATAATTAATCCATAGGCTCAGAGGCAGTCACTGAACTTAAACTGAATGCACACTCTTCGTTGTCGATTAATGAAAAAGATGTCAAACTCATCAGACTGGCTAATGCAGATCTGTCTGATGAAGAATCCGATGAAGACATGTAAGTAAACTAAATGATTTATTATCATGAAAATATAAAGAAATTTATGTATATATGCGTTTATATGTATGTATGTATATAAATTTATGCCTGGGGACCTTCTTTGTTTTTTTGTTGTGGGTGAAATATCCTTGGGCGTTCAATTTATAAATCAAAACACTAAGTGGTTGCAATGGAGTACATTTATCTAGCCTCAAAGGGCAGTTAGATTGAACAATTTGTTCAATTAATTCCCCTTGTAGTAAATATTGTCACTCGGCCAAAAGCCTTGCATTTTTAACTATTTAAATTAATTTTAAAGACCAATTAATTATAATAAATAATATTCTCTAGAAGAGAAGAATAATATTTATACATTTTAAATACACAAAAATTACAGATTAGCCATATACTTTTTGAATCCGATAAATTTTTTGTGTAATTAGTTTATTAAGAAACTAATCATGATTTTTTTCAGCCCAACATCTGTGAATAAAGTGGAGAAAAAGGACGATTTGTTAATTGTATACTGTTCTCAAAAACTGCAACGTGATGCAACTTATCAGTTGGACATTCAGTACGAGGGTAAATTGGGTAGCGATCCATCAAGTCCAATTTACCAAAGCTCATACACAGACAAAGAATCAGGAGAATCAAGGTAAAATTTTAATTGAATAATAATATTTAAATTGATAAATGATCATTAAATTTATCTGTTGTCTCAATATAATGTCTAATTGTCAAATATTTAAAATTTTGCTTTTTAGACCATTCTTAGTGTTAAGCCCAAGAATCGGACAAGCAAAAGAGGTGTTCCCTTGTTTTGATCAACCTTTCCTCAAATCATGGTTTGAGCTGAGCGTCGTTCATAAACGGGGCTTCACTGCACTTTCAAATATGCCAGTGTTGGAGCAATCAAATATGTGAGTCACAAATTAAAACAATTTATTTGTTTAATATTTAAAAAAATACTATTTCAGTTCTCGAGAGGGTGATTTAATAAGAGATCAATTCTCAAGGACTCCCTTAATGGCAGTCAACTCTTTGGGATTGTTCATTTCAGATTTTAAAATGCCTGAAGTTGAATATTTACAAACAGGTAAAAAAATTTAAGAAATTTTCAAGGTTCATTTTTTTATATTTGACTCTTATTTGGCAGATGGAATAAAAATTGGTTTGTGGGGTAGAGCAGATTTTGTTACAACACTTAGTAAAGCACAGCAGCTGCTTCCTTCTGTTCTTGTTTCTTTGGAATTGTACTTGTCAAGACCTTATCCTTTGCCTCATTTAAATCTCATAGCCCTTCCTGGTTTCTCTGAAGATAGGCCAAAAAATTCATGGGGCTTGCAATGGTTTCGGTAAGTTGTGACCTAGCAAATTCAAAAAGTATAAGTAGTTAAACAATCTTTAATCAACAGGGAAAGCGATCTAATGAATACAAACTCATACTGGTTGACGCACAGAGTCGCCAAAGCGGCTGCAATGCAGTGGCTAAGTCATTTGGCTTCTCCAGTAAACGACTCTGTCGTAACATCCGGCCTTGCAAACTTCCTGGCAACAAATGTCGCTCAACAGGTAATTTTTCAATAAATAAAAATGTCTTCTGATTTAAAAAAGAAAATATTGTTTCTATACAGCTTGAACCTACCACATACTACTGGCATCTTGGAAGCTTCCATACTTTAGTTTTAGAATTGGGAAAGCCCAGGAATTATGGGCTGGACAGTGAACAAAAGAGGTCATTGCTGGAAAGCAGAGGTATATTTCTACAAATGTATTCATAATTAAAATTAATAATGATGAATAAATTATAATATATTATGGTATTTTGCACCGTGTATTGTGTGTATTTCATGGTTGCTTCCACCACACTGTACATTTACACGGAATTGTATTTGATTAGGCTGAGGTGATGTGAGGCGATGGTGGCTATACTTACTTGGCCTGCATCAACTCCCTCAGCCCAGGTCCTCTGCTGATCTCTCGTTTTGCTCTTTTTGGGGAGATACAAGCTGGAGGGTCTCAGGAAAATGGTGGTTGTTGTCTGCATACCTCAACACATAGGTCTGGAGAATACTAAAAAGGGGAATAAAGCGACTAAGCCCATAACGTCCCAACCTCTGAACTTAACCGCCGCTATCCAGCCCCTGATGTTAAAAATGCAATAAAAAAAGACATGCTTAAAAGCAAGTGCAGCATTAGCAGAGAAGCTCTTGTACATCATGACTATCTGTTGTTAGGTGGTCCACGAAGGACCTGACTCATAGAATAAGAGTCATTGTCACTTGATTAAGAATAGGTCATGTGAGGATGTCACCAATATCAATAGGCCAAAGCCCACATATGTAACAGGCATGCAGAGAAAGGTCGTTTGATCCCTCGTAATTGAAGGGTGACATTCCTTGGCTCCAAATAGAGAGCGCGTAGGAATGTGACACGATATGAGAATTGTGCTTGAGCACAGCAGCGAGTATCTGGGTCCACTTCTTAGAGGAAACAGGGGGTCGTTTTATTGTATGTAGTAATGTTAGTTTTGTGACCTTAACATGTGTTGAGAGTGAATGTATTTATTGGCATGATTGTTATAATAGGTGTACAGGGTGAAGGAAGAATACCACTCTAATTGAAAGTTTGCTTTATAAATAAGTAATAATCTGTTTAAGAGTGAGTGAGAGTACGAATAGATTTAGGAATTGATTGAGTTGGAGGCTGAAATGACCTAGCTGATGATATCCCCTAGACCCAAGCATTGGCGGGATGAGTAATTCTCGAGGCCTGTTGGTAATTTATTGTAAATTGCAAGTGCTCAACACTACATGCGTGTCCATGCATGAGTAAATCTGAGCTTATATAAATTAATAATAACTACATTTAATTTATTAATATAAATTTAATGCTTTCTGGATTCTGTGGAATATAATAATAAATCAAACAAACATGAGTGTGATTAATTATTTTTATTGATAGTTTTCTTGCTGATTCAAATGTTTGAGCAAGTTTTTGGAGCAAACACCTTCAAACAGTCTATCCAAAATTTCTTAGCAAAGAAGTAAGTTTTCAAAAAAGTTTAAGTTGTTGCAGTATATTATTGATGTTTTTCTTCTGAAATCAGGGAATTCAAGGCTTATTCTGAGGATGATCTTTGGCAAGTGATAACAGAGCAAGCATGGGTCGACAAAAAGTTGTCATCTTCTATTTCTCTGATAGAAGTGATCCCACCGTGGCTCAATCAGAGAATGCCGCTTGTAACTGTTGTGTCGAATTATGCAACAAATATTACAACAGTGACCCAGGTATGCGTTTCATAGCTAATCTCAAAAATAAAATCTCAATTGAATCCTTTTAGGAAAAGTACGTTGACAATCTTGAGAGCAGTTGGTCGAAAGTGGTGAAGAAGAGCGGTGTCAATAAACAGAGTGGTTGGTGGCTTCCACTTGTCATCGTCCAAGGAAACCAAGACCCAGAAACAATTGGATGGCTCAATCCAGAACAGCATTCCATTGAATTCAATAATATTTCAACAACTAGTTATTTGATTGCAAATCCTGGCAGTACAGGTGAGTTTATGCCTTAAAGGATAATTGTTATAAATTAAAGTTTTATTTTTATTTTTAAGGCCCTTACCTTGTAAATTATGATAGTGAAGGATGGAAAAACTTAGCTAAGAATATGAAATCTCTACCTGTAACATACAGGGCACAATTGATTCACGATTCTATGACATTGGCACTGTCAGGACATCTAAGTACAGTCACTGCACTGGAAATTTCTGCAGCGCTTAAAACTGAACAAGCACCTGAAGTTTGGAGGACGTTCTATCCTCTTGCTGAGAGGTTGAGGGATCGTTTCCAGGGAACTTCTGCAGCCCACAATTTAGATGTGAGAATTTAAAAAAAACTTTTAAAAAAATGAAAATTCCTTTTAAAAAAATTTTTAGGCTTATTTAAAAGGATTGTTAATTCCTGTTTTGGACGCATTGGGAGAAGAAGACAAGTCCTCTTGGAAAACCGAACTTAGAGTTCGAACAAGGCATCTTCTATGTCAAACAGGTTTTACACCTTGCATCGACAATGCAAGGACATTGTTCGCCACTTGGCTTAATGCTTCTCATCCTGATGATGGAATGCCGTAAGTTTAAAAAAATATGACTAATTATATAAGCACATAAAACAAAACCTTTTGATTTTAGAATTGCCAGCAGTCATCTTTGTCCAGTCATGGCCTGGGGAAGCTACGACGAGTGGCAATTTGCCCTAGACAGGTTGCACCACTTCCCACCCAACAGGTCAAAAGCGGAGAGGACTTTCCTCATGAAGACAGTCGCAGGTTGCCCACACGATCCGAAAAAATACTACACGTAATTGCTAAAATTATTTAAACACACTTGACATCGCAGTAATTCAATGCTTACTTAGGCTTTTCAACATAACTTTCTTGAACCGGAAAAATCAGATTTTCTCGGACGAAGACAGATTTATCATCCTTTCGGCAATTTCCGGTGAAAGCATTGGCTATACAACGTTGTTCCATTTCCTCAAAAATAACTGGCATGATATGAAAAAGCGGTAAATACTTAAATTCATATTATATTATAAACATTAAGAGTGTATGCTGATTTTTTTTTAATTCTAGCATTCAAGGAAACTTGTGGGATTACTTTATCCAAACAGCAATGGGCAATTTTAGAACAGAAGAAGGCTTGAAAGAGGTAAATTCGAAACAGAAAATATGCTATTACTAGGGGGAAAAAAAGTAATTTAGTGCTTACTATTTTAAAATTACATTCCTTTTTTTCCTGGTTTTTATTATAGTACAAAATACTTTACTATATATTAAATATAGTATAGTAAATATTTATTTAAATAACTTTTATTGCGTCTATTTTGGAAGATAGGTTATTTTGAAAAATACATGTTTAGATAGAGATAATGAAGATGGAGTAAGTATATATTCTCTTATTGTAAATGATGGTTCTACTCACAGATTTGTTGTTCACAACGATCCAGGTTTCAAGCATTAAATGTTCATCATCAGATTGAAGGACTTACAAACATTACAAACTAAATCATATCAAAGGATTTAGCCAACAATATTAAATTAATTCTGTGAATCTTCAGTAAATCTCTGAACGTTTTAACTTTAATTATCCCCATGCTAATTTTTATTTTACTGATCTTTAGCCAATATATTTGTTACAGCAAATTACTATTGAAAAGTTCATTTTTTATAATAATTTTATACAAACTAATTAATCTTTTTTGGGTTTATAGATAACAGAGTTGCTCGACGAAAGAAAATCCGAAATGGGCACTGCACTTAAGACTGCTGAAGATAGCGTAAGTAGAGTAAGAAGTAGGGTAAAGTGGGCTAAAGAAGCAACACCCGCCGTCGAAGCCTGGCTTAACGCCACCATGGAAGTATCTTGGACACCACAGAGATTCAAGTTTCAAGATGTCGTCGTCGTCTCCCACAGTAGAAAGAGCATGGGATGAGATTTATAAAACAACTTGTTTAAAATACTTGTTAACTTAAGATGTATTTATAAATAAATTAAATTACAAAACCAGTCTCATTGACTCTATCATATCACAGAGCGACGTAAAATCGAGGTATAGTGATTTCTCTGTTATTGGCGAGGTAACAGTCGATTATTTCAGATAAGCATTCCCTCGTATTTGAAAACTCGGACCGATCGAATCCATCAACTCTAGTATAATGGTGTATGTGCGCCTTTAATGAAATAAATGTGAATACTTGAATATAGGGCTATTTGAAAATAAGATTACCTTCTTGTTGAGCAGCCTGTCAAAATCTTCTTTGGTTTTTTGAAAAAAATGCATCATCTCTGTTGTATTTGTCAGACAGAGTAATGACTTTGAACAGTTGTGTGTTGGAACGGTGCATAAAGAGGTTTTGACACCTGGGTATGACCAAGATGTAAATTTAACATTTTCTTCAAACCTGAAAATAAAATATGATTAGACTATGAAAAAACTTTTTTTTTACAAATCAGAAAAAATTCTAGCAAAGTTTGATTGTCTCTGTTCAACCGGGTCACATCATCGCTGGTTTTTGCCTTTCCCTACAATGAAACAACTCCACTAAAGGATGGAATGAAATCAAACAAAAACAAAATGAGAATAGATATATGAGAATAATCAAAGATGATCAAGCTATAGGTTCATCACCTTGCAGACCTCTATGCTTCACAATTTAATTTCTAGCATATATATGCAGATCACTTGGATCGCACAAAATCTTGTTTTTGCAAAGATTTACATTTAAAAAATAAAATAAACATTGTTCCCCTAATAAATCAAGATATAGATGCAATATATTTTTTTTAAATACACAATTACATATTATACAAGATCAATTTGGCATTTACGACTTCACAGTCAAGGAGTACAACAGACAATCATATACATTTAATAAATACAACCTACTTTTTAACATAGTTCCTCATACAACTTAATGAAATATCACCCCTTCCGAACAATGCTGCGCTGAAGACTGTTCCTTTCGTAGCATTGATTGATAAAAGCTGATTGTCTTTTCCACAGATACCGAGCACTAGGTCATTTTGTCTGAAAATAAAATCAACTTGGTAAAATATCATCAGTTTCCAAGGGAAAAGCTAGCAAAAAAACCTAATTTAAAACCGAGGTTACCTTTTAATAACACCAACGTCTTTTTCTTTGGAAAACATTATTGGGCTCAAGCTACTAGCAAGAAAGTGTAACCCTGGAAAGGGTACCAAATTTGTGGAGAGATCGCTGATGTCAAAATTCAACGGTCCAGGAAAACGAGCCCCACTTGAGACAAACATACATTTGATATAATAAAATTATTTATTAGTTACAACATATAAGTTATATTTGTCCGTAAAAAAGACACCTTAAAGGCCTAAAATTTAAAGTACTAAGGATTGAATCAAGGATTTTTTAGCGATGTTAGAATTTTATTTTATTTAAATTTGCCATCCCTTCATCCATAACTTTCCACTTACCTTGTAAAATGTAATAACATTTTGACAATAATGTTATTCATGTTTCTGTAAGGCTCCCAGGTGGCCATGTCTTTTGTGACCATAATCCTATTGCAGATGTCCAAAAGAGCCTGAAACGAGTCGGGTTAAATGTTACAAGTCCAAAATAAAATTAGAATAAAAAAAATTACTTTATTATCAATTGGGAGAACACATGTCGTATATTCTTTTAAGCATTTCAACGAAAATGCTATGTTGTAAGGACTAGTTACGACATCGTTGTTCTCGCCAGGATGAACACATGAAACAATTCTGAAAAATTAAATATTTCATTGTAAAATTATTTTTAAAAATCATTATATTAACAAAACACCTGTCCACTTTTGTGTAGTCATCGTAGAGCATTTGCTGTACTGCACTACCCAAACCTGATCCTGTTCCACCGCCCAAGGAAAAAAGTGATATGAACCCATGAAGACGATCACATTTTTCAACAGATGCCCTTATCATGTTCCTAATTGTTGACTTTTGCTCATTGCCGTGCGTAAAATGGCCCACTGCCCTTCAAACAAAGACCCTTTAATTGCTTTTTAACTAATAAAAATAACAATGCTTAAAAATGTCCTTGTTAATGATGATAAAACACATCTTACCAATTGTTTCCTGATCCTGGATAGTTAAAAAGGGTGCATGCCCTGTCGAATATATCCCGGAGTCTCGAATTATGAAATCGCTCGACTACACTGTTTTCCATATCTATAAGTAAAGCCTGAAAATTGACGGCATTAAACATGAAATAATACTGGCAAGACAACAAATAAAATTACCCTAGCTTTGACTTTATTTGACACCATTTGCTCGATTGTGTGACAGTCGACATTCTTCGGATTGTAGAAGAAACTGTGAAGGGCTTCATCCTGGTTCCTCCGCCACGTCCTGTTGCTATCGTACATTCCATGTTCCTGCAGGATCATCGGCCAAAAAGCATGGCCGATTTGATTCCCGCACTGGCCCACTAATTGAAAAAATACATTAAACAACTTGTAACAACCATAAGAAGATAATAAAATGTCTAGTCATACAAGGTTGTGTAAAGCATCTTTACAATGTTTTCTTTAAAATATTCCGATATTATTTGTTAAACAATTTGTTGCTATTGAAAAAGTTCTTATATTAATATCTAATACAATATATAATTTGTGTGAAGGATCGGAAAGAGGTTTAATAGTCTAATACACTAATTACAGCTTCACCAAACTTTCAACATATATAACACTATATATGTACATATATTTTTTATCTTCGCTTTTGGTTTTATTAATATATACAACCATAAAACTTTTTGTGGGAATGATTATTTAACATTATTTACAATAATGATTTTAAAAATTATATTTTAAATATGTCTGTTCATATAATTCTTTCGTTTTGGAGGCAAGCTTTATCTTGAAGTTTTGTAGTTGAGTTACACAAGGCTGGATCTTCTAGTCGGCTTCAGAACGTCATATGTACTTCATTCTTAGTATACAGGAGAATCTTTTTTGCCCGGAGGCTTAGATATTTTATACTAGAATGCCAGATTTTTTTTTGCTTCTAAACAAGATTGCGGGTAAAGAATACTAGATGTAGCAATATTGCCTTATCTTGAAATCCTACGTATCCAACCACTGCTTCAGTGTGAGATGTGTCAATTTCTTGGAAGTCAGGCAGATACAAGACGGTGTCCCACAAGGGAACATCTTGGTCCCATCCTTTTTATAATTTATACTGCTGACCTACCAATACATCCAAATAACATCATCACCACCTATAAGGAAGATATAGCAATTTTGTCCTCTAATCGAATCCTATCCAAGCTACCTCCAACATCCAAGAACACTTTGAGCTGATCAAAGAATGGCATAAAAAAGTGGCGAACAAGACTGAATTATAAAAAATTTACTCAGAGTACATTGACATTTAAAAAAGTTTTGCCCTCCACTGTACATCAACAACAAAGGGATATTGATTTTCATTCAAGTCAAGCACTTAGGACTATACCTAGACAGCAGACACATGAAATCCCTACACAATACTTAAAAGACTACGAAACAGTGTGGGTTCTGCCAAAACATCTAACATCCAGCACAACTGATCCTTCAAATCAAAAATCTTCAGAAAAAGTGACAAACTCCTTAATACATCACAAACTTCACTGTGTAGACTACAAATAAAAACTTTTTTTTATTAAAAAAAATATTTTTTCCACATATACCATAATTGGTTAGTATGCCGTTATCTGGGCCCTATCGTAGTAATCCTTTCGATACCCAGCTCTGGGCTTACTATGAGGAAAAGAAGTATCGGTATGAGTGGAAAGTCACTAGACTTTTTGGCTAATTTGCCTGGCATTTCATTTCGCTAATTTGGCCGAAAGATTGCATTATTTGGACTAACTATAACATATTCAAAACTTATGTTCAGTGCTTAAACCTATTTCTCTCCCTTGAAATTTCATCATTAAATTCTTGTTATCTGTGCCTTTTTTCCTCCAAGAGCCATCATCAGAGCTTAACTATTGTCTTTAATAATTAATTTTAAAATAATGTACATCTAGAATTCATTTCCAGGTAACTCGAGTTACGTAAATCTGGTGACTATCTGAAGATGAAGGCTAATTAACTTACTAATTTACTTTACCTTTAAACCTAGTATTCATTAGATTAGATCATTTACATCTAATCAAGTTCATCAACAACACAAATACATCTATTCATGAAATGATTGAACAAGTGTGCAAGAGTAGAAAACATAAACATAACATAAACCAAGTATATGCTCTTTCCTAAAGTAAAATAATTCCTGTCATACAGGAGAGCTCACCATAAAACTTTTGGTGTCGCAAATAAGGGGTCAAACCACTTGACAATACATTTTTCATACTGTTATCAATTAAAAAGCCATAAGCTCTGCCAGGATTCAAACTCAGAACCGTAGCATGGTAAATACGAGCCGGACGTTATGCTCTCTGTTTTAAAATAAGTTTCTTAGAATGGACTGTGAACTGTTGAACATTCTTTGATAGTCCCATTTATTTAATTAAATGGAAAGATGCCTAAAATAGTTAAGGTATATTAAATGTGAAAGAAATGAATTTAAAGAATTTATTTTGAACTTGTTTTAATGAATGTTTCTGAGAGAGAAGATAAGGAGACCAAATAGGAAAAGGAAACAAGATTAGAACAAAGATAAAAATCAGATAAAATAAGGCAGAAGTAGAGTTGTTTACAGGCTATAATAGTAATGACATTATGAGAACTGCGAGATATGAAGCCTAGATTTATTATCAATGAAATATGTAGTGGAAAGGACATATTGGGCTGAAACGCGACTCCTAAGTCTTTAATATAATTGACAATATTATTATTAATAGTATAAGAAGAGCAGAATTTTTTAGAGATTCAGTAGAAATACATTACACAGGTTTTTGAAGTGTTTATAGTCGTACCGATACTAATAAATTCTTCCTGAGAGAAAATTTTGTAAGAGAATTGTGTCCTGAGCACTAGAAATTTTAAGATTAACTGCAAAAAGAAGAAAATTAATAGAAGAAATGGAAGTATCAATACTGTTAATAATAGCAAGAAGCAATAGTCCTAAATAAGATCCAAGAAAGAACAAGCATAAAAATCAAAAGAAAGGAAAGATCGAATTTTAACAATTTGAAACCTATCTTTAAGATAGTTTTGAAACCATAAAAGAACTTTGTATACAACATTAATTTTACGTAAAAGAAGATCTATATTTACAGAATCAAAAGCTTTTTAAAAAAAAGATGTAGATAAATTACATCAAGATGATGTTTTGATTGAAATGAAGATAATAAAGTGTTGCAAAGTAAGTAAAGTAGTGGTACGAAAATATTTCATTGTACATGATAATACTGATTAAACTGTCTTCGCTTTGTACGACTAATCTGAATCACAGTATGTAAGTATCACAGATGTAAAAGCAAATTTAATTGTTCCTGTAAGCCTTTGACCTATTTTAAAGTCATCAGAATAAAGCAATCTTAAATATGCCTACATATTGACATAATTAAGTTTTTAATATACAATTTCAAATTTCTTTGAAGAATGACTCAGTCTCAACATTGCCAAGGGCTGTAACAGTTAACAAACTGTTACAAATTAAAAACTTAATTATATCAATTTGCAGACATCTTTAAGATTGTTTTGCCCTGATGACGACCTTAAAATAGGGGGAAAGCTTGGCCAGTAACAACTGTATTTGCTTTTTCCATCAAGACCATAGAGGGCTAGGGATAAAAGAGGCTTTCTGCACCTCAACTTGTTTAGATTTATTGTGCTCCTTTGAATTTTTATTATATATATAACACACTGGCTAGCTTCATGTACCTCCAGAGCCTCGCCCGCAGCTCCTTTGTGTAGGATTTTGCTTGCGGCTTTTGCAAGAATTTGCACCTACAAAGTCCTTCACAGAAACATAGAATGTGCTCTGCGGTCTCCTCCTCTTCCTGCACATTGTTTCTTCTGTCTGTACTCCTATTCAGTCCATGTGCCTTCTCAGGTGGCAGTGCCCTGTCAGGAGTTCAACCAGAATCCTGGTTGCCTTCCTGAAATTTCTTTGTAAGTTTTGCAAATAGCCTTCTATGAATCTCTAAGTGCGGGGGCCTGGGGTATCGTTCTACTAAGTTTTGAACTCGTTGAATATCCATTTTAAGATGTGTCCTCTTTTGTGGCAAGATTCTAGGCCACAGTAGAGTTCGGGACGTAAAGAGTGAATATTGGCTCTACTTTTGACCAACAAGTCAACCTTTTCATCATTGCCTCTACGCCCTGAATGCCCAGGGACTCATGATCAGGTTTCGCTGGCTTCTGTCAGGACCTGCTCACAGTCCCAAACACTCTTTGCATTCACCTCGCATGAGGCTAGATCCTTAGGGCTGCCTGACTGTCGGCGAAGATGGCAGATCAAGACCATACAGAAATCCACTCAAATTCATGAGTAAAAAGTGGTCGATGCATATAACTTAAAACTCGTTTTGTACTGTTGTGTATGTCATTAAAACCTTTTAAAAATAAATCATTATTGATGCTACCAATAACTTAAAGCAATTAATGTAGTATCAACAGTCGATCTGTGACAAAATTTAAATTTTTACCTTGCAACACTGGCTGAACTCAATCATTAAAAAATAAAAATACTGAATTTAATATTGATGTGCATAATTTACAAAATATTTACATATTTTCAAGCATGGCTGACAAGTATACCTTGAATTGTCAGGAACTCGCTCATTATATCCTCCTCTGGTCAGACACCGAACATTTTTCAAAAAGGGCTAATTTTCACAATTTTCTCGGTAAAATACATGAAAAATTGGTTTTGCGAACTATAATCTAAAAAAGTACTACCTAGATATAAATACTAAAATAGATCTACTGATAGTATACTATCATTTTGGTAAAAGTTCAAAACCTTCAAAGGTTACAACTAGACCTAAGTTTAAGAAGGTTTAATTGTTTGTTTAGGCATTTTTTCCTTTGAGAAAAAAGGGTTTTTTAATTTTTAATAAAGTCTGGGCGACTTAAAAGTCTAATTAGGGGAAATGTCCCAATGGTGGAAGATATTTTGAAAAATGTTCAAATTTCATATTGAAGCCGGACCGGCGTTGGTGAGAATTTTGGCGGGTTTTGGTCAAGATGAAACCTCCCAGATTGAATTTTATCCCTGCGAGGTTTTCAACGGCCGTTTTGGCTCGGACCCAGGGTCTGCCCACTCTAAAAATGAAATAAAACCGCTCGATTCCTGATTTAACGCTCAAATAAAACAGGATGGATTTTACGATCCCGTTTCTTCTCGCCTTCTTCTTCTCTTCTTGCGAGTCGACACTCTACGGTAAGAAACTTTTAACTTCTTCCTCGCCAAATTCTTTGCAATTTGATTTCAGTCCAGGAACTCGATGAAGCCAGCCGGATCCGATGCTGCAACTTCCCGAAATACGACATGTACATATACTGTTATAAAGGGAAGCCAAAACATATAGTACATATGTGGGAAACTGTACAGGTAAACATATTCTTTTAGACTGAATAAGTCTGTTTTCTGACCCTTGTTCTTGTTCTGCTAGCTGCTTGTCTCCTTGACTCCAGACAAGTATGACCACTTCGAAGGTTTCAGCCCAGAAGAGGTGTCCGAGAAGTTCGAAAACCACAAGACATCTTGGAATTTTAATGTGTACTTAAACAAGAGGAACTTCATCAAGTTGAATCCATTTAACAGGACTTGCATCGGCATAGTTTCAAAAGAAGATTACGATGTCGGCTTAAACAGAATCCGTAAGTCATCAACGTTGTTACTCAATTCAACCTCACATTTCCAGCTGTATTAAATATAAGTTGAGACAGAGAGGACTTTTATTCAACTGCAGTGGAGTCCAGCTAGTCAAAAGTAGGATGGGGAGCGGGGTAGCCAAGTGGTCAGCGTGTTGACCTTCGGCTCTAGAACTCGTGATTGTTGGTTTAGTTCTTACTATCTCCCTGGCTTTTTTTTTTTTTGCAACCCCCCCCCCAAAAAAAAAAAGTTTGTAAGGCTAATAAAATAAAAACAGGTCTAAACCATCTAAACCAAACACGTTTTGTTTAGTATAGAAGAGAGTTTTGAAAATACAATCATACTCTGCTTTCACGTGTATGTTGCTTGACAATTCGGATAAAATGAAAATCATGCTAAGCAGGGTTCCTTCTTGTTGTTTTAAGCGGCTTATACATGTACAATAATACTGCACAAAAGTACTACAAAAAAATAGAGGTGGCCCGTAGACATACAATATTATTTCACAACAATCAGGTTTGTACAATTGAATTGTATGGAGATGATATTAAAGAATTGTTCAACACATTGTGCAAAGCAGGCGTACTAATACAGTATTATTGCACAACAATTTGATTTGTGCAATTAATAGAAACATATGGAGATGATATTGAAGAGTCAATCAATATATTATGCTAAGTAGGCATAGACGTACAATATTATTGCACAATATTTGGTTTGTGCAATTAAATTGAATCGTGTGGAACTGATATATTATAGTTGATCAATATATTGTGCAATGCAGTCGTAGATAGTGAACATTATTGTCAAAATACATTGAGTTGCTGGATATTTTTGATTTGGTGAACTGTCTACAACGGTGAGTCCACCGAGTGATGAATTGTGCAGCGTGTGAAGTGGAGGGAGAATATAATAAAGTATAAATGGGAAATGCAGACCTTGCCAACTAATCATAAAGACAAATAAAAAAATAATTATTAAAAAAGTTTTCCATGAATCTTTAAAATAAACTATGTATTACTAATCCAAGGAGATGCGTTTTGTGAAAACAGGCGCCTCCCGGGCACTGGAGCATTTGGGAAGCGCATACCTCGAACTATCCAGTGCCACAGGTGCGTCTCTCAGACTTTTAAGGAATGATGAACATGAAATGGCATGCTTGAAGAACAAGCATCATCTGACAAGTGCGAAACCAAAGTTGTGCCAAAACTAACCATGAAATGTCCCATATGCAACAGACTTATCTGTGGTGTTAAGTGTTAAATAAAATGTTTAAGCCAATGAAATATAAAATTATAAAACAATAATAACAAACTGAAAAAGAAGACATTAGAAATTTATATAGATACAACAACATGATAAAACAGTTGTTTAATATTCAAATTGCAAGACAGATTTATCACTGAAGGTGGTAAGAAACTAAAACGACAACCCAAAGCAGAAAGGATAGGCATAGCAAACAATAAATTTTATTTTATTTATTTAGAAATCATGAGATGCGGTCTGGTGTGATGTAGGTTTCAGAAAAACATTTTCTTTAACTTTATTTTCTGAAACCTACATCACACCAGACCGCATCTGATTTCTAAATAAATATCAATTAACAGTCACTAATCACCACACAATTTTATTTTAATTGAAACCACTCTTCTGTTCTCTCCTCTATTTGCAATTGTTAATAATAACTGTGATTAATTTTTTTTTTGTTTTCAAATTTCTTTTAACTTCTAGGTGTGGACTACTGGAGAATCTTGCTTTTTGTGAGTGGAGTCATTCTATTTCTGTCTGCCTCTAAATTAAGCAGTAATTCAATATTTTACTATCTAACCGGAATATCCGTTGGGATGTGTGCCTCCTTACTTATATTGATCTACATATTGAGCAGATTCATGCCAAAGGTTTTATTCATGGTGTAACTAAATAGGAGAGAGAGAGAGAGAGAAACACTAGCACGTCTGTCAATTTCAGAAACCGGTCATGTACAGCTTTCTTGCTGGAGGTTGGACTCTAGGATTGTACTTAGCACAATTGGTTTTTGACAACATAAAAACGGTTGTGGTAGAATATAAGAACTATGTTTTGTACTATGTTTTAACAACCGGCATCATTAGCTTCATCATATGCTATCGCCTGGGCCCGGTAACTGATCCAAGAAGTATTAATTTAATTAAATGGGCAATGCAGGTAAAATTAAATTAATTTTATAATTAAAATGCAATTATGCAATTATTTTATTTTATTATTTCAGTCTGTGGGGTTGATGATAATGTTTTTTTCAAGCGATTTTCAAGAAGCTTCAATGGCTTTAAGTCTAGTCTTATTAATTCTGTACAATTTGCCTTTTATGTTTATAGGCAGATCATACAACAGAGTGTAAGTAGTTTTGTTAATATTATTATTATTATTTATTAATTTATTTCTTATTATTATACACTTACTAATACATTAATAAATACAATTTATTTGGTTAAAAATTAATTAATTCAGTATTAATTCAGGAAAGGAAATCTTTACATATAATTATGAATGCTTAAAACGCCAATCGAAATTATGGCTGAACTGCTCACAGATTTTTGCTCTTGGTGACCTAAATGAAAGCCCTGTTCTCAAATTTATTCAGAAAATTATCAAAAGTATAAATTATTAAGTATGAGGATGATAAATAAGTAGATAAAATATGATGGATATGAGTTGGTGCCAGAATTCAACTTTCGTAAGTCATCTGTTGTGTATGCCTCACTGCCTTGCAGTCGCAGTTACAGTACTTTTCAGTAAGAAAGCAGTGATGCTGCTCAATTTTGAATGTACAAAAGACATGAATTACAACACAACTTAATATTCTAATAAATACTGTAAGAAAATAATTGTTAATTAGTGATTAATTTGTATGTCTTATATTATTTCAGTACATAAGTTTAAAATAGGAGGTAAATTAAAATCTGTTATATTATTTAGCATTTATCTCCAAGTTTAATGATTATTCGGAGGTCGTGAGATGGTCTGGTGTGGTTTCAGAAAATCATTTTCTTTATCGTGCCAACGTTTCAATCTTTGTTGAGATCATCTTCATGGCCTGGGATTTACAAACATTGCTTAAATTTAACAAATGCATGTAGGATGTGGAAAAAATTAAATTTATACCATGCAAAAAAAATATTTTTTATATTCAATCAAAGTATTTCTACTCACTCGAAGTGTTTGTGTTCTGTGAAGATGTGCCATTCTTGTCTGTCTTGTTGAGAGTGCCAGTGAGATTTTGCTGTTTTATGTTTATATACGTTGGATTTTGAAGGGGTGGGGAAGGAAGTCGGTATAGAAAGACGTTTTTGTACAAGGAGTCAGCTTCTTTGAGGTGAAAAGAGCTGACGATGAGGAAAAAACGTAATGGTTCAGCCAGATTATTCTTTCAGGATTATATAGACGGGGATAATTAGGAAAAGGAAAGCTAAATTGTTGAAAAATTAGACTATGTAAAAAATTTTGATGTGTGGAATGTGATGAATGTTTTATATGTTGTATTATATGTTTTGTGTGATGTGATGATGTATGTATGTTATCGATATTGAATTTGATTAATGATATTGGCATAGCTGTGACTGAGTTTACATGTGTCTGTTCTGTAATTGATGCTGTGTTTATCTCTGTTGATGTAAACCATTTCTAAAAAGTTACGTTTGTTTGTTTTGTTCTGTATGTAATATTTTTGTGTTGTTGAAGTCGAAATAGAATTTGTGTTCAAAATGGTGGGTGTGGGTAATGAGTGCTGTAGGATTTTGCTTGGGTTTTTGCAATCGTAGATATGTTGCTTAACTCTCTTGTCCAAATATTGGGATGTAAGACTGATGTAAGTTGCCGGACAGTTTAAACAGTTGATTTTGTAGATTACGTCAGATTTATTTGTTATTGGTGTGGGGTCTTTAATTTTGGAAAAAAGTGTGTGAATTGTTTTAGTTTTTGAAAGCTATTTTAAAGTTAGCGGAAGAGAGAAATGTGTTTAATTTATGTGTTAGGCCGTGAATGAATGGCATGGAAATGTATGTTGGTTTGTCTGTATTTGATAGATTTGATGTAATATTATTAGTAATAGCGGATGGTGTTAGTGTTGAGTTGTAGTTGTTGATTATTCTATTGATTATGTGTTTAGGGTAGTGCTTGTTATGGAGGATCTATTTATATATCTTTGTTCTTGTGGCAAAATGATTCATGGCTTAGGGTAATAATTCTGTGAAGTAATCCTTTGGCCGTGTTTATTATAGTATGAAGAGGATGGTGAGATGCAAAGTTGAAGTAGTGATCTGTGTTTCTTGGTTTTTGATACCTATCTGTGATTAATGTGCCATCTGGTTGTTTTATTACGAGTGTATCTAAAAATGGTATTGTTTTGTTTTCGATTTCATGTATAAATTGTAGGCGTGGGTGAAAGCTATTAAATGTATCTAAAGTAGTTTGAATTTGATCTGTGGGAACTGCTGTCAATATATCATCTACGTATTTAGTGAGGAAGGGTAATGTGAAAGGAAGTTGTGGTATAACTGTGTTTAACAGATAAAGAAAATGTTTTTCTAAAACCTACGTCACACCAGACCACATCTCACGATTTCCAAATAATCATAGACTAATGGTCACTAATCACCACACATTTCCAAGTTTAATTTTACATCTTTTGATTTCTAATTTCTCAAACCAATCTAGTCCTCTCATTTTGTTGAAACTGTGGCACACTGTTGTATTTAAATTTAAATTGTGATATGTTTAATTTAGTTGGTCCTTAAATTCAGAAAATTTGTTCGATTTGGGCAAGTATATTTTTAATTTGCTCCTTTGTCTAATATAATTAATATACCAATTAAGTTGGTAAGCCCCAGTTTTTGACCAGTCAAATTTTGTATTTAGGTTTTGAGAGGATGTTTCTAAATGAAGACATATTTATTTAAGGCACTCTAGAACCTTCTCTTTTAAGAATTGTACCTACATTTTCTGATAGTTCTCCAAAGTAAACGAAAAGCAATAACCAAATGATTCTTTTTTGATGGTGTGGCTAATTCCAATTGTTGCTTAGTTTAAAGTTAATTTTTTTAATTCTTTTTACTAGCAACCTGTCGATAAATTTTTTTGGATTCATTGTTTTTAGCCTAGATTTTGATTGATTGTTTGTTATTATTTTTTATAATAATAGTTAATGGGGGTTTCAACTACACTTTCAACTTCAACGTTTGGTCTATGAGCCAAATGAATTCAGCAGATTCTTTTCACCATGAATGCGACAAACTGCTGAAGTATGTCTGTAATTGTGAATTTTCTATATATTTCTATTTCAATTAGGTTATTTTGGGCAGTTTTAAGACTGAAAAGTTTAAACAACCATCTTTATTTATTACCTTTTATTTAAAATTGACACTAAGGTTAAAGAATTAATTAATTAGAGGAATTCTTTTAGATCCACTAGTGTTCCTGACCATGTACATAAAATATCATCTGCATAATGTTACTGAAAAAGGACAGATTTAATTTAGTTGCTATTTGATTTGAAAAGACTTTTAAGTTAATGTTTTAAAATACAAGGACAGATTCACTGATTCATATCGGGTTGCCATGTGATGGTGAAGTTATGTCAATTATATACATTTGATACTCATCCAAAACTGTGGATGTCCGTTTAGGACGCCCAGAAAATAAAAATTAGAGCAAGGAGTTTTGACAGTTCTTGGTATAAAAAACTAACAACAATGCAAAAGGAAAATTTTAACTTGAACTTGCGTTTTGTTGATAGTATTCCAATGGATATGTGCATAGATTTAACAAACATACAGCAGAAGAAATAACTAGAGTTTTCCATTGTTCAGAAAAACCTGAATGGGGGCTATTACTCCAACAGGTCCAATAGTTGTATTGAAAATCAAATAAACATTACATAAATTTCTATCTTTCAAAAATTAGTATATTTCATTAAAAAAATAAAATAAAAACACATACAAGTTAAATATGTTTAATTATTAAGCGAATGCTTACAGGAAGAAATGGTGGCGCCCACCTAAACATAAACTCTTGACCGAGGATGAATATCACCAGCAAGGAGTAATGGAAACCGAGAGAGCACTGGATGATTTGCGTGGTTATTGTTCGAGTCCAGATTGCAATCAATGGAAGACTGTTTTAAAGTTGAAGGACCCACTAAGGTGTGACATCAATTTACAACTTATAAAAAAAAGTGAACAAAGTCGACAGTGTCAAGTATTTCAGGTTTGCCAAATTTGTGGAAGGATGCTCACACCTGGACGACAGTGAGGTGCTCGCCTTCCACCACGAGGATATTAAAACGATGGAGAGTGAGAGTGGAGACGATTTGTTGACCGATGACTCAGATAGAGACTGAGAAATGTGTATAAAATATGTACGAATTGTTCGGTTGTTTTTATCCTTGGACTATTTTGTAAAATCTTGTAATCAATTTTTCTATTATGTTTTCCGCCTCATCATTCAAATCTTCTAAATACTCCTTTTAAATGTAAAATTTCCTCTTGTTCAAATCAAAAGCTTCCTGGTTACTAAAATAGCATTTTTTAAATTATCAATTTTGTACGACTGATATTTTGTATTAAAAATTTAGTTTTTTTTATGTCTTAAGTTTCCTTGACTCACCTATTTCCATGTACATCTTGAGCTAACTGGTGAAGATGGAGGGGAGGGTAGAAAAAATAAGTTAGCTATTATGTTGTCATAACAATAATCATCAAAGATTCCCTGTACTTGAACCTCTTTGTTTACCCTAGTAAGACATTTAAATATGGAAATGATGCTGAGTAAAAATTATTATGTAATTCAGATTTGCCACAACTGAAAACAAATTTTTGTACTTCCTTTTGTTAATTGATAAACATTGACTTAATGCTGAGGGTAAAGGCTTTCATTAATTGCTAATACTGTGCTAAAATTTATGGAACATAGCTGTCTCATTAGGAGACAAAACAAGTATTTGGTTGGGGGAACAAAAAATAAATTGGGTATATAAATTTTTACAATGTTATCCACTTCCAAACTTAAATTTAATGAAATAATTATTGGAATATTAAAACTTTTAAGCGATATTTTATTTCAAGACACTTATTAAAATATGTTCTCAGATGTAGCATAATTGCTTACATTTCCACTTTGCTAGTAGATTTGTCATTTACTTTGACTTTCGCATCATGTGTCTTTGTTTCTTCTTCATCATTTTTATGCAGTTCTTTTAGTTTGTTGTTTTTCTTCTAAATAAAAAAAAAAAAAAAAACTGATGAATGAAATTAATAAAACACCAAGCTGTAATTTAATACCTCTGTTCCAAAAATCTTCTTTTTAAGTTGACTGTATTTTTCTTTGACAGCAGCCAATTCATCATTTTGTACAGTGATTTTCCTCATCAGTTTCTCACAGGTCTGTTCCAGGAATGCTATCCTGCCGAATGCCGAGTCCTTGTATTTTTCTGACTCCGTGATGATGTGTTTCAGCTCTGTTACCTGAAATCTCCTGATTGTCATGATACGAGTAACAAAAATAAAACAGTCACAAATACCTTTTTTGCCAACGCTCTTTCTAATTCTTTTTGCGACTTGAGCACAGTATGGAGATTATTCTCTTTGCTTGCTGCGGTTGAATTGAGAACAGCTACAGTCGTTTCTAGTTTGTTGATCTGCTCTCTTAGCTTTTTGTTTTCCATAATGATTTTATCAACTTTCCCAATTTTAACGGGATTACTTAAGTAAAAATATAAACGTATAATTTATAGATTGCAATTGAAATATAATAAAAATTACCTTAATTCTTTTTCTGTCTGCGTCCCTCCAGTTGCTTGGTCCTTGTTCATTTCTGGATAATCATATTCATTGTTGGTGAAAGACTCTGTCTTTCTGATTATTTTATCCAATCTGGCGATATCTTCGTCCAACTTTTGCAACTTCTCTGATGACATTTTATAAATCTAGAATAGAACATTATTCGCTTTTTGTTCTTGTGGATTTTCTATTTTTAAAAACTTGATAATGGCACAAAATGTAGGATTTCAGTACTGCCAAGCTTTTTGTTTAAAATTTAACTTTCAGTACTGAAGAATTTCAAAACTCGCAGCCCCATTTTTATAAAATAAGCATCAACTCAGGGTTTATCATCCTTTAAGGTACTTTCGTAATTTCTATTATTCATCATTTTTACATATGTCATTGTTTAAACATAGTACAAATTTGACATATGTTTTGGTACACTTGAACATCAGCATTGATAAACTAAATAATTAAAGCGCTTTTAAATTTATTTTAGTGATGTAAAAGTGAAATTTCATATATTATAATAACACTTCAATAAGTGTTTATAAAAATGTGTTTCTTGTAAGGCAAACTGGTGTGCCAAAGGAAAACCTTTAAACTTAAAAACTAAAGCTTTAAAAGGAAAATGCATCAGTGAGCAGTCGGTGCCATTAATCGACTATAAAAATAGTAACTATAATTGAAATGTATACCTATATACTTTGATTTCTCAACTAGAATATAGTATCTTCAATGGCACAGTAAAACCGCATTAACGATTCGAACTTAACGTTTTGACACTATCCTTTATTTTGCGAAAAGTAAAATAATAAAATTTAGAAGGAATCAAACAGATGTTTCTTTTTGAAATGCTTTTTATGGTATAATAAACATGTTTTATGAGATTTTTAATAAATATATGCTTTGTAGTTTTACAGTTGGTAAAGCAAAAAAAAAAAAAATACCTTCAGAAATCGTTGCATAATTTTCAGATAAGCTGTTACCGCCAAAAATGTACTTCAAACATTAAAAATCTTGTGTCAGTTCACTTCATTCAAAATTGAACAAATTTATATAAAAAGACATCATCAAAATGTAATCATAAACTGGTCGACATATGTGTATGTCCATCTTCAGCTGGATGAGGAACATACAGACATTTAAATTATGTGATTATTCATAGATTAAAATGATGTATGTAGAAAAATGTAATATAACTTATTTTTAAAAATTAACTCAAATTATCAGTGACAGTTTAAAACCAAAGAGAATTGACTTTTAAATTAATAGACATGCAATAGTTGTAAAAACATTTATTTACATTTGTTTTAAAATTTATTAGTCACGAAATTATCAATACAACTGTCCTTTTTTTTACTATTTTCCACATTTTTTTAGCTCATTGTACTTGAATTTCATATTGGCTATTTCATGCTCTTGTGTGATGATTTTCTTTTTCAATTTCTGACATTGCGTTTCAAGCTCAATGATCCTGTCGAATGCGGTGCTCTTGCAATGTTCGGATTCTTCTAATGCTATTCTATACTCTTCTGTCTGTGAACAAAAGTCAATGTAAATTGTTTCGAGTCAACTATTGTGATGTACCTTTTTTTCGAGCGCTTTTGAAAGATCTTTCTGCACTTGTAATTCGACCTGCAGCCTGTCTTCTTTGTTAGTGACTGTTGAGCTGTAAGCGCTTACTGAAGACTCGAGATTATACAGTCTCTCTTTCAGCCTTCTATTATCCTCTAAAGCCTTGTTAAACTTAGTGAGTCTTTTACCTTAAAACAAACATTTTAAAATCCACTTTTTTCTCAAACTTTAAAGAGTATTGTCTTTCATTCACCTTTGGCTTTCTCATTTTTGACATTTGAAGATTTATTTTCTAGAGTAAGGAGGCAAGCTGACCTTTTTCTGGTCCCTTGTGTACACTTTGTTGGCTTATATTTTTTTTCTGTCACATGCATTCCCCTGTTGGAACTAGAATAGCACGCACAAACACACACTCCCCTTAAGGCCGTTTGATTCTAATAGCTGAACTCGTTTATGAAGCTTTTTTTGGAACTTTTCAAAATGATACCTTTTTATTTTCCAGTTACAAGAATTTTGGTAAGAGGACACAAATCGGAAACATATGGCTAAAAAAAATTAAACATATTTTTTTACTATTTATAAAAATAATTAATTATAGACAGTTCTCTCTAACATTGAATCACTACATGCCAACAAAGCCTATTCTAAACCCCCATATTTTCTTCTTAAACTTACCCCTGGATTAATTTGGTTTTTAACGTTGATAAATTAAATATATAACAATGTTAAAATAAGTTAATAATAATTATTTGATTTTTTTCCGTGTAGGATGCTAGTGTTGGTCAATGATTCAAATCTATTTTACTTTATTTTTTAAATGAGGGTTTGCCACAGCAGATGTCATATCGACCCCTGGGGCCTTAAGCCTAAGCCGGGAACACACCCGATGCAACACCATGCGAAGCTACCCGATGCTGCCCGTTGCAAATCCAAAGTCCATTTTTCCATAAGATTGTATTACCCCTGTGCACATCTGCCTGATGCTATGCTACGCTACCCTACTCTACACTGCGATCCCCACTGTCCAGATTTTCGTCGGGTAGCATCGGGACAGTCAAAGACAAAAGAACTGGACACTCATATTTTTATTCTAACTACATATATTATTGTCATTATATTAATTACAACATACTTATTTTAATATAAACAAAATTAACCGAGATCAAAAATTCATTAGTTTTTATTTAAAAAAATTAATTTTATATGGTTTGGTGGAAAATTGATCAAAACAACGGAATACCATTTTTTGATATAATGAATTTAACTAACAGTTTATTACACGGTTTTACTCATAAAATTTAACTAACGATTTATTTCATGATTTTGCTTATAAAATTACACCATTTTCATCGTGTAGCTTCAGTACAGGACACTCATATTTTTTTGTAGATTATTTCAAACTAAATACATGTAATTTTGTCATTATATTAATTACAACATTCCTATTTTAATGTAAACCAAATTAAATGAGATCAAAAATTCATGTTTTTATAAAAACTATTTAATTATGATGGTTAGGCAGAAAATTGATCAAAACACCGGAATAATTTTATTTAAAACTCCCTAGTTTTAGTGGTCCGCTTGACCAATTAATATCTTTCAATTAATTAAGGTTTTTAGTTGAGATAAAAAATTAATTTAAAAGTTAAGTTTAACAAACAATTTATTACAAGGTTATGCTCATAAAATTTAACTAACAATTTATTACAAAGTTTTGCTCAAAATAGTGCATTAAGAACAAAAGAGGCGTTGCGATTGTGATAGTGATTATTGTGATACACGCTGTGACTCTATGTGATCTGTGCTTGACTTCGCATATATGTGCATACCCTGCCAAAACGTGGCAAGGCGTCGGGTAACATCACATGGTGTTGCATCGGATAAGTGTGTTCCCAGCTTTAGTGTGTTAAAAAAAATAGTTATTTGGGTTTGAATTCAGCCAAAATTAAAATAAATAATAAATATCATTATAACTAAATATCATTCACATGTAAAATTTTAAAAAAATCAACAATTAGTTGATGTACAGGGTGACTTGTGAATAATTTGTCAAACTAGGTATTTCTACACCAAAAACAAAACAAAAAAAAGGTTTGGACAAATTAGCAAACCATTTGTCACAAGCAGTTATTTATGTACTGTAAAATTTGGATCCATTAAACTAGCGACAGGGAAAAGAAAAAGAAACATTACTACATTAGTTTGACAAAAAATTCGATTTCATTACAATCGCTTATTGGAAAAACAGTTGCAACAAATTGCCCACTATCTGTTCCCTTGCTCTAGGATTTCTTCCTCGTCATCAATAACACGAGGATGTCATGTTGGTCCAAGGATTCAGAAGAAAAAAAATGAGATACTAGGTCAATTCCAGAAGAAACTACTCTGGTCGGATATCTGAATATTTGTCCTGGACTAATGGTGGCAGTTGAAACCACAGGTGCATTAGATCGAGTAGTGGTCATCAAGGCACATTAATATGGTGAGTTAAGAGAAGCCCTCATGACTAAACCTGAAACATTTCTTTCAAGCAGCTGGTTTAGTATTTGGGTGTACAGTGAGTAGAGCAATGGTGCATACTAAAAAGACTCTCAGGGTTTTCACGATTAAACAACTCCAAAGAATGCTCCTCACCCTTTTCCTAATTTCTTTGAGCTCCTCACTATCCATAACCTGAAAAAAAAATCTGATTTTAACTACAATCACAAAAATGTTAATATCTTAGGAAAGAATCAATATAGAAACATCGTTCTATTGCCCTTACGTTTTATTTAGTGAATCCACTATGGCAGTATTGACATTTAACCCTGTATAGAGCCAAGGTATAGTACCCTCCAATTATGCGAGGATTGTGCTGGACACAGATGCAGGCTTTCACCCAAAAATAAATTTTTGCTTCAATCTAGTATGATATTTATAAAGTGTTAAGAGGATCAAACATTGAAATTGTATTATGATATATAAAGTCAAATTCTGTCATATTGTAAATCAATTTTATTTAAATTACACTTTGTTAATTTTTTTTTCTGAGTACACTTAGCTCTTGTCATAAAATTAATAAATTAAATAATTTCATCATTAATAATTATTGACCATAATACAATATTTTTAAAAACATTTAATTTGTTATGAACACATATTTTCTAATTGATAATGTTAATTTAATTAAAACAGCACAAGTACAGGTTAAATAAAACATTAATCAATATTAACTATACATTATTTGTTAACATAAATACACTTTTAAATAGCATTTTGGTAATCATTTAAAATTAATATTAAAGTACTCGAATTAGTGCATGAGTACTAAAAATAATAATGGCACCATTGCAAATTTGTCATGACTTTTTAATTGTCTAGTTAGGCGTTGAATTTAACTGATGAAAGACGCTATAAGACCTGAGGTAGAAACGTCTTTAGCTTCAAATTGAACAAAGCTGAGGAATGTGATTTAATACGTGTAGTTATAATATTTTATATTTAGGCAAGAACTTGTCATGTTCACACGAGATGTTGAGTTTTAAGGACATGGTGAACACAAACTCATTTCATGTCTTGGAAGCACAGTTTAACTTTATAAATAAAGAACATTGTAGACTAATTATCTTCCAGGGAATTAAGGCACTGGTTAATAAGGCGGCAGGAGCTATCCCATGTTTATTAACTTCTGAGTCTAGAGAGTTTTTTGCTTTTGTCGACTATCTTGTCTGGCGGAGGACTTTTGATTTGTATCTGCCTCTCGTACAAACTGTAACAAACAAAAATATTGTAAAATTTTTGATTTTACATATTTATATATTTTTAAAGAAATTTACAATTTATAAATATCTGATCTTATATAGTCCATGAGACGAGGGATACCAGTCTGGAGCTGGTCCTCAATCGGTGTAACCCAGTTGTTCAAGTGAAGCCTGAATTCCGATTTTTCACTTGTGAAGTCCAAATTGCCTGAAAGAATTGTTTTAAAGTTTATTTCTCAACTGGTCACTTTTTCTAACTCACCAATTTCAGGAGGCAGGAGTGTTAGCCTGTTTGCCTGAATGTGAAGTTCTCTGAGCCTCGTCAGCTCTCCGATTTCTTTAGGGATCTCAATCAAATCATTGTCCCTGAGCACTAACTAATTGTAAAACATTTTTTAAAAGGAAACTGGTGGAAAATTTAAGTGTTTACATAGCTCACAATAATACTCACAATTTGCAAATTTTTTAAATTGCGAATATCCGAATGTAAATATTCAAAATCGTTGTCACCCAGGTACAAAGCTCGCAGCGTTTCTGAAAGTAAGTTTATAAGATTTGTGTAAAATTTAGTTTGTGTTTTACTGGTCATGATAATTTTTTGAAGATTTTAAGATTTTTTAAAATATAGAAACAGAGAAAATAAAATAGATAAATGCTTTTTAATGTTATATTGAAGCTCGTGAGACCTTGCAGCTTCATATCCTGGTATCAGCGATAACAGGCTGATCTAGATAATTATTAAGCTGCCTTTTTAAATTGATTCACAAAAAAGAAAAATTGTTGGAAAATTGGATGTATACTCTGCAGGGTATAAGCACTTTCATAATAAAATTAAAATGAAAAAATCCTTAAATTGCTATTTTTTACATTAGCAGACAACTTAACTAAAATACTAATGTAGAGATTGTGTTTACCTAACATATAAAAATTGCCTGGGAGGGTTTTTTCATTCAGGTTGTTGTAAGTCAAATCCAGGACTTCGAGGGCTGGGAATGCACCGAAGCCCCTTGGCAGCACATTCAAACGATTCATCCTGAGGGTTGAAATCTCGTTTTATAAAATACTCCCATAGTATTGCCTAAAACTGGACTAACGACCAGAGATGGGCGGATTTCGAGGCTCACCCGACATTCAATATCCTCAGTTTGGGCATGGACGACAACGAAGTCGGCAGCTCTTCGATCTGGTTGTTGAAAAGATTCAGGATCTCGAGGTTGATCAGGTTGGCCAGACTAGGTGGTACGACTGAGATAGTTTCACATATTAGACAAAAAAATTCTCTATTAAAATTTAACTTTAATAAAAATACTCTTACCCCGAATTTTGTTGTGCGTCAAAGTCAGTCTTGATATGTTCAGCATATTTACTAAAATATATTTAATAATTATTATAAAGTAAACCAATAAATATTACAACATACAATTGGGAGCTACTAATAGGTCATTTCAAACCATAACTCATGCACTTTGTATCTAAAACCATAACTAAATTAAGAGAGTAATGGAGTACTGAATATCCTACCATACGAGACATTATATACCCAAAAATTGATTAACCTAAAAGAACTAAAATAGAAGTATTATCTTTCAAAAATAAAAACAGAAAGCTCAATCTCAGTGCACTCAAATAGTTCTCACATCTGGTAGAATTCTTAATTGCTCTTCTGTATTCAGCCAAGCCCTTCAATCAAGTGAGACATATCAAGCATCTTATGCTGGACACGTTTGCTGGCTTGCTTTGACCCAAATATCCACAAATCATCCTTACCTCTAGGCATACTGCATCAGGTGAGGAAAATCCCTCTATTTTGTCTCAAATCCATGATGACAAACTACACATACCCATTTTGCCAACTGCCAAAAAAAGAAAAATCACAAGGACTTCTGAAAATCACACATCAGGGACAACTTGCTGTGCTCGAGTACAGTTGTATGAATCCACTTCTGGTGAAATTTGTCTCTCAAAATCTCTGCCAACCGACACCAATTCAATTACGTGGAATATAACCAGCAACTTTTCTCTTCTTGTTGATAGCTGTCAACCATGTACAGCCTATTTTGAATTAGATGAGAATGATCCGTTTATATGTTTCACATCTCATGAGGGCTAACTAACTACTGACCATTTTTTTAATATAAAAGTCTGCTAATCTACCCAACTACAATGCTATCACATTTTTAGCATCAGGGGGCAGTTTGTTATATTTAACATATATTAATTATGTAAAATAACTATATATTCTTGAACCACACCCAAGGCCTAGCCAGCTAGTGGCCTGGGGTCAACAGTTTCTTAAACCTATCCCTCTGTAGGGTCTCACCATCCAAGGTTTGCAACCTGAGGCTGCTCCGTACCAGAGACCTTAAGTTGAGATGCAGAGACCTTGAGTGAATGACAGTTAAGAGGTATCAAGTGAAAAAACGTTAGTGACAGTTGAGATAGTATTAGATGAAGAGTCCATTAGAGAATGACAGTTGAGATAGTATCATAGGAAGAAATCGTGAATCATGACAGATTAGATGGTATAAGATGCAGAGACCGTGAATCAGAGTCATAACTAGAGTAGAGTTATAATTAGAACCTGAATGAGAGGCAAATACTTGACTGTCAGAGACAGAGTTGAGGAGGAGAGTTGGAGTTGGTCAAAGAAAGTTAGATGTGGAGAGTCCGATAGATGGAGAATAGGATATAGTGAAATTGCATCCGAAGTCATTATTATATGGTTGTCTTCCCAAGTAGCCCATCATCAGAAGAGAGGCTCCAGTGATCAATCGCCTTTAAAACCTATGACTCAGCACAACATTCCTCCCCTGCAATAAAACTGATTTTAGAGCAGGGGCACCACTCTCTAAACTGATGTTTATTTAAGCCTTTTTTCCCATGTAAAATTGCTCTACCTCTTTGAGAGATATATCCCATGGCAAAGAAGAGATATTTGTGATACAATTTGGTTTAAAAAAAACCACAACTGAACTGAACAGAGATCAAGTGAAATTTCCACTCAGCCTTTATACGAAGCCAAGGAGCCACATTAAGCAATATATCTCTAATATGCGCAGATTTACTTTGACCCAAAAGTTTGTATCTGAGCCATCTGTGCATGGTTTATTCTGAGTCGGGATGATAATGTTACTTCTATAATTCAATCATCCGAGGACCAATTTTGAACTTTACAATGGATACCAGGAACTGGAGGAGGAGGTCCCCCTGATTACTGCAGCTGTACAGCTTGTACTTTATTCCTGGTTCCATTTTTTAGGAGCTCGCGAGTGAATTGAGCACCCGATATTCCATTGTTCTTCTATCAAAGAAACTCGTTTTTGAAGGGGGTTGGCACCAAATTCAGGGTCGCTGAGATCCGATCCCGCCCCATACTTTCCATTGATGAGTGTCGTGTCAATTTCTTTCAATTGGGGCCACTGGTCCCCTTCGGCGTCAGAAAAAAAGTCCAGAGTCTAGAGGCTAGGTGGGGACCCACGACCGCAGGATTTACTAGCCAAGAGTCTGACCCTTAACCACTCGCCTACCACAGCCTCTTCTATTGATTAAAAAAATTTCATTTTAGTGTCAGGTTCAAACATTGAGACGTTTCGGGCTCACAAATATTAATCATAGTTGTATGTCTTGCTTTAGTGAATGAAAAAATCATTTTCATTTTACTTATAGTTTTGTTTTGTTTTTACTTATTAGTTTGATCTATTAAAAAATCTGATTCTTTGGAATGTCTGTCGATAATTTTTTTTAATAAGTAATTAGGCCTTTTTTTAAGCAAATTAAGGTGTTAATTTGCAAATATTTAGCAGGAAAGCTGTTAGTTTTTTTTGTTTAAACGAATGTAGCTTGAAACATAAATAGTCTCAAGGTTTTCACAACAAACTTGGCCTAGTTTTGGGTTCAAGAAGGCGGAGTATATTTTTCTCAGGCCAATTTATTATTAAATAACGGCATAAATCTTAGAATTGTTAAATACAAAGCGAGGTATTTTTAATTGTAAAGGGAAAAATAAAATTAGAAGGAGGATCGTTTTGTTAAGGAGTGCCACGCCTGGGGAGACCTGCCATGGGCCAGTTTCCTTATAAGGCGAGGCTGGCGACTGTTGGGTCGGCGGGTCTACTCACAGAGGCCGGGCATCTCCTCGAAATTGGCGATCCCTTTGTCGCAGAGATCCAGCTCCGGGTTGTTGATGGCCCGGGCCTCGTCGATCGTCTTTTTCGCCTTCGACATTTTGGCGTTGGTCGGTAAACAAGAGACTGGCGGGTTATCCATTGCGAGCGCAGCCCGTGGACGAGTTTCTGTGGGGTTTTGGAGCGCTTTTATGACCGGGGCTGCCTGGGAGGACGCCTTCGTTAAGACTGCAAGTCTGCAACCTCTTCTACCCCCGCCACGACAGTCCAACCCTGTCTTGACCATATTTGCAATATGTCAACAACTGGTCCACAAATCCCTTTTAACTACCTTATTTCTTATAAATAAAGCCTAAAAAAAATTCCATTTACTCCTCTGAAGACAAACTAACTTATTTTTGCCAAAAGGCACGTTGCAAACTCATTATTATACAGCTAATAAAAAAGATGAAACTTTTCCCTCCATCCCCCCTTTTTAAAAGTCAAGATTCAAATCTTACACATATTTTTTCAACAGTATGATGATGATTAAAATATCTTATGTGCACATTCTACATATAAAAAACATATATTTTTGAAATATACTATTATTGCCTCATTCTTCCCAACTTTGCCCTTACAATATAAAGGATAAAACAGGCAGAAGCTATTACACACTTTATAAAATTGTAATAGTAAATTAACGGAATGTCCCAACCTCCGGGTTTAATCACCGCAATCCAGATGCCTGACATTAAAAAAAAGCAATAAAAACATGATTAAAAGAAGGAATGGGCAGAGAAGCTCTCGCATATCAAAAGCACTGTCAAGATAGCCCTTGAAGTACCTGGGTTGTAGAAAAAGGATAATTCTTACTTGATTAAAGTTAGGCAATGTGAGGTATACATACTTTTGCACCAAAGCCCACTTACGTGTCAGCAGGCAGAGAAAGGTCAATGTGTCCCACCTAATTGAAGTACACAATTCTTTGGATCCTATTGAGTGAGCATAGAAATGCTACTCAATACAATAGTTGGGCTTGAGCATAGCGAGGTTGTTTTTATTTTGTATAGTACTGATACTACGCTGTGTCCCCAAGTGTGTGTTGAGAGTGAAAGTATTTATTGGCGAGAATGTGTAGTGTGGGAGGGCTGAGGCAGAATATTGAGTACCCCATTGACCATTTTAATCCAATAAAAGCAACAATATGCCAACCAATCCTACTATACTTTGCTTTTTATTATTTTAAATCCTGCTAACTTATACTATTAGTTATAAGACATAAGAAAAATATACACTCTCAAATTTTATGCAAAATCATAGTATCATAATAACAGTTAACTAATATTTGTGTTTACAACTTACTGTGAGTAGGAACAATCTTTTTTAAAAAAGAATTGAACACCGCACTCACTCCATCATTCACCATTTCTAATAATTATGTATTCCAGAAATATATATTTTTCTTCTTTTTTATTTTTGTTTTATTTATTTATTTATTTTTTAGACTTTCAGTTAAAATGCTGCAAGAAAATTATAGAGAGTGTGTACATCAGAAGTTTCAATTGACCGCTAAGAAAAAAAATCTTTTGTGTGTGAGGATTTGAATCTTCATTTTTAAAAAGAAGAGGTGGAAGGAAAGAAATTTTTTATTAGCTATATCAAGTTTGACTAGTGTTTTTGGCCAAAATAAGATAATTTCTCCTAGTAGAAGCAAATTGAACTTGAGGCCATTTTTCCATATAAAATATTTAACTTTGCTCTTCTATACATGGATATATGTATATGCATATATTTCCGTATTTAACGTTATATTATTTCTAATTAAAAATTTTACTGAATGTAATTCAACTAAGTAGGCCCAAAATATTCTTATTTTTACTTACTTAATCAACATATTTTTATGTAATTGTTTTCTAATATTATTTATATAATATTTTGAAATATTTAATATTAATTTACAATGACAATTGAAAAATTTACAATAACAATGACAAATGTGTTCTTTTTCAGATGTATTTATACAAAACATTCTTTTAATCTATTTTCTTACTTTACATATTCTATAATACTGTAATTTTTTCCTTTGTTTTGCTTTTTTATTTTATACATTGTATATTTCTATATCTAAACTTTTTTTAAAAATAGAATTAATACTGTAAAATATATTATTACTGTTAGTCTATTTAATACCCTCAAACGGTGAACCATGAGAAACGTCTCCCGAAACGTCTTTCTTGCTCTGTAATATATACTGCTGATATGTAAACTTTGTATATATATTAAAGAATAAAAGAAGTAATATAAGAATAAAGACATGTAATAGTAGTAGTCTATTTATTAGAGTGTAGTTAAAAAGGGATTTATGGGCCAGTTGGTGTTAGAAGAAAAAACCTTTTTATTAACTTATTAAGTGATAATTTTGTATGTTTTGCTGTGTAAAACATTTATGTAATTTTAAATTTATCCCTAAACATTTATTTTAAAATTGTTCTTATGGTTTTGAACGAATTTGATAATTTAAAGGTGGAGGGTAATCCTTGTTTATAAAAATAAAATTATTTTTAACGCAAGCATTAAAATTGATTTGATTCAGAGATTTTGTTGAAGTTTAAGATTATTAAGAGAGAATAAGACTAAATTTTATAAAATTGTGTGAAATTTCGTTGTAAATTGGCTTAGGCCGCTGTTGTAACGGTCGTGTTGGCTGCATTGTCAAAGTGATTTGTGAGAGCGATCAGTTGGATTTGTCGTAAAATGGCTGTCTAGAACCTTTTTTGAGACCCGGTTTGAATAGGCTGTCACAATTTTCTCCTCACGACCGTGTATGCACCGGATTTCCATGCATCCATACACAAATAGACGGTAAGTGGGCCGTTTTCGGATCGGTGCCGGCTCCCCGGCCTGCCCTTCTCTGCCCTCCGCCCTTCGTCGAAACGGTCCCTTCGCCCTCCCGTCTGGACTTCGCCAATATTTTCCCGGCATCTGGCCGTTTAATTCCACCGGCGAGGGTCGTTTCGCCTTTTAATCATCGGACTTACCACCCCTGCTTTCTCTCCGGCCTGAGCTAATTGTAAATTTTCAAAATTTCTCTTAAAGCGGCCAACGTTTCGTAGATTTGCATGTGAAATAGGTCATTTTCGGCCACTGTCAAACACTCCGTATTTGATCCCAATTTTAGCCAACCAATAAATGCTTAATTGAATAAAAAATTGAATTCAAAACAAAAACCTTTGAAAATCTTGCTCAACACCATAAATTAAAACATCAATGGCATTATAGGCCACCATCAATTTCATTTTACGGATCCAACAAAAAAGACCTCCATTTTTTTGACGTGTGGTAATTAAAAATAATTTGTTGTTTGTTTCTGATCATTTTGTTCTGCCTATCTTTGCTGTTTTGGTCTGTCAAACGTGTTTTGGCATTTTGTCATCTTCAGTGCTGGGTTTGTAGTTGGTCAACGCCAAACAGGGTGAGACAAGACAAACGAACAAGAAACACCACCAACTTCATCTTGTTCTGAACTGCGTCGTCCAGTCCTGGTTTAACATAGCAATTTGAAGCATTTAATATCCTATATCCTGTATAGCAGCCCCTTTTTTTTTGCAAGGTGTCCGCTTTGTCGTTGCCTTCTACTTCCACATGTTTGGTTTTGCAGTTCAACACCATCTTTGAACTAATGGTCTTTGAGCTTTGTGCTTTGACGGTTGCTTAGCTATCTGACATGAAAGGACTAACCTAATCATGATAATCTTAATAATTGAGCTTAGGATGTCCGATACTTGCTTTTGCAGTACATATATTAAAATTGGAACTCTACTGTTTCATTGTCCTTCGGTGTACTTCGTTATTCTGGCAACATGCCCTCCCCAACACAACCAACTTTGCTTAATACTCTAACTCTTGGTAATTTGATGTAGATGTATCCTCCATTCTGTGCCTATAGCACGTCAGTGAGTTCTAATTCATCAAGTAATTTGATCAGTAGGCTTGGTTTCAGTGGTTGAATTTCTTCTACGGTTACATTGTATGTCACAAAGCACTTCCTCCTGCGGGCAAGTGTAGCACCACAGTTTGCTAATAGGTGTGTTTGCGACTCCTCTGCTTTGCAGAATCTGCACATGCCACTTTTCTTTAAATGTCGGTTTAGGTTACAGGTCCTGTTAGGAATCCTGTTAAGATTTGCAGTTTTTTCTTACTTACCTTGATACATTCTATTACTTCTTTCCTTCCAAAATTTGTTAGGAGGTTCTTGGATTATCAGAGATGTTTGTGTCTGAGTGAGTTGTTCCCGCATTTTTGTTTTATCCTTATATCTGAGGTACTCATTGATGGGTTTCCATGCCACAGAATGGTTAGGCTGTATAGCAGCCCTTTTTTTTTTGCAAGGTGTCCGCTTTCTCGTTGCCTTCTACTTCCACATGTTTGGTTTTGCAGTTCAACACCATCTTTAACTAATGGTGTTTGAGCTTTGTGCTTTGATGGTTGCTTGGCTATCTGACATGAAATGTTCTTGTTTTTGTACCTTTATTCAAGTATAAATGAGTACATCTTCCGATTGCATAGACCTCAGCTTGGAAAATACTGGTGTATTTCCCATGGGTTCCGGGTATTTAGTTCCAGGAACGAATACACCTACTCATGTACCTTCTTGTGTTCTAGATCCATCTGTCTACGTTTGGTTGGTGCCGTTCTTAATGGAGGTGTTTTTTCTCTTTCCCATTCTTTTTTGGTACCTAGGTTTATATGGAAGTTTTGATTAAATTCAAACATCCAGCCTATTTTGTACAATTACTACAAGTAGTTACTGATCATTTGGTTTGCCTATCCTTGCTGGTTTGGTCAATGATGAACAGGGTGAGACATTACGCACTCATATACAAATACAAATTCATTATCCTACTCAGCTTTTACTTCTAATTGGCTCATAACAGTGAGATTTTCCTTCCTGAATTGGTCTGTCAATGTGTTTATGACAGACTCGATGCAGCAAGAAAAGGCAGATAAAAATTGAACCGAGAAAACTCATACTTTAACTTTACTTTATAGCATCTTCTCCTGGTTTCCCTCTCTCCATTGTCTTTATATTTGCAGAAGATTCTCCCTTAAAAAATTGGGAACTGTTTTTTATTGGCTTTTACCAAACTTTTGAAATGTATGTGGGTACTGGTTGAATAAATTTATTGTAGAGGATGTCTTTTTTTTTCTCTTTGATATATGTTTGCTGGTTTTATATCAGTTTATCCTGAATCCTGAATTAATTACCTGAGCCTCTCTCTTCATTGCTTCTGCATGTTTGCTTATCATAAATAATTATACATATGAAGGTAATAAAATTATTTCTTTCAACATTCATCATTATCCTCAGGATTGGTGTGAAGTCCTGTGTGCTTTTATTTTGTGTTGATATAATTAATAGTAGAGTAGTTAAATCATTTTAAATGTTACTTTCCTGATATTAACAAATTGAAAATTATAGGCTTTTTAATGTTTGCTTCGTGTTGTTTAAACTTAAAAAAAAAAATAGCTATTTTCAAATTATACTTGTCTTTAGTCTTTTTTATTTTTTTAAAAATTTCTTGGATTGTTTAGTGTAGATCTCTTCAATTTTACGCCTTGAAATGCCATTAATTGTGGCAAGCATTTGTTCAATATTTCAAAAAAAATAATCGGACAATTATTTTTATGGACTGTTCAGATAATGTTTTTAATTGAAAACTCATGACAATGAATTATCAAACAACTAAAAAAAAACCCATGAAATAATTTTGTAAAGTCAGGATGACAACGATAATGAAAAAAAATGTACGGGCAACAATTTCCAATATAAACTATCCCCCTAGTGGTAAATGTGTAATACAAGTGAAGAAAATAAACATTTCAAAAAGTGAAAATATCCTGCTTTGTTTAAGAAACTCCTTTATAAAAAAATAATAAACGAAAGTTGATTCACCTGTTTGATAAACGAAGAATTCCATTTTAATCAAATTAAATACAGATAAGAGGAAAATCGTTCTCGTACCATATTTAAATAAGTTTTTATTTGATCGTATCAATATTTAGTTTCCCCGAATCTGAAGTTAGGTTTGAATTCGTTCACTAAGCTAAATAGTATTTTAATTAGTTAATTTAAATATTAAAAGCCAATCAATTTATTTCACCCCATGTTTATTATTTGAATTATATATTATATGAAAAAAAAATTAAAAGCTGAACCAGTAAAAAGGAAATTTAACAAAATAATATAGTGTTATTGATCAAAACCAATAAAATGCCTGGCATTTAGCCATAAAATGCATAATTTGAACATGGCGTTGTTACTAAATAAGTCTCGCCTGTTCAAAGTTTATATTTAGAATTAAACTAATAAATATTTGTTAGATTTCAAGTATTATTTATCTAGGGCGAATTGATTTTAGTGATTGATATTTGGTGAATGGGTAAGCTTAATTGTAACTGTCATGATGATACCACGTTTAATTAAGCACTTTTTGTCTCAGTACCTTGGCAAGTTAAACATTTAACTATTTTTCTTGTAGTGTTACACAGTTATATTTATAATTAGGTTATATTTGTGAAAGCTAGATGTCCCATTTGCTTTCTAATGTTCCTATTTTTAAAACTGCTTTCAAGAGTTAAAAAATTCCTCACTTGAATTGGTTTTTTAAATAAAATAAATTCCAAATCATTTTTTTAAGTTATCCATATACAACTTTATATTAAATATATGTTGTATGTTAATTTTCTTTTAGGTGGATTAAAAATGACTGTATTATGGGAGGACGGTGAGTGTCCTCCAAGGAAAAGGCTCTGCCTCTCCGCAAGCCAAACCCGCCGTGGCACCACTTCTGGTGAAGAAGTGCATGTGCCAGATCAGAAACAACAGCAAGAACCTCCAATGGCCATGCCGATAGAAGCAGGTATGAGAAGTCAGACTCTTTAATAATTAATTCCATTTCTCAGTTATTAAACAATGATTTTAATTTTTATCTTAAAAAATAAATTTTGGTTAAAAGAAAACAATGTTAATTATAGTAAATAAAATGTTTTGATGGTTTTATTTATTTATTTTTGTATATTATTGTATATAATTATTAACCAATATTATTTATGGCATTATATGAAAAAAAAAAACTTGTATAAATTATTGATTTATTACAAAATAAAAATAAATGCTTGACAGATACTCGTGCCTTTTAGAATGTTTATGTAAATGACCTGATGGATTTCCAGGCATGATGGTTGTCGGCGGTGTTGACGCAGTTGGAGGTGCAGCAGTGAGATGTGGGCACGACGACTGTGAGAGCCCAATCACCACTCTCTCCAATCTAGGGAATACTTGCTTTCTAAACAGTGTTCTATATACTTTGCGATTCGCACCCTCTTTTATACACAACTTGCATCACCTCGCTTTAGATCTCAAAGAATACAGCGGCCGTCACACTTTAAAAGTATAGTTGTGAATTTTTATATTTTTATCATCCGGTTTGTAAATGTTGTAGTTTTTTCAGTGTTCCTCTTTGGGTCGAGGCGGGAAGAGTTGGAGCAGCAAAGACCTGCCGTCTTTGGGTGGGGGTGACGTTCCCAATGTCAAAATGCAAATTGCCACTGATAAACTCCACCAGCTGTACGAAGCTCTTCACACTGAAGAGCTTAAAGACAACATGGAGTCTTATCACCCCCACGTCTTCCTACACTCTTTAAGGTTTTTTATTTAATTTACAAATTAAATAAGAATGGATTTTATCAGCTGCCTTTTAGGGATGTAAACCCGATATTCGAAGGAAACCAACAACACGATGCCCACGAGTTGCTTGTCTGCCTCCTCGACAACATCAGGGAGACGTGCAAACAGTTGAGGCAGCTTGTGGCATCGACACCAGTTTCGACAATACCTTCTGCTCCGCCGTCGCAACAGCCTGCAAAGCAATCTTGGTCCAGTCAAGTGCGAAAGAGCCTTAGCATCACTAGGGCGAGACCTAAAATTAATGGCGATGATAAAAAGTTAATCCCATTAGGCAAAGGTAAAGCGAAAATTATTATTTCTTTGATTATTATTTATGTTATTTTTCTTGTTTAGAATCTCAGATACAAAATGGTGATTGTTGTACAAATGGTGTAGACGAGGAAGATGACCATAGCAACATTGGCCATAATTTTATTAGTGAACACTTTGAGGGTGTTTCTCTCCTAAAAACAACATGTTTAGAGTGTGAGCAAGTAACTCAAAGGCAGGAGACCTTCTCAGATATCTGTGTTCCCATAACTACTAATCTTAAAGGTAAAGCTTAACTAAAGCGTAACTTTATTACTTTTGCAGTTATTCAATTTTGTATTACACATTTATATTGATTGATGATTAAATAAATTATGTGCTTTTGTTTGTTTTTGTAGATAAACCTTCAAATGTCAATAAATTGTACCAAAATGCTCTTGTAACAGAAGAATATTTGCATGACAGTAACAAGTACTGGTGTGAGCAGTGCCTGCGGTACAATGAGGCAAAACGGTGTGTCAAATTTGAAACTCTTCCAAAACTGCTGACCCTTCAGATAAAACGATTTTCTTCAGGGTTCGGGTGCGTGTTTAAATTTTAACAATCGAACCAATTACCAAATTAAAGTGGTTAAATAGTGTCTTTTTATTTAGTTCTGTTGTTAGTAAAGTCAACGAGCACATGCCGACCCCATTGGTCCTGGGCTGTTTTTGTGAGAAGTGCCAAAGCACAAACAACCCAGACCACCAGTACCACCTCTATGGCGTAATCATGCACCTCGGCGCTACGATGGCATCCGGGCATTATGTTGCCTATGTAAAAGCGCGAGATTCATCTGTCGACTATGACTCTTGCACAAGGGAGAGGCGCAAAACTGCTAGTCTTAGTGCTAGTTTGTCGTCCTCAGCAGCTGCTAACTCAAATGACAAATCAAACTCAAAGAGGAAATGGTTTTCTCGCCAAAAAAATACTAGTCCATTACCGAGAGGGCAATACTTCAGGTAAAAGTTTTATTTGGCACATTTCACACCGAAACATGGGTACCAGATTAGAAAGCTGTAAAAATGGTTTATATAGTTTTTTATCTCTCTCTCTCTCTCTCTCTCTCTCTCTCTCTCTCTCTCTCTCTCTCTCTCTNTCACTCACTCACTCACTCACTCACTCACTCACTCACTCACTCACTCTCACTCCCCCTCACTCCCCCTCCCTCCCACCCTTCCTCCTCCTTCTCCATTTATGTAGAATATTGGAGATAGTAAATGTTTTTTAGTTTGTCATTTACAGAAATGTTATTGAATGCTTTTACTAGCAAGTTTTTTGTTTGCTGTATACCTCAGTGCCATACAAATACATCACAAAGCGTCAGCCGAAGAGGTTAAGTTATTTCTTTAACAATTGCTCCTGCTGTATTCAGTGAATTTGACTAAAGTATTATTAATTGTCATCAACTGTTAGCTGAAAAAATATCATGTACTGTACAGGGTTTGTTTTATGTTTAAATAACGGTAACTAGTCAATGTCTTGTTTGAATTTCAATCAAAGTGACTCGACAGAAATCTTTCATGTTAAGACTAATGGAGTGCCTTGACACAGCCCCACTTTTTTTCCATTTTAACACGTTATATATTAATGCTTTTATCTATATTTTTTTAATATATTTTTATATATCTATATTTCTATGCTTTTATATATTTTTTATATATTACCTTAGATAAGAGTTTTGTTTTAGGTCATCGTGCAGAGGTGCAGAGTGTTGTGGAGTGAAGCTGCGTATTGATGAGACATCTGAGCCGGTTTGGTTGGAATGCGACGATGAGACTGTGAGGACCATCTCCAAAAAGCAACTGGAAGAGATTCTCGCTCAGAAACAACCGAAAAACTCCACCCTCACCCCGTACTTGTTGTTTTACGCAAGGCAGTGATGTTTGTTGCTTCTAAGCTAGCTTGTGATGCCACATTCCTCTTTCCTTTAGAAGAAAGTAATAGTCACACTGTTAATCTATTCAAATTTCAATTGCAACACTGATTTCCAATTTTACTACAGGTTTCGCTGTGTTAAAAGTCGCATTTATCAATTTTATGTTCAAAGCGAGAAATGCTTCAATCAGTCACGTCTACTTTCTGCATATCAGAATATGCATCGTTTTAAAGTGTCTCATCTTGTAAGAGTTTACAATTGATTGATCGATTACAGTTGTTTCTAATATATTTTTGATCACTTAAAGATTTTAGAATATTTTATAACACTATGTTAATTTGTAGTCAAAAATTGAACACATTGTCCTTGCATAAGACAAAATCTAATTTTTTTTAATGAGAGCATAATATAAGCATGGTGATCTTGACCCTCCATGGCAGAAATTCGTCAATTAACAACATTGATTTGTACATTTTATTATGATTGAAAGAAAAGTGAGACAAAAATTGTCTACTGTCAATATTTTTCTAGGTTTTTAATAGTTTATTTATTCAAATCACTAATAAGGGGGTTTAATAAAGCACATTAACTATTTATTATTGGTTTATGTGAAAATAATTTAGAGGCACATTTTATTTTAATAATTTCATAAATTCAACTTCTTTTTGAAATAATTTCCTTAAATTCTATTTTAACGAACAAAACTACAATAGTTTACACTGTTAATTGTGGCATAATTTAATTTTTTTTTAATATTTGTTTATTCCTTTTAAATGCATTTGGCCTAATAAATTAATTCAGACTGGAAACCTGTCAAACCAAAAACATTGCAAAACTAGTATAAAGTTGTTATCGCAAATAATATTTGCTCAATGTTACAGTTGATGATAGATTTAGTATATTGTTGATTGTGTCGATATATTTAATTATGTATTAAGTGTTCAATGAGGACATGTTCATAAAGTTACATAAGGCTTGCTTACATGTTGAGATTCCAAAGGAATTTTTTTAAATAGACGAATCCCAAATGTACAAAATACAAAAAACCTACACCAGTCTTTACTGGTAATTCCAAAAATTGTAAAACAAATTTTATTCTATTATAATTACATTAATTTTCAATTATTTGGTAATGTGGTTTATGCTTTTATATGTCAATAAATGAAACTGTTTAACATTGTGGTTGAATACTTGAAAACTTTATTCAAAAGAGGAAAAAGTTTTCAGTCTAAGGCTCTCTGTATTTATAAAAGAAAACCTGATCAGTATTTGCAATGTTACTGGTTTTCTAGTCTTCAGTTAAATTATTTTGACAAATTAAAAAATTAATGACATCTAAATTGTGATATTTTTCTTACAGCACGTTGAATTAATTTTCTCTTTTGAGGTCGACGGTAATGGGCTGATAATTTACTTATCGCACAAAATTAAAAGTACTTTTGTTAAATGTTCACGAGATAGTTGTAGTTAGGTTGATTTTGTTTAATTTTAATTTTAATCAGGATTAATAAAAAATTTCATTAAATAAATAAAAACAACTGTTTATAACCTCTTATAGAGCATCGTTTGATGTAAAAATAAAACTGCCTAAATTTATAGGGCTGAAATAAAAAGAAATATATACATTAATTGTATAATAATCACTGTAAATTGTCTCGTCTATGTATAGTGTATATTAAAAATAATGGTTGTAGAACTTTGGCACAAAGCTCTGTTTTAAGATTTGGAATAAAAAGCCCATTGCTTTGCTTCCTCTAATATTTAGCAATAACAATTAAATGAGATCTATGTAATTTATAATTACACAAAAAAAAAAAATCAAGCTAGCTACTGTGATAAGGAGCATATTTGGTTGAAATCATATCGTTACATAATAATCTTTGAACATTCCTTAAATTGTTTTTAAATTAATTTTTTTTTTGCGTCTTAGATTAATGTTCTGAAGCACTGCAGAATGAACCATTTTAATACATGTGTCATAAAAAATAAATAAAAATCATGTATTTAGTTTTGGCCTACATATGAGATATATTACGAGATTATATTGAATCATCATAAATAAATTTTATTTATAGATTGTAGATTATAGTATTTTTATTGTTTGTGTAATTTGTTGAATTTTGTTGAAATTAAAATAGCTTGATAATACGTTCCGTGATATGTTCCATGTTGTCTTCTTGTACGGTGTGAATTGAACTTTTAAGACAAAATGTATATTTATTATACTTTTAGATCTGCCTACATTTGTTGTTAATCAATGTAACACAAATATTTATATAATCATTACTTCAGAAAAAGCAAACAAGAATAGGAAAATGTAAGTACGTCAATTAAATTAATCTTTATTTTAATTACATGCATAGTTGTAGTAAGCAAAGCTGTGCATATTTAATTTAGAATAATGTATTTATTATGTCAATAGTTTTTAGCTCATCGGTTTTTATTTTTATTTATTAATGCAGAAATGAGCTGATAATGTTGATATGTATTATTTTTTTTTTTAGAACAAAACCTGTCATTGTAATTTATTTGGTGAAACAACTGCATATTTGCTTATGTAAAAAGGTTTTGATCAAATTCTGTGTCTAAAACCGTGAAAGACCTATAATTGAAAATACTAGATTTTAATAAACCATTTGAAATAATCATTGAAAAATTAGCTGGTTAGGAAAATAAAGGGAAAAGAAGACAAACTTGGAGTTGGTAAATGGTATAAAGAAGCCTTTGTGCACAACATGGCCCCCAGACCGATCGTCTTTCCAGCCGCAACAATAATAATTCTTTCAAGTAGCAATAAAAGCTCTCCAAGTGTACAAGGTCTCAAAATTGTCTGGAACTGCCTAAATTCTCTGGGGAAAAAAAAGATCTGCTAATAGCCTAATGCTAAAGTGGGTCGTAGGTCATGAGGGAATTACAGGCAACAATACACTTGCTAAAAAAGAACTGGAATATTGGGTAACTAAAGAACACAATAAATACTGCGGGCGAAAACCAGGTGTGAGGCAAGCAAAAAGACTTCTTGCAAAAACTACCCAATGTGAGAAAGAGTTCTTTCCTGTCACCAGAAAAGAATTAACAAAACTGATATATTTACAGGACATGCTCCAGTTAAATACCACGTTAAAAAAATGGGACTATCAAAAAATGCCCAGTGTTGAGTAGGTCTAGAAGAGGTAGAAATGTAGAACATATCCTATTGAAACTACCTAGCAAGAATGTAATGAGGAATGCTGTTTTTGAGCCGTACATTTCTATATACTATCTCTTCCTCATAATAGAAACGGAAATCTAAGAAACTTTAGCAGAAATCAGCATAATAGATTGAATGCTAAAAAGAGGAAATAAATTAATTCTAAGGTATTTAAAGTTTAAGATAGTTTTTTTCATAATCATAAAATATTTCCTGTATATACAGACTATTTCTAATATTAACACAAAATATTACTGCTTCGATAAAAGTGAAGTTTTGATAGGAATAAGTAGATATATTATCAATATTTCTCTAACAATAATTAAGTAATAACTCTACATGTATTTCTATCTATTTTCTTTGTATTTTATAACCATCTTCAAAAATTGTCGCAGGTAAGTTGTATGATCAGATGCACGAGTAAAATCATCACAGGCTGTACATCATGTTATGAGAGTAGTACAATGTATAGCATGAGATTTTCCAATCACTTAATAGAAATGAATGATGGAGTGAGTGCGGTGTTCAATCCTTTTTTAAAAAATATAGTTCCTACTCACAGTAAGTTGTTTTCCAACGATCCGGATTTTGAGCCTTAGCTCATCATCAGGTTGAAGGATTTTTACAATTATCTTTTTTACAGGAATTATCTTTTTTTAAAAAAGGATTCTAATCACTTTTCCCCAACTTGATTTAAGCAAAAGTAAATCCAGGTAAGGCAAAATCAAGTACCTCCCATGTTTGACTGTTGCTTATGTAAACGTGCTTTAAATATTATTCAAGGATATTTGAATAAAAGTAGTAATTTGTAGATGTTTTGAGAACATATAATTTTCAACAGTTTGTTTTGGAAAATATATCTTATACTACATATATATAATATATATACGAGAATCTTTAGACAGTTCAAATAATTGCCCTTTTAAAGCATCTATATAATAATTGATAATAATAATTGTCAAATAAAAATAACTATTTTTTTTCTTATGAAACAAAAATTAACATAGAATTGTCAAATTTAACAACTATGCAAGATATACAAAATTAAAACAACGTAATTCACATAAGTTACATTCTATTTAATTAAATACAATACTCTAGTCATATTTTAAAAACGGGTGCTTCAAATCTAAGCCACTGATCATTTATAAAATAAGAGAAAGAAATTTTACAATGTACAGTACAGAAGACAAACGTGACTATAAAAGAATAACAAGAAAGTCGAGTAAAAGAAGAGAATTTATGCTTGAAAATCCCACCCCAAGATAACACAAAACATTTAAAATCTCATATAAATAATTTTTTTTGTATATTTTTCTCAATTTTCCTTGCAAATTTTCTCTTGCACAATAGCTTAGTAGTGCAAAAATGTTATCTAATGTTTTTCCTCTAAATACAATACTAAATATAAATTTTTCTTTTTATACAACTGTAAAATAGTACAGCATATGGGAGGCACAATGCGTCATTCATTGCGAACACAATGATTGCTCAAAACTAAAGCAACAATTCCACATTTTTTTTGTCGCCAAACTGACCTTTCCTTACATATTAAAAAAAAAATAATTAGAAAAAAAAGTTCAATTTCCATTGATAAAAAAAATATTCCAGTTTTAAGGGATGTCATTTTATCCTAAATTACGGTAACTGTTTCTGTTATTTACAACATAAAAAATACACACGATTTATTTCAAAACAAAGAAAGTGAAACAATAAACTTTTTTTAAAGTTATAAACTATTATGTTGTACATTATCTTAAATATTACAAAGACAATGACATTACACAAAATATAAATGTACATAAACACTAAACACCCTATTATTAGTCAACATAATTACAAATTGTTAATTATTTAATTACAACCTTTCTTGTCAGAAGCTATAAAAATTGATATTTATATATATTATATATTTTTCTTTTTAAATGATGAATTATTTTATTTATTGGATTTCCGTTTTCCGTAATTACAGTATATAATACATTTACTTAATCTATAAAAAATATAAGATAGTCTTGAGGAATCTTTCTGTATAACATGAGTTATTAATTTGTAGTTTAAAGGACTAGATAGTGCCTGTATATACAAACATTTTAAAACTCAATACGAAGTGTGTTCAAAATAAAAATAAAAACCATACAAATAAAATAATAATTTTATTAATTTTTTAATATTTTATTTTACAAGAAACAATAAATTTCATGTTGGTGCAATTATAAAGTCATTATTGGACCCTTTTTTTATTATTTAATTTGAAAACTTTACACAAATATATTTATATATGTATATAATTTACACACTGACTCACATACACACATTTACATACATATAAAACCAATTGTACTATAAGAATCACTTTATAGATTTTTTAACTAATAATATTCTTTTTATTAATATAAAAGCTTTTCATGGAAAAAATGTAAAAGTAACATAAAATTTAAGGCTATCATGACATTTTTATGATAAATGACACATGATTCCTTTTGAAATTTTGTATCTTTTCATCATTTAGGCACTAGCATGTATATAGCTTTTGTTACATGCAATTAAAAAAATCTAAAATATTTTCTCTCTTAGTGAGTGCTTATATAATTTGTTTATTTTTTTATAATATACATTTATATATTTATATATATTTTTAATTAAAAGCTTTTTTTTTTACAACTATCACAATATAAACGTTTTATACAAATGTCTGTTTTCTTCTTTTTTTCTTTCTTTTTGTTTTAATAGTTTAAAGTATATAATATGTACAATTTATAGACATTATTTTTACATAAAAACATTTTTACAAATTTTCCTACTTATAATTATTTGAACTCTCGGGCAAGAGGACTGGGGCTAACTATATATTTAGTTCATCCATTTCCGACAATTCGGCGCTCCACACATGCATGGGATTTTATGCTGATCATCTTCTATATCAAATTTGTAATCGTACGCAAGCTGTAAAAAAAATAAATACATAAATAAATAAGTAAATCGTTAAGTCAATGGGTAGATGATAATCTAATTAAAAAAATTATTGGCTTATAAAAGAAGTCCATAGCAGTTTTGTATTTTACTGCTCAGCCAGGCAAATTTGTATTTTGTATGGTCATGATGGTTTAAGTAACTAAGTAAGTACTGTCTGTATGACTTCACCCTGGGTGCTCATCCATCTGCTCTCACCACTCTTCATTCTCCTACTTTCCAGGCCATCCAAAATCTACATTTATGATCCCACTTCCCAGCATTAAGCATTATCTAGTTATTTATTTACATGTTATGTCTAGTTACAAGAACTCTCAAATTTAAGTTTTAATTGAAAAAATGTTAATTTCTTTTTCATTTTAGTTTTAATGAAAATATTAATTGCAATTATACACAGTATCTCACAAAAATATTGTGAAGAAAATCGTGGTTTTACTTTAAAATAATATATTTCACTATTAAAGCTACCTATTTTTTAAAAAAATTATATTTACATCTATTAGATTTTGTGGTCCGATGGTGAGATTGGACAAAATCTCAACCAAAACCTTAATTAAGGATTAATTATTTGAAAATTATATTTACATTTAAAATTTATTTTTATTTTATAAGCTAAATTTCTTAATTTTTTTAAACAATTAGGATTAATAAATTAATTATGGAAAAGTAAATGTGGATCCAATCACAAGTCACAAAAGTAATCAGGATTGGAGTTTTTCTGGTTTCCGTTTAGTTTCTATTTATCACAATAATCTGAACGTATATTTCTCATTTATAACTGTAGCTCTGCTATTAGCTTGTATTAAAAATTAAAAAATGCAACGTTTCTTCAATGAAAAATATCCTACCGTTATTTTTCGAAAGGAAAAAGGAATGACATTAAAAAAAAAAAAAAAAAAAAGTTCAGATGTGAAAATCTTGTCTAGTACCCATGATATTAGAGAGGAAGACTGAATCGCCAACACAGATAGGGCAGGTTGATTGAAAATCTTGCAAGAAACACGAGCGGAAATTTTTAACGGATGATAAAACATCCGTTTATGAACACTTCCAAATCACAAGAAATTATTAGTCAATAAGGATTGAGGTAAACTCGGAAACTATTCAACATGTATTATGTAAATCCAATTTTCATGGACAAATCACTAGAAAGAAGCTATTAATCAGTCTGGAGAAATAAAGAGAAAAAAAAGCGGCTAAGCTTTGCAAAATGATGTTTCTGGTCTGAACTCTTCCTGGGACGATAATTTTTTGGATGAAGAAAATATTAACCTCCATGGTACTAAAGGTACTGCCACAGGGTGGAGAAGAGATCAAGCCTGAAAATACTTGTGGAATTGTAAAGCATGGTGGCAGCTCTATTATAGTACATGATGGGGCCATGAAATTGGGAATTAACAGACAATTTTTTTCCATTGAAGAAACATACTTTTGAGGCATTTGTTTTATACAAACTAATAGTACGACCACATGGAGAAACGAAGAATACAGACTGGGATCGTTGCGATAGATATGAGGAAACTAAACAAAAATAAGTACACAAATGCTAATTTACTTTTGAGACCTGCTGGTTGGATCCACACTTACTTTTCCATAAATAATTTATTGATCATAATCATTTTAAAAATAATTTTCAAAAGTTTAGCTTGTAAGAAGGACATAGTTTAAACATAACGTAAATAATAAAAATAATATATAATAATACTAATTAAAACAATTAAGTAGCTCTAATAGTGAAATGTAATATTTTAAAGAAAAAAGTACGATTTCCAATTACTTTTGTAAGATACTGTATGCTTAAATGCATTTTTATTTGTTTATATATTTTGATATTTATTTTATTCACAAGAAAAAGCTAATAAAATTACAGAGTTGTTAATTGCTATGTGAACCAAATGACTTTTTAACCTTCTTCGTTTAATTTTTTTAAAATTATTATTATTATTTAACCCGTAAGGGATGGTAACCTGTAATTAAAACAATGAACCTTAACAATTGTTTGGCCCTGGTTCTGGCACACTGAAATTAGAAAAACCCGCCTAAGTTTTCGCTCGGAATTATGGGTAAGATAAATTTGGTGAGCGAGAATGGTGAGCCATAAAAAAAAATAACAAGTGGTTTTTCCCTATTATACCCACTTGCAGAGGAGTTAATCGCTCAAAAATCTTAGACATACTGTGAGGATGCAATTATAAAATTACATGAAAGAGGACAAAAGGTAGTGGAACAAAATGGCTCTTGCATTGTTAATTAAATTGGCTTACTAGAATCCGATATTTTGAATTTACCATCAAAAACGCTAGACTTATTTTATGACGCGATTAACATATAATTCATGACAAATTTTCATTAAATTGATAGTTGACTTACTTCTTCTCCTCTGCTAATTCTTCGTTTTGTAAATATAATTATACGCAGGTCTCTTTCGACTTCCACGGTTTCTGCAACGCAGTTAGGACTGCAGGAGTGGTTGATGTACCTCGCCAGTCCACCGCTCAAGGTAGCATCCACCACCCTTTCTTCATCTAATCGGAACATGTAGATTCCTCGGTTCTGAAACAAGGAAAAAACACGTTGAATTCCTCACTGAGGAAATTATTATTTTCGTTTTATACCTTTGCTTCGTATTGTTTCTCTCTTGTTTCGGCCAGTTCTGTTCTAATTATCTCCCCAATGTATTCGATAACCATAGTGTGCTTCTCTAAATCTCTTGCTGCATACAGCCCTAGCCCTTGTATTTTCGATCTAAATAAATAATAAAAATTAAAAAAAAAGCAAATCAACACTCAATGATTATATCTAGCAATAAAAAAATACACAACAAAACTATTGAGAACTGCATTTAATTAGAAAATATTTAATGTGTTAGATTACTAGTATAATTTTTATTTAACTAGTTTCATATTTGATCAAAACAGACAAAGATCTTTATTAATGGTTGATACACATTAATAATGAGAACATACCTTGCTAAATAAACGTTGTTCCGCCACTCCTGCTTCATTTTTTTGTACTGCGATGATTTAGAGTGGACAAATTGCTTCGAGTAAGGACATGAGGGTTCTCCCGATTGAGGAGTGGACGGAGCGAGTGCTGGTCTTGAAGACGCCGAGCATGTCCTTTGCGTGTGAGCCCGCTTCCACAAACCCTGACCCTTGGGTTTACCCTCGGAGCGTGCGCATCCTGTCGGATTAATGGCCAGCGGAAGTTCGAGTAAAGGATTTCGCCCATACTTGAACTTATAATCTGTCAGGGTTTCCACACCTAAATTAACAAAAAAAGAAAAGATAGTGAAAAATTACAAAGTTGATTGGAAAAATTGAATTATTTATATAAAATCAACCAAAAAAACGTACCTGGTAGGCTCTCCAAGACTTTGACAATAGCAGGTTCTGTGAGGCCGAAAAGATCTTCACCTGAGATGAATTTTGTAAAAAGTTGAACCAGATTGTCAGACCGCCTGAGTTCGGCCATAGGTTCGAGTATTTTGAGCCATACGCCCTTTGGCGTGGTGTCTTTCAGCTCGAGATCAGGCTCACCCCTTTCCTGAACGACTATTCTGAACTCAGGGCGGCTGTCGACTTCATGAATTGAACATAAGTACTTGCACCGCTTATTTACATTGCGCATACTCCAATACATTCTCAACTGCACATTTTAAAAAAAATCTCATTAACACTTGATCAACTTAACTTTCATCGTGAGAATAATGAGTACTTACGATTTTGTAACCAATAGGGTAAATGTAGTTTTTAGTGTGAAACGCTTGTAGCTGGTGAGGTAAGAGCTGTCCGACTGATAGAAATATTAAAGAACCGACCCTTAAAAGGTTCGTCTGTTCACTGTGGTGCATGACTGAAGCGACCTGGCGGCCTTCGTCCCGATTGATATACACTCTGCGCATCACTGACAAGGTCGTGAGTTCATTTTCCTTTTCGTTTTTCTGAGCATGGCTATTGCAATGTAAAGTCTGAAAAAATAAAATTTGTTTAAAAACATTCTTTAATTGTGATTAATTAATTTTACCTTATTTTTGTAGAAAACACATTGGTCCTTAACGGCACAAGGAAGGTGGTAGACGAGTGAACACCTCACTTTATAACACTTAAGAGTTGCACCGGTTGTATTACAATAAGCGCAATGCGCCGTCATTCCATTTTGTAAGGCAGATTCGACGTTCATTAAACCGCCGTTAGTTGTTTCGTATACTTCATACGACCAAAGGGCACAGTTTAAATGGACCCACTTGTTCACATCATAATTTAACAGCCTGAAAAGAAGAAATTAGTAGTGTAAGCCTCTCCCTTCTTACTATGAGTTAGGTATATTTATTATAAGAAGTTAATATCTTGAAAATAAGGCCACCAGGTGGTCCTCCCAGTAGGGAAGCAAAAGAGACGTTTCCCATGCGTTTTCTTGGACATTATAGAAGTGCAACAGATTAAAAATCCACTAAATAACGAAAGTCAAGGTTATTTACGGATGGAAGGTTGTTGCAGACCTAGTTCTTCAAGCTATGGTATGCTATAAATTCGGGGTCACTTCAATGGGGTGGGTGTTGTACACTATTTGATACAAGTATATTCATTTGGGACCAGGAGGCTGCCTAATGGTAAACATGAGAATTATGAATTATTACACAGTCAACCTTTACTAGAAGGAAGTTGACCACCTGATCCAATAGTTTTTATTTTCATTTTTCCTCCTACCCTGGTTGAGAAACATAAAAGGGGATGATTTGAAAAGCAAAGTCAATCAACCCAAGGACTCGGTCAAGAGCAGCCAGACTCAGTCAATCAAATTCAGCCAGCAAGAGCCTAGCCATGTAAACAAGTCATAGACCTTTTTTTTTTTTTTTAAAGGATTGAACACCGCACTCACTCCATCTTTTGTCATTTCTATCAAGTCGAATAGAGTCGACTGATGAGGATCCAGGAAGCTGCAAAAAGATCCTGAAGGAAGTGGAATCTGGTGTTAATGAGCCTTTGTTGGGAAGTTGTGGCTGACTTGCCTGTTTTTGATTTGTAACGATAAATATTTATGAAAACTATTTCTCTGGTTTATTGTATTTTTTTGGAAAACTACCTTCTCTCCACACAAAAAGTGGTTAAGCGTGTATGCTGAAGTGCATATCTTATAGTTTAGCAATAACCACATAGAGCAACAGCACCCGCTTATAGTAGATTCAGAATCTTCAATTTCTATCTATGATCCGCTTACCTTGCAGGGCCGTCAGTTACACCATCACCAATTTGATGGCAGAAAAGGCAGACCCTAGTGTCATCTTCAAGTTTAACCGGCATCACCGTAATTCCAGATTTAAATAATACCTGCAATTAAAATATAAAACAATATATTAAATTTGCACAAAAGAACAACAGAAAAAATATAATATACAAATGAAGTATTAATTAAGGTTTTAATATTATACAACTGAAGATTAAAAAAAAAAAAAATTATAACAAACCTCGGCCATTTCTTTGTCCGAAGGTGTTTTGTGGCGGTTGAGTGGCGGAGGTATGTTGTTATTCGACCAAGTACGATATCGAGATGGTGATTTCTTTGCTGTTGGGACGATGGTTTTCTCTATAGTTTTAACATCCCTCTTTCCAGCTCCTCTGGTACTCATGTATGGTGAAATGTCATTGGGTGGTTTCTATTAAAAAAAAATTAAGTTCAATTAGTATTAATTTATAATTAATGAACTGACAACTTACAAAAATAAAATTGCCAAGCAAAAACTATGCACGGTTAAGATTTATTATATAATAAGCCAAAAATAATGATGAGCATATGAAAAAATAATGGCACATAACATACTACAAATTACATATATCTACTGTTTTATGAGGATAACAATTTTTAAAATATATTGTTGTATCGAGAAGCTAAGGAGTAATTTGTAATTTAACATTTTATTATGTACATTTGTGTATTGATTACGAGGATTTTATACATGCGTAACAGTCACATTCTGACAGATCATTTTGAAATTAAATCAGGAAAAAATTTCAACTATTTTTTCTGATGAAATAATCATTGCTTACAAAAATATCTACATAAAAAGGTAGGAATTCAACAATTAATTAAACCTTTCTTTCAGGAGGACTTAATGTCCAATTACCATAGGTTTTACGCTAGTAGTGAAATGTTTTTATAACATGCAGCTTTTTAAAGTTTTTATTCTGCAAATACATGCTGGGATTATCAAAAATCAAACATTATTGAAAGTAAAAATAATGTTTAAAACAAAAATTAGCGATGATTATCTGAATGCATAAAACGGGTTTGAACAACCACTAATTATTCATACCTCTTTCTTAAAATCTTGTTTTATTATTGTCGAATCACAAATAGCATCCAATCTAGACTTTTTCGAGATATCACCATGGTGTTCGACAATCGAAGCAGCCTACAAATAATTGTAGTAGAGGATTGTTTTTTTAATTTCACAGTTCTAGTGTATGTTATGGAGTCCATGTATAATGTTTAACAGTGTGCATATTTAATACAAATAACATAGAAATACAGTAAATCATGAAATTGAACAAATGTATGTAAATGGTGGATGCATACTTTTTTTTCAAATTTAAACTTTCACCCTTATAAAGGTTTATACTTTATTACCTGCTAGCCCCGTTAAGTTTAAGGTGGCAAAAGTCTTATTGAAAGATATTGTTAAGAAAGGGTTTGATCCTAAAAGTCAGTCTAGAATGGATATACGATATGGAAGCAGATAAAATTAATTTGAGGCAAGCTTATTATACTAGTTCGATGTTGGGCATAGAGTGGTGATTCAACTATGGTTCAGGATGTTTATGTAATGGAGAGAGAGGAGAGAGGAAGGAGAGAGGGAGAGAGAGAGATGAATGAATCAAGACCAGCATCGTTGTGGAGCACCTAACAAGTTTAAAAGCAAAGACAGTGCATTGAGGATCGTATGTATTAACAGTAGCAGAGATTTTGTGAACATCATACAACAATATAAAGAAGAATCCGATCTCTGGTTACATTGTGAAAATCTCTGGGGAACCCATGAATCGTCCCTCAGGAATATGGCTTGTTGCGTATCACACGAATCAATCATGTCATTGGGGATAAGACATTTTTGTTTCTTTTTTTTTTTTACGAGGGTTCGCAACAGCAGAGGTCATATAAACCCTCAGGGTGCCGGTGTTTTTGAAAAAAAGCCCATTTGTAAGTATGTCGGGTTCAAATGCAGGGCCGCTGGATTCGAACCCGGGACCTTTACCTTACAGTGATAGCGCTGTGTCAAAGACTAAACCTTGCGGCCACCGACGCCCCCCGGGGATGACATCATGAACAGGATTGCAACCTTCCTTGTAAGGTCTTATTGTCTGTTTGGTAGGATATTTCAAACTGTTCGCTGTTTTTTTTTTTTTTTTTTTTTTTTTTTGGGGGGGGGGAAGTCCATTTGTAAGTATGTTGGGTTCCCATCCAGCGGCCCTGCCTTCGAACCCGGGACCTTTACCTTACAATGATAAGCTCCATGTCAACGCTTAAACCATTGCAGCCACTAATGAATGAAGAAGACAGCTTGAAAAATTTTGTGAGTTGTAATTTTCCCTCGATTTTTGAGAGTGGTGCATTTCTTCTTTTTAACATTTTATTTTATCCAATATGTCCAAACAGAGAGTTTGCATTACTATGAGTTGTGTTTTTGGTTTTTATTCAGTCTCTTTTTCCTTCTATTAATTTTTTTTCTTCTTTTGGACAAACCATCCAATGTTCATCAAGGAATAAAAATGAAGATAGCTACATAGCTAATAATCCGATTATTGGTAAGTTTTAGATGATGACCCTATTTCTTTATTTCAATTCAATAAGAAAAAAATAGTTCTTGGGGCGATAAACTTGTAGTTTGCATATTGTTTTTCATCTTGGACTTAACCCACTGCTCAAGATGGCCAAATAACTGCCAAAATATGTTTAACAGACCAAAACAGTGAGGGTGAGCCGCCACATAAGGATAATCAGAAAAGTTGGAAAAAAAAAGACAACTTTAACTAGTGGAATGTTAAAATGCAGATCATAACTGGGAAAAAATGGTAGTATATAGTGATCTAACAAAATTTATATCAAAGCATTTTAGATCTAACGGAACAGAGTGAGTGGAATTTACTGAAAATAGTTTTTTTAAATATAGGTAAGGGATGTTAAAATAATTAAATTCAAAAGTTGAAAAGCATGATGTTTTGCAGTAATTAAGTAATTCTTGTCATACAAGAGGGCTAAATGTCCAACTGCTCATGTCGTACAAGAGGGGTCAAATCATTTTACAATACTTCTTTCATATTATTCATAATTTAAAAACCGTGAGTTGTGCTGGGATTTGGATCCAGGGACCCAAGTGTGGCAAATACAAGTCAGATGCCCAAACCACTTGTGTTGATGTATAAGAAGTTCCTCAACCCCAAATCAATAAGCAGAGAACACACCCAACGCAACGCAACGCCACACAACACCTCTCATTTTGTGGGGGTGTGCACATCTGTTCGATGCAAGTGTACGCTACGGACAGTCACACAGCGTGTATCCCAAACACAACGCCTGTTTTGCTCTTAATGCATTAATACGAGCAAAACCAGGTAATAAAATGTTAGTTAAATTCATTCCATCAATAAATGGTATTTCAGTGTTTTGATAAATTTTCTGTCAAACCATCATAATTAAATAATTTTTTATTAAAACTCATGAATTTTGTTCTAGTTTAATTTGGTTTGCATTGTAATAAGTATGTTGTAATTAAATATAATGACAAAAAATCCATAATTTGAAATAAACCACAAACATATGAGAGTCCAGTTCTTTTGTCTTAAATTGTAGTCGACAAAAATTAGGAAAGTGGGGAACTTGGTTGCAGCGTAGGAGAGCGTTGTGTGGCATCAGGCAAATGTGCACAGGGGTAATCTTACAGAAAATTGTACATCGGATTGGCAAAGGGGGGCTTTGGTTGGTTTACATCGCATTGCACTGCATCCAGATATCAGGAGGTCCACATATTTTTTAATACTTTTGTGTAATCACAGAGATTTTTCTTTGACAAAAAGTGTAACATTCAGTATGAATTCAGAGAAAGTATATGTGTATTTATTTTTGGCAACTGTCGGAATTTCTTCTGAGCAAACTAACACCACTTTGACTTGGCCAAAAATCACTCCTTAACAATATGAATAGTTGAAAATTAAGTCTTTTATAAAGCTACATTTGCCTTATGGTGTAAAATATTTTATTTGCCATATTAAAAAAAGGTACTTTATTGACTGTACCTGCCAAATAATTATGTACAATTCATTGATCAATTTCATGTACCTCTGTAGATTATAAAATAACTTAGTTACTAAAAAATTGTATATTAATTTGGTTACCTTTTCACTGTGTATTGGTTGTGGGTGGGCAAGCGCAAGTTGCATGTAGCAGTTGGAACTGCAAAAATAAAGATCTTCTTCCCCTTGCTTTGCCACAAGAGGCATCTCAGAAGCCTTCTTTCTCATAATATTATTTAGTATTACGACATCACAGTGACGGCAGAACTTTGCATTGCCGTTGAGAATAGACTGAATGTCGATGTGGCCTTTAATAAAAATCGTATTAGAACCGTGAGCATTTGTTAGAAAAATTTATCCAAAGTACCTCCTTCTTTCCCATCTTTGCCTTTGATCTTGTAAAGGCCGAGTTTGTGAGGCGTGTTGCTCCTTTCTGTGATGCTGTAGTGGACGGGAACAGGGATTCGCAAAACGTTTGCCAGATTCCTGAGAACGGAGAGGACATCGTCGGCGGCCTGAGAACTCAGGGTGAGCGTCACCGTAACATTGTCGCAGTGCTTTTTGCTTGGAGGGCCTTCGTTCTCTTTGTCCTAAAAATAATAAAATTACAATCAGATTTATAGATCAAAAAAAATATTTGCATTATATACCATATCACTATAAAATCGTATTGGTTTTGGTCGAACAATGAGTGGAGAAATGATGGGTATATCCGGAGAGAAACGGGACAATTTGAATTTGTCTTCTTCACCGTCAGAATCAACGAACTGCAAACCTTGAATACAAAGAACAAAATTTAATCGTACATAAAGACAAAGCACATTAAAAAAAAGAAGAAAATATTGTATATTATTATAAAGTTGACACAATAAATACCTGGAAATTTTGTTGGAAAATCAGGCATAACACATTCAGGGCTAGAAGAACTGATGATGGTATCAGGAGTATCATTGTCTCGGTCTCGATTATAATCATATTTCCGATCATCAACTACAAAAAATAAATAACAATAAAAATAAATTTCAACATTAAAAAGCAATAGCTTAACTTACATTCATCTTTAGTGCTGTGAAGTTTCAAAGGGGCAAACTCTTCATTGTAAAACCCTCTCTGAGTTGATGGGGTGGTTGGTGCTCTAGGAGGTAAGTCTCCGAATGGAAGAGTATTATAGTGGTCATTTTCAGATGGGAGGTATGCTTGACCATAAGACCCACGCAATTCACCCAACCTAGTGCTGAAAAAATTTAATGTAAAAGTTTCAGCTTTCAAAGTGGAAAAAAAAACCTTATTCATAAATGTGTAGAGATTAATGACCGTTAATCGATAGTAATTCAGATATCGTGAGATGCGGTTGGGTGTGATGTAGGTTTCAGAAAAACATTTTCTTTATCGTGCCAACGTTTCGATCTTTATTGAAATCATCTTCAGGGCTCAAAGTGTTTGTTTTCTGTGTGAGTGCTGGGCACTCTCAACACGACACACAAGAATGTCACATCTACCAGAAAACAAACACTTTGAGCCCTGAAGATGATTTTAATAAAGATCGAAACGTTGGCACGATAAACAAAATGTCTTTCTAAAACCTACATCACACCCGACCGCATCTCACGATATCTGAATTACTATCGATTAACGGTTAGATAGAAATACTTTGTTTGAATATAAAATATATTTTGCATTGTATAAATTCACTTATCCACATCCTAAATGTATTTGTTAAATGTAAACATTGTTTGTAAATCCCAGGCCCCGAAGATGATCTCAATAAAAGATTGAAACGTTGGCACAATAAAGAAAATGTTTTTCTGAAACCTACATCACACCCGACCGCATCTCACGATATCTGAATTACTTATCCATAAAAGCTGTATCAAACAACAAAATTAGGTAAGTTTTTACAGTGAATTCAACTAACCAGCTGTTGACCTTGCTGAGATCGCCAGAGCCTACAATAGGGCTTCCAGTGAAATTGTAAGTCAGGTTGGGTTCACATATTGTCATCGCCGGTGTCTGCCGTAGCTGGTGCATCAACGAATCGATGAATGAATCATAATCTTCTTCAACTTTTGAGCTCTGTTGAAAGAACATTTCATAACTATATTTGTTGGCATTATTACTGAAGTAATCTTCTCCATGAGAAAACAGGAAAAAGATTATCCATAAAATAATGTTTTTGTTTGAAGAAAGTAAACATGCAGGTATGTAAACTTTGTTCAAACAAACAATAATCTTAAAAGAAAACAACAATAGTGTGCAATTTTTGTGTATTAAGCCAGAGAGAATAATTTTACTGGGCTATTTATTAATTTAGTCTTATAAAAATATATTTAAACCAAGAAATTTTCATGCATGGATTTCATCTTTACTTTTAAAGAATTTGAGAATCTTGAAAATACTTTTTAATCTCTTTTACTTTCTGATATTTTAAAGTAGTAGTAGTAATATATAATCCCCTTCTTACTGGTTAAAGCATAATGTTTACCTTTAATGTTGGTGGCAATAGAACAACAAAGCACGAGGAATATACTCTTTTCCGCCTCATTCTTTATCTTTTATTCGCTCAATTTTTTAAAATAATATAATTTAAAATAATTCAGCTCCCAAAAGAGCTTGCGAAATAAGGAAACCTCTCAATTTTACATAAAGAACAGCTGGTCAAATCAATCAAATTTGAAGGGTATAGAAACCTAAATTTACATTGGAAGAATAGGCCTTCTTTTAGAATATCACACAAGATACCAATGGCTAGGGAATGTCAGGATTAGTACTTTAGTGTGCTTCAACAGGCCATGTATTAAATTGATGAGATTATTTTCTATCAACTATTTTAATGTGAAAAGTGGATTCAATTTCTGAATTAGGTAGGCTTATGAAATGTAAGATTGTCTAAATAATTCAATAATTCTAGCTTAAATTGACAGGTAAACATGTATTGTCTTAAATTATTTTTTTCCAACCGTTATTTTGTAACTGGAAAAAGTATATATGTCCCAAAGTTTGCTGTTAAAGTCCCAAGCCTATTTTGCCTAAAATAAAACAAAAACAAAAGAAAAAGTCACTCACTTTTCTTGGCCGTTTCTTTGGCGTCCCTCCAACTGCTTCTTTGCCTAAACTCTGCCTTCTCTTCTGCTGATATTGTCTCCTTTTTATTTTCTTTAAATCTAAATAACAATTATTTCAGCTTAAATTTGTTCTTTTGAATGTTTCAACGAGTCAAAACTTACCTTGCAGGGGAGATTCACCGGGCTGTTCAGGCTCCATTCTGAATCCTGGAGAAAGCATTTCATCAGAGGACATGACTTCCTTCTTGACCTCGACAGCAACAGGCATATTGACTGGCACAGTCTCCTTTTTTATCTCCATGTTGGGCGTCATTATCGGGCTGGGCTGGCTGAACGAAAGCGGCTCCCTTTTGATTACAGTCGGCGTTTGTGATTGAATCACAGGATGGTGTGGTGGCGATAACAGTTCATCTAAACAAGACGGCACAGGCGTACGCTGCTGTACCTCCGTCGGAGTTGGGGGTTGCACCGTGGGTTTGGAAGTCGGAATAATTTCCTTAATGACTTGAGGTTTTGGAGGTTCGTTGAGGACCGGTGGAATTAAAGATGATGGGGTTGGAGGTACAGGTCGTGCCAGTTGATCTTCTAAAGATGGCACAATCGGCAGAGAAGGTGCTGTCTGTGGGGATGTCGTCGCACAAGCCGTATTCTGTAAAAGCTGCTTCAGTAAAACATTCTGAGAATCTTCTGATGACCTCGGAACCGTCAATCTTGTAGTCTTGTCATCGCTTTCCCTTCTTGAAAGTAACATGTTGCTTAATGAAACAAATTTCTTCGGTTCTTCTTTCTGTGCTGGCTTCGCACTACCTAGATTCACATGGTGGGTATCTTTGTCCAGTAATTGAGATATTTCTGAACTAGACACAATCCTCTGTTGTAAAAGGTCGTTTGACATTATTTTTTCCTTATCTAATACTGACAATTTGTGGGAGATACCTGACCCTGTATCAGATTTCATACTTTGAGCATTCATAGAATTGGCATCCCTCATTTTATTTATATAGTGATTTATTTCTTTGTTTGCAAGATCATTTGCACTTTCTATAGCAGACTGTTGAGTGTGTACTAATTTATATTGAGGCGCTCCACCCAGGTTGTCAGATTTTATTTTAGCCGGTACATAAATGCTTCCATGTTTCAAATTCATGTGAGGTGGCATTCTAGCATTTTTATTTATTTCATTTTCATTTTTTAGTTCTTCGTTTTTTATAGTGCGTTGTAAATGAGCTGCTAAGCCTTCTACCCTTAAATCGTCATTCATGTTTCTATCTTCCTTTTTAATTTCTTTTGGTACATTGTGATTGACAATGGCATAAAAATACTGTGGATTGGAATTTTCAGACCTTAACATTGATGTAGTCAATTGAGCTTCGAGAATGCTAGAACTCACTGAAGGCAAAATAACATTTTCAGTTTTATTGCAATTCATGTTTTCGGAGGACTGTATAAGTTTTAATCTGTCCACAGTTTTTACATCGTTCTTTTCACTGGTATCAACTTTATTCTCTATTATATTCAATCTGATCGCTGTCTTTTTCTGCAGTTCATTGTGCTCATTTGTAAACTTTTGCATTTCAAATTGCTCGTTAAGCTTCTTTTGTTTCATTGAATTATCTTCTACATCATTACAGTTTTCAATCTTTGTCTTTGTCACATCTCTTTTGACTGTCATGTTCCATAATTTCTCCTTGTCTTTCAAGTTGGTACCATCGTTTTTGTTCAATAGTTCTGCTAATCTGTTGTTATCCATGAGCTTCATATTAGAACCATTTTCATGCTGGAATGTTTTTGGGTCAACAACAGCTTTTATAGCTCCAGAAGGTTGTTGGTCTTTCTTAAAATTTTGAAGATCCTTTTTATCGTTTGATTCTTGGTTATCACTTTTTGTTCCAAAAAGAACCTGATTGAGGTAGCTGGTTGTAGATGTTCGTACTGAAGGCGTAGAGACGTTTACATTAACCGGTCTGCTAAAGTGGGAAGTCACAACGGAATTAGAACTAGCCTGAATGCTTTCAATACTGGAATTAGTCTTTTGGAAGTTTTGTGTTTCGGCAGCAAATTTAGCAGCTGCATTTACTGCTCCTTGTACTAAGCTCGCAACTGTCGCCTGTTGGATGCTTAACCTTCTTTCAGAACAGATGGGAATTGATTTTTGAGTGCTGACGGGTGTAAAAGTTACAGAATTTCTTGAAACAACAACATTGGGCTGTATTGTAGAAATGACCCTGTCATGTTCTGAAGACTGTAAATTGTCAGAAATTTTTATTATTTCTGGTTTTTTAATCTTGACTTCTTCAATAGTTTTAAATGGTTCAGATTTTTCCTCTACAGGGGTGGAAACTGAGTCCAATTCATTATGAATTATTTCAGGAGATTCATTTTGTAAGTCGTCATCAGGTGAATCAGGAGTATCGGATGTTCTTTTTTCTTCAACTTTAATCGGTTCACCTGGAAGAACCTTACCGACCATTCTTTTCCGGCCATGTGGGGGAGATGGCATATCTTCGTCAAATTCAATCATGTCATCGTCAACTTTGAGGCTGTCACTTATGTTGCTGTCTATAATTAAAATATCATTATTACCATTATCAACGTCTAAAACGACCAGATCAGTTGAAGAAACTAAACAGTCATCCAATATATCACTGTCGTTCATCATGTGAGAAGGATCAATGTTCATGGGCATTGAGACAACAGTTGACATAACATTATCAGCGAGAGCAGACTGAAGTTCTTCAACTTCAAGGTTTGTTTCCTTGCAACTCTCAACTAAAACAATGTCTTCATAAACAGTTGCTTCTGAATCAGTATCTTCAGACTGTCTGGTTTTAACAGCCCCGACATCTGATTTCTTAATAGATGCTGGCTTTGTAGGAGGAGTCATGGGAGGAGTTCGAGATTCTTCATCAAAATCGTTATAATCAACACATACTAAGCTTGGAACTTTATTGATTGGAGAATTGATTTTGGATTTTGAATCTTCTGTGTTAGTGCTGGTCCCGGCAAGAGATTGGCCTACTTTTCCTTTCAATAAAGGCTTCCTTGGCATTGCCTTATCACTCCACATGGGCGATCCTCCTCGCAATCCCAATTTGACATATCCAATCCTTCCGATTTCTGGAGGTAATGGTATAGGATTGTGAGGATTGTACGGATTACCACCACCCCCTGCTCCATTTCCCTCTTGTTCCTGTGGGGTTCGAGGATTTTCTACACTCTGAGGGCGCTCTGTTGCAGGGCTGTTTCCAACGCTTCCCCCAGTACTCGATGGCCTTCTAATAGGCATCGGTGACCCCATAGGAACCATTGGTGAATTAGGTCTATGGACATATTGGGGTTGGATCATAGAGCTTTGAGATGAGCTCATGGGAGAGCTGGGGGGTTGTCCGTACTGCTGTTGTACTCTTGGAGAGTGTGGTGGCATGGGCGAGTTGGGTTGATTGAATTGTGGCATTGGTGATGTTGGCGTCTGAAGCCCTGAGTACACCATCGGACTCTGAGGTGTCATAGGTGAACTCGCAGTCTGATAATTTTGTACTCTGGGGCTTTGATGTGGCATCGGTGAACTTGAAGAGTGAAACTGAGAAATCATTGGGCTCTGTGGATGCATCGGAGAACTGGAAGGGTTATACTGCTGAACATTGTTCATCGTTGATGTTATAGGAGAAGGAGACTGATTTATAATTGGACTTGGAGGCATTGATGATCCTGAAACGAATGTCTGATTCATATTATTTGTATTTTGCATTTGTGATGTCTGAGAAAATGTAGGCTGATTTTGTTGAACTATTTGCCTGAATTGTCCAATTTTTCCTTGTCCTATTATTAACTGTCTGTTCTGTTGCACTAACTGCTGCTGCCTTTGCAGTATCAATTGTTGCTGATTTGTCAGATCATCTTGAAGGATACCCTGTCGAAGTAAAACTTGACGTTGTATATTTCCATCAATCTGACTTCTCGTCATGTTGCCCACTTCCTGCAGTTCTTGCTGTTGCTGCAGCAGTTGTTGTTTTTGCTGTTGCAATTGTTGTTTCTGAAGCAAGAGCTGCTGCTGCTGTTGTGTCAAGCCTTGAATGCTTTGGATTCTGATAGTCTGGCCTGTAGCCTGCTGTGATAAATTTGGCGACATCACCGGTTGAGGAGAAGTCGTAAATCCTCTAGGTGAGGAATACGATATTGCAGTAGTGCCCGCAACCTGGTGACTTTGGAGTGATACAATCCTTGGCCTTAAAGTCCCTTCAGGAGATCTTGCAAACCTTGGAACCATACCTGGATGTCTATAATATTGAAAATAAACACAAGTAAATACAAAAAATTAGTAAAATTAAAAAAAAGTTTAGATTGACCTACAATTTATAATAAAGTTGAAGAGAATCTGAAGGAGGTCAATCTGAACTCCTTTCAATCCTCTTTAACTTTAATTAATACAAACATAATAATAAAAAAAATTAAACTACCTAATTTGAAACTGATGTGGGCTAGGTGGTGTTGGCGCTAAAGCAGTGGATCTAGGTGATGCCATACCACTATTTTCACTTTTGTCATCTCCGCTCTAAACATTTACATTTTAATTAGTATTAATAATCAATATGCTGAGAGGTAAAACTTAAGAATACAAAACATACTTGTGATTGCGGTGTCCCTATTCGAGGACTATGATGTAAAGGTGATGCAGCTGTCTGAGGTGAGGGAAGCGCTGATTGGGTAGACACACCAGGAGACATCATATTACTTGGGGACTGCGGAGATGCAGAGCCAACGCTATGTGGTGCACTTCCCGCAAGCGTAGAGGTTCCACCACCATTCTTCTGGTCTTGTTTGTTCTGATATTCCTGGGAATTTTAAATTTTTTTAAACCAATTCTTCAGTTCAAATCGGGTTTAATAAATGAGAAAGAAACCCACTTGTATGATAATACTGTGGGTTCTGCTTTGCTTTCTAGCAGCTTCAAGATGTTTCTGCAATCCTGTCTGCTCAACTGTAACCCTCTGCAGCTCCAAGGCATCCTTTTGGGTCAACTCGTTGCCATTTTTCCGCAATTGCCTTTGTTTACTGTTCAAGGACTGATAGCAAAATAAAAAATAAATAAAAAATATATTATTTTTTACGCTGTCCAAAGTTGTCTCAACACCACAAACCTTTCGTACTTTGCGAAGTTTTTGAACCTCTGATTCGTAATACTTGAGTTGCTGTGTCAACACGATGTTGTTGGTTTGCAGCCACTGCTCGTACTGCATCTGTGTCTGTCTGTCCTGTTCAGTCACAATGCACTCGGGAGGGGCAGGTGGTGCTGGTTGTACTGGGATGTTAAGAAGTTGTACATCTATTGTAAAAATGCAAAAATTATTATTTCATCCAAAATGAAAGTGTATTTAAAGAAGAAATTAATACACCATCCTGTTCCTTTTAGCTTTTCAATGGATAAATAAAATAAATAAATAATCTTATTAATAGATTACATTTGATTAAGTCAAGAGTAATTTTTTAACTTTTAACAACTTTTAATCCATTTAGCTTTTGTAATTGAAAACAGACAATTTTAACCATCAATTGTTAAAAATGTTTTGAAGGAATGATATGTCGTAAACTAAACAAATTGTATACAAATCTACTTATTACTTGATAAAAACATAATTACTTACATGAATTTAAAAAATTAAATTATTTATAGAAGCTGTGAAGAACATCTCTTGACTGATTCTGTATTGTTTTCACTCTTCTAAATTTGATAATTATCATAAAACCAATGCAACTATTTACATATATTTCAAACCAAAAATTATTTTCTCTTTTCATAAACTCTTCAACCCTAAATATTTTTTATTACATGACTAAATTAAAAATAAATAAACAAATAAAAAACACGCAATAAAATAAAACAGTTAAAATCTCTTTATTTCAATTAAAATTCCCTGTGGAGTATTTGTTCAAAGCTCACTTTGGTTGCAATGGGGTGGGCTTGAAACTCGTGAGTTGGTCCCTAGGACATCGGCCGTCAGCATTTCAAAATCTGCATCGCTCAAGAGTGAAGCACCGGAACCTGAGCCGGGTGTCACCGACTGCTGTTCCTGTTCACGCTTTTCCTCTTCTAGTAAGTCCTCTAACAGTAGGGGCTGCTCCTGAAAGAGGTCGAACTCACGATTACGTCGAAGTATAATTTTAAATGGAATATGTCTTGTGCTTTTCCATTTGATAAATGCGTTGTTATTGTTTATTTTAATTTTTCTTCTTTTTTACAGTAAAAGCTCTACTGCAATATGCAAACTAAAATTTTATTTTTGTTTAGTATCAAAGTGCAACACATACATACAAAAAAATAACTACTCTGAATGTTTATAAAAAGTTTAATAAATAAAACAAAATCATGCACATTCACTATTGACTTTATTAATAATATAATTAAATGTTTTACTCAATATCTACTGTCTTAAAATTTTAATGTTAAGAAAAGTGTTAAAATAAATTTAATGAGCCAAAATAAAATCAATGCAGCAAATAAAAGATTATTTAATATTGAATACAAAACAGAATGAAAGTTGAAAAAAAAGAAAAAAAAAAGACAAATGTCCTAGAATGAATTTTAGCCCATTACATCTTTATTTTATTATTTTTTGTTAGTAAACTAGTTTGAATTTATACTGGGTGGTTTCTCACCTGTAGGAGGAGGGATCTTCTTTGAGGAAGGGAAGTGCCTGCAGTCGGGGCGAGGGGGGGCCTGGGAACCTTTGGGGCTCCGGCACGAATCTATTTGGCATATACCCTAGTTAGTCATGCATTACCACAAAGCAAACAAATGCCACACAAACTATTTGACACTACGTATGGAAAATAAATATGATAAAGTATGCATTATTGTCCCAGTTTGTTCTCCTAACTTTTTCATTTATGATTCCGTTGATGAATTGTACTGAACAATAATAAAATTATATAAAGAATTTTTTCCAAGTTTTAAAAGGGTTTACATTTCTTTTTAAACCAAAGAAAGCAGTAGGCAAAAACACCTATCATGCAATTTCAAATTTAAAGGGGAAGACAATAGCTTATTTACTGACACTGATCTGAAAATAAAGCTGGTAAAGGGAGGTTTTTCTATCCCAATGTGTCATGCAAAACCATTAATAATAATAAAAATAAATACATAAATAAAGAAATATAAAAAATAAATCATCAAATCGGGTAGAACAACAATTTTCCATAAAACTCTTAAGGGATAATTTACAATTGATCAAGAAAACCTGAGTCTATGTTGCATTTTCTTTTTAAATTTTGATTTATCAGAAATAACAATTCATTTTGAAGTTGTCTATGCGCTTAAATTATGGAAATTTTTTAATTCTACTAGTTTTTAAATCAGACATGCTCCTCAATTGATAAAAAGATAAAGTTTTCAATACTTTATAAAATTTCCGATCCAAAATTTACAAGAAAATAACACTTAAATCACAAAATTGTAACTAAAAACTTAAGTCAAAATTACTGAGACTTACCCCTGATTGGAGTTGTCCTGGATAAGGAGGTGGTGGACCTGGGTAGGGTGGAGGAGGCGCAGGTATTGGAATAAAATTCTGCCCTTGATTTCCCACAATGTTCGTAGATGTTGTCAGTTGAGGACGAGGAGATTGACCTTTAACATTTACAAAATTGTCATATTTTTTATAACTGAATATGCTGAAATTAACAAGTTGAAAATTCACAACTTACTTTGCAAGACCTGCATTCGTGGTAAAGGTGCTGGTGGAGTTGCAAACTGTGCACTAAACGTTTTATTCACAGTTTTTGTTTGTTGCCTAGGAATTGAAGCCTGAAAAGAAGAGTGGGTAAATTTTTTGATTTTAATACTATTTTATTTTTAATTTACCTGTGGTGTAAGAGGGGCGACGATTGAGTTTGTCGGAGAAGGTGTAGGTTGCCCTGGAGGCGTTCTGCTCACAGGTTGTGTCTGAGTCAGGATAGGGTTCGCTTTCACCAGCGTTTTGTTCTCCTCCTGCCGTATTGGTGTGTCTTTGGACTCGTTCGGGCTGAAAAAATAACGCATAAAATCACAAATGTCCAAATCTTCGTTACGTGTGCATAGAAGATACTCACATTACGGGGGATTGCTTCTTTTTGACAACCTCTGCTTCAAGATCGTCTAATATATTAGTCTTCTCCCCACCCGAAATGTTGTCCAGCTCAGGATCGGCATATTCAAGGATGTTGAAATCTGCTCCCATTTCAGCTGTAAAGAAAAGTAAAGTTATTTTTCTTTATCACTTGGACCATTCTTTACTTTTTTTTTTTTAATGTTCAAATTTGTATTTTACCAAGCAGTTCATCATCGTCCTCAGCAAGGTCTCCGAATATTGCAGACACAGCCTCAACCTCAGCAATGCTACCTCCCTCCTGCTCAAGTTTTTCGAGCTCGGCAGTAACCACATCAGGGATTTCCTCACCATCTCTTGTTCCTGAAAGATAATTTATCAACATTATAATACCTTAATTATTACATTAATACCATTATAATTATAATTTTAATTTCAGGAATAGTTTATGTTTAATGAGTTACCTTGAATTCTTTGTTCAACAGTTTGCTGTTGGATCCTTTGCTCTGCTATTATCTGGTGGGTGGGTCTTATTATTGTCGTAGGAGTAGCTGCATCTAGAAAATAATTATGAAAATTCAATTCAATTCAATTTTTGTGCAAATATTTAAATAATTGTAAAAATGTGAAACAAATGTCACTTTTAATTAATATTTAAAGGGAAAAAGATTAAGGACTAACTCTGAGGAAATTGCTGTGGCCGTTGCACCAGGTTAAACTGATCGAGTCTAGTAGCTGGCCGAACCTGTGAACCTGGAAAAGCAGCCCTTTGATGTTGTAAAAGCAAACGAACTCTTCCATCGACTCCCTAAAATAAAGAATTTATTATAATTTTATATTTTATTTTTATATTATTAAGATAATTACATGTATAGCCTGTTGGGGAATTGACTGTGGCCTCACTTGTGCAATAGGTTGCCTTATTTGTGCAGCAGCAACTGCAGTTTGACCAGAATCGGGTGTAGCCTCTTCTGTAAATTAAATAATATTTATTATGCCATTTTCAATTAACAATTACAATTGAATCTCACGTTTTATTTGGTGCCGTTGTAGTAGATCGCGCAACTGGCGATTCATCTCTTCTGGTGTGGACTGTCTTGGAGTAGAAAACGGCGAATTGACCGGGGGCCTGATGCCGATCATACGTGGGAAAAGAGGTGCCGCACCGGGAGGAGTCAAGCCCCTGGCCGTTTTGATGCCTGGGGGTGATGTAAATTGTTGAGGTGGACCCCTAGGCGAGGCGAGGGCGATGTTTGTGATCGGCTCCTGAGGTGTGGCCACCTGCAGTTGCTGTGGAGTCAAATGGGACTGGGTGTTGGACGTTTCTGGGTATTGCACTATGGTTGTCCCATCACCACTTATCTGCCGATGCACTCGTGTCACTACAAAACACAATAAACACATATTTGTAAAATGGTTTTTATCAAAATAAAATGCTCTAAAAAAATTTAAAAATTTAATTTTACCTTGGTTTCTAGCTTGTGAGTGAAGCTGTTGTTGCCTCATAGCCTGAATGTGCTTCCATTGTCTCTCTTGTTCTGCTTCCCTTGTGGATTTGTTTACTTGAGTTTTGTCTTGTTCCTAGAGACCACGGTAAATGTAAATCCTTATATACAAACTTCTCACTTATAAGCATTTAAATCATGGTTCAAAGAAAGCAATGGATACTTAATTTTTTTAAATGAACATATCTTGTTTTCAATTTCATATAACAAACATTACAATTTTAAATAATAAACATTTGCTAATCACATTTACTTAAAACTAATTTTTAAATATGCAACAATAAAATGATTCAAGTACATTAAAACAAAACAAAAAAAATCTATGCTTTAGAGAAAAATCCACAAATGTCATGCAAGAATACGCATAAATTCTCTTCCACCGAAATGCATAAACCAAAATCATCACCATGGCAAGGCCCAACTTAAAGGAGCCATTGTTGTCTTTTGATGCTTTGGAAGGAAAAAAAGGACATGTTGTGTAATATACTAGTAAGCAAAAAGCAAGGGTTATATGCTATGTTCGGTTGAGTCAAAATTTGACTTTTTTTCTAGTTATTAGTCTAAACAAAAGAAAAGATTTTTATATATATATCTATTTAAAAAATTAGAATCAGACAAACTTCCACATATTAAAAAAAAGAAACAATAATAAAAATAAAATACAATAAAATAAAAAATGATACAAATATTAGTTGGACTTAAAATTCACTGTGAATATGATATGCTCCACAAAAAACAAGTTTGAATTTAAAGAGAAAAAAAGACAATCATGTTAAAAAATCGAAAGAAAAAACAATGGCTCAGCAAATAAATTCATGCAAAGCAAATTTCAACCATTTCGTATAGATGGAATTCAAATGTACTACTGAAACGTTGAATCTTCATGTTTACAATTCCCTCAGAGGGCAAATACTGTAAATGACTTGTAGAGGGATACTGTTCAGGTTGGTGATTATTTCTGGGGTTAGAAACTGGTCATAAGGTGGTCATTATTTGGAATCAGAAAACCTTGTCTTGTTCAATGTAGACAGGAGGAAATCAACCTTCGTTGCAGTAGGATAGGCCTATGTTTTAAAGAAAATTAATTTAGATCTACAACAGTCAGATATGTAAAGTTAAATTTCCAATCCTTGGGAAATACCAGATATTAAACGAACTTCGAATGATTATTTTAACTTTTAATCAGGTTTGCAAATTATAAAATTTTAAAATAAAAAGGATGTCTTTTTAACCAACCATGTGATACTTCTGATCCAATAATGTTTAAAATTAATTTTCTACCCAAAAAGTTTTAAACACTTGAGCGATTGCCAATTTTTAGTCATAGCTTTTTTTCTCACTCCCCAACAACAAAACAATAAAAATACATTAAATTAAAAAAAAATATGAAACTTAATTTATCAATTTTGTTTACAGAAATAAAAATATAACACTGGTTGTATTTTTTTTCTTCTACTTAATGCACATCTTGAATTTAGCAATATGTTTAAATTGTAATCATTTCACTAATTTTAGGTCCTGTATAATCCAAAATATGAGCCATTTAAAATTAAAACATTAATTGTATAAGAGGATTTTATTTATTTGTGGTGTTATTTAAAACAATTAAAACAGTCCTTACCAAATTTATTAAATTATGTTTACCACTAATATTTGTTTGTGTCATTAAATCCCAGTGATTGAGTGATAATAGCAATTCAGTAACGATTAAGTTCACAAGAGTATTTCGTATCTGGTTAAACCAACTCAACAAAAGCCTTCAATAAAGTGTCAAAAGAGCCCTCAATTATAAAAATATCTTTCTCAAATAAAATAAAAGATCTAACAAATGAAATGAAAAAAGGATTGCAGATTATTTCTCTTATTTGAATCATGTGCGCCCACAGATAAAGACAAACAATACATCTACTACATTTATTTAAACTAACTAAAATTCAGTAGCTACATAATTGCAAATTAACACTCCAAGAAAAAATACAAAGTAAAATAAAATAAATTAAAATAAAATAAAAATAAAATAAATAGTGATATGAGAGTACAATCGTGCATAAGGGCTCACCGTGGAAGGTGGAGTGTCGTAGGTTTCTTGCCCTAAAGAGGGTAGTGTGCGCATAATTTCAGAAGGAGTTAACACACGGATGTGCTGATCAGAGAGTGGGGAACAAATTGTATTAGTCGTTCTTGATTCAGATTCAGATGTGCTATGAACTGTTTTGACAGTTTGAATGAATTGCACTTGTGATCGGACTGAAGGCTGTGTTATAACAGTACTGACTGTGGATGTTTTTGTGGGAATGATTTGTATGAGGTTTTTTGAATCGGTCGACTGTCCCGAAGTAGTGGAAGTCATTATAAGAGGAGGGACTGATTGTATGACGACATTTGTCGGTGGGTAATGTATCGTACTCCTCTCATATTGGTACTGTATCGCACGGGTGACGGGGGTCTCAGTCGTCGTAACGATTGATGTCGGGATTATATGAAATGTCGCCCTAATCCCTGGTGTGTTTAAAGGGATGTACTGAATCGTGGAAGGATGCGATGGGATTGTAGTTGGGAATGTCTCTTGAGTAGATGGCGAGTGCAATGGTGAAGTGTTGGAAGCTGTTGAAACTAATTTCTGTTCTGGACTTGGAGGAGTAGCGGGATACGGGGAATTCCTATCACCGGATGTAGGTATTTTCGAGGGGGGACACACCTCAAAGCTCTTCCCACTTGATGCTTGCTTGCCATTTGGTGCGTCTTCATCCGCCAGCTCCTTCCCAATCTGTCAGACCCATACTTTTGCATTAAGTGCATCAAATCATTCCAAACTCATTTAAAGGAAAAATATTAAAAATGCAGTGGTTTGTTAGTGTTCATACAATTTTGTTTTCAAAAATAAAAATATAAATTTAATTTAAATTTTTTGTTGTTAGTGACTTATATTATAATACTAAGTATGTGAAATCTATTTTGTTAAAGTTTACAATATTACTAAATGTTATAATTATTCACTAATCAAGCTCCAATTTCTAAAAGCCATAAGTACACGGGAAACTTGCCTACTGTGAAAATTCCTATAGATTGTATAATTCAATTGCCATATATTTGTTCCAACAAATAGTTTACTGAATTCTGGTGTTCTTTAAATTACAAAATATTTAAAACAGATCAATTACCTGTTGCGTTTTCTTTATTCGCAATGAACGGTTTTCTTTCGCTTGTTGAACAAACGGCGCTTTTTTCTCAGCTGGTAACGTTCGCCATTTTTTAAGTATCTGTTTAAAACGATCGCTCCAACCTGGGGAAAAACAATTATATGCACAATATTCTTTTAAAGAATAAAAAATATATATATCTTACTAGGATATTCTTTTTTCCACTCTGAATGGTTAATGTTAGCATAGAGTACAGGTGCCATTGTTGCATGTTGGCCAAGAGGCTCATCAGCTTCCATCTTGTGTGAAGTTCTATTATCATCACCGCCCCAAGGACTACCTTCTGGGCTGAATTGTGGGCTACTTCAAAATAAAAACAGCTGTGATGCCGATCCAATAAAAGGAGTTTTATTTATCAATATATTTTACTTACTTGCTATACTCTGAATTGTATGGTGAAACAGATGGAAAACCAATTGGGGAAGACAAGTTGGTATGGACTGAAGGAGTGAGCGAATTGGGGGTTCGAGAATGCATGCCACTCTGCAACGTCCCTGAGGAAAAAAAAATTGTATTTAACCAACACCTTTATTTTTGGTCAAACTGTATAAATTTTCTTTAAAGGGGAGAGGGTCAACCAATTGTCAGATTCTTTTTCCTAATCATTCCGTTCTTCCTTTAGATCCTTTAGAGAATAACTAATAGTCCAATGACACAATTGGTCTCATTTTATTTATGGCTTTCTTGTGAACATTTTCATTAAGTTTAAGGCATATAATTAGAATCTGTACAGAGCTAATAAACTGTATGAAAATTCACTCAAAAAATTGCTTGAATTGATGTTCCATTTTCTTAAGAAAGATGACAACTTATTCACTAGGTTTTTGTTTGTTTTAACGGTTCTCCAACCATATATATATTTTTTTTTTACATTATATTGAACATTTTGTAAAAATCTGCCCCTAATTATCATTATTCAGAATTTGTTTTGAATATGAAAGTGATATGAAAAGTGTAATTCAAAATACTGAGCTGAAGCCTAGAAAAAAGGAACATGAAGGTCAAAAATGTGTCTTTTCACCAGAGGATTTTTTTAAAACTTTGTTTGATTTTTGCCCACACTTTTTGTGACATATCACTTTGTTGAAGCCGCACCGTACTGCAGACATTGTGACATTTCCACTGTACGTTTCAGGGTTCCAGTTTTATTGGGATTTATCTATTCATAGAGCCATTCTGATCTGTGTAGAATTTTTAATTTTTAAACTGAGCAAAATTAGTTTAATAAAAACATTTGGTGGTAGAGGTCTGGGTACCTGGTCAGGTAGGGTCAAGCACAAATGTGAAGGCAAAGCAGTTAAAGCTGGGACGTCTCGTCCTCCAGACCGAGCTACCATGATCCAGCCTGGTGACACTGTGCGAGCACTTACTCATTTGAACGCTGTGAGAGTGTTGACAGTGTCAGTGGGCTGGTTGTCCAAAAAGCTCTTGTGAATTAAGAGCGCAACAAAAAGACCCCCCCCCCCCCCGAGAGTTTGAAGTGAAAGGAAAGGATTGTGTAAACCCGATTGAGGATTGGCCCCGCCTGATATGGACACCTGCTTATGGGTCAAAATCTATACAGATAGCCTGTACGTAGAGAAAGGTTGCTCAGTGTGTGACATCTGATAGAAAAGTGCCAAGCCTTGGCCCCTTACAGGAAGTGAGTAGGCATGTGCCCTGATTTGTTGGTTCTCAGGCGGGCGAGTCAAATGAAGGCTCCCCTATTCTCTTAAGAAATGGGGGTGTTCCTCACATATAAATATTGTGTGTATTTATTTGTAGATCATTTATTATATTAAGTGATGTATATATTTATTTTTATTAAATTTATAAATAATTAGTTTATTGCGAGTGTGCGATTTACATATGGCATAATAGCGTAAGACCAATGGCGGAATATCAAGAACCATTTGTCATAACAGTGAGTGGGGGCTGAAATGATTTCACTATTGGTAGCCCCATATATCTATAATGACTTTTTTAGTGCCAAAATTGGTTGCCCCCCCCTTAACAGATTTGAACATTACCTTGTTGTGGGGACATTTGAGGGTGAGAGGGAGTCCCGGGCGTCGGTCCCCGTGCTGGGAAAGCGCCTGAACTTTGCGATTCTTGAGATTCATCTGTTAAAACCCCTTTGAATATTTCCTCGACGTCTTTGGAGTCCATGTTCGGTAATCCTGGAAAATCTGGGTGTTCTTTATAAGTTCATTAAATTATAATAGAATGAATTGAGAAATGATACCAACCAGTTTCCCTGACCATCGACTCTATACTAAAGTGTGGGCCAAGTATTTCTGACAACTCGTCTTTTTGGTTTTGAGAGTCATGCTGATTTGAGGATCCTAGGATATTTTACAAGTGAATAATTATTTTAATTTGTCTAAGCTTCAACACTTATATATTCAACACCTACCTCCTATTAAATTCTCTGTTTTAATTCCATCCCTTTCATTCATTATAGTATTGACTAGATCATTAGGGAGTAAATTATCAGATAAATGGAGTATGTCTTTCAATCCTTCGCTATCACTCACGTCCTCCTCCTGAAATGAAAACTTTCTCCATTTAGCAATAAAATTAATGTTAAAACTGACACTTTTTGATATTTACTATTGTTATTACAAAGATCGCTCATGCAAAATAAACAACTGAAATTTTTATTTTGAAATAGAATTTTTCCAAACCATAACCTATCCAAACGTAGCCAAAAGTTAAACATTCCTTTAAAGAGGCTCAAGAAATCTAAATTGGTTCAAGCGGAACCTCGTCTATATTATTTCACAAGGAAGAAAGCTAACTTTTGAATTTAAATACATGGATGCAAAGTTTAAAAATATGACTGTACCTTTACTGATATTTTAGATGAGTTTGAAGGGTCAAAATCTTCGTTTTTATCAGAAATTTTCTCTTGCTTGGCTTTGACTTCGGCCATTACCTTTAATTCATCCTGTGTTAGAAAACATTAAAATGCACATCCAATGGAAAACTACTCAGTTAACCAATGGCAATCCCGAAGAAGGTATTTTGAACAAATTTTTCCAAACGGAACTAACTTTGCCTTTTTGATTTTCATTTCCTTATTTTATTACTTTTTTTTCATGGGCAAATTCAATGAATATGGAAATAAATAAAACTTGTAAAATCATAAAAATTATTCACCTGTGATAATGTGATAGTCTTGTCATGGCTAACTTTATTAGATTTTCCTTCGTCAGAATCGTCACTACTGCTTTCTAATTCTTGAGTTGACTCCTTGGTTATATCCAACAACTCGCGTCCAAAAAATGCCTCCTTCATGGACGAAAATAACAACATTAAATACAGGTGTACATAAAAAATAAATAAAAACAAAGTACCTGTAAATATGATGGATAGGTTTCAGCCAATTTACTTCGTTTTTTATTGCAGCGTGGTTTCCTTCTTGGCTTATCTTCTGCAAAAGGGTGTGTTGAGCCTTCTTCATCATCTTTAAACCTTGAGCTTCGCATTTTAACAGCTGAGAACCCTCCAATTCCTTAAAAAGAAATAATAAAAAAAAGTTAATAATGGATGAGAAATGTCTCTTTTTAATTTGATTATAAATTTCTTACCTAGCTTTTGCAAGTTTCTTTGTTTCTTGCGTTTTAAAACAACAACTCCACTCTCCTTTGTGTAGAGGGAAAATCCTTCAGGAGGACTCAAAACTGGCCCACTGTCTTTTGAGCCCCATATCATTCCATCTTTATAAACAGTATTTGAGTTATTTTCATTGTCAGGATCTATAATATAAAAATGAAAAAAAAAAAAAAAAAAAAAAAAAAACATTTTAATTTTACCATTTATAGAATCAAGGCCCCCCAGAATATCATTATCCTGGGGTCTTTTAAAGCCAGGCCTTTTCCGCCGCACCGGTTGATTGTTATTTTCCAGGGAAAGGTTTTTAATATGTTGCAGACCACATTCCGATAAACAAATACCATCAACATAATAATCATTTGATGATTTTCCATCTGAAAAAGTAAATTTTAAAAAAGTGTCAAAAGAAAAGTAAGAATAACATTACTGAGTTGTCTTACCAGGTGTGTATTCGGGTGAAGGCACTCGCACAGGTGTTGCAGGGAGAACGAGAGCGACATTGCTCGGCCTGCATAAAACGCAGGTATAACCCTGAGCGCAACACGCTTCCGCCTCTTGTTCAGTATTAATAGTATCACAGAAGCAATGCAACCACCTTCAAAACAATTATATTAGCACACAGAGCAAATACCTAGTTTGATTGAGTTCGCCGCTACCTTTCACAGGTGATGCATTTAATAATGAGATCTCCATCCGTATATAATTCCAGGCATGCAGGGCACGTTGTTCGTGATGCGCAAGCTCCACATTGTGAAAAATTTGACTGCCAGTCCGAATTCACACCAGGAGAACTAGCACCACACGTTTGACAATGTGCACACCTACATCAATTTAAATGAAATATCACTTTTTTTTTATTAATTGTATTAAATAAATTGCACATAATATACATACAATTAATAAAAACTACAATTCATTACTCAAATATCTCATTATTTCTCAGAAAGGGAACTTTATGCCAAATAATTTCTATCTAATCATAATTGAATTACGGATTTATCTTATATTATTTTATTTTTTTAAACTGATATCACTAATAACATACCATCTGCACTTCCATCCTCCTGTTGGCACAGACCCAAGAGGTGGGTCCATGCAATAAATATGATAGGAAATATCACAATCGTCACATAGGATCAATCTCGCCTCGTCGTTCCTTTGGCCACACCCTTCACAAATAGTGCAATCCAGACACCGCCAACCCCTTTGTAACATCACTTTGGTAACCTGCAAAGAAAAGAGGTTGATATTCCAAAACAAATCTGATTAATAACTGATAAGACAAACCTTAACAGAAACACAATATGGATGATAACACTGGCCACACTGTGAACACGCGATCAGACAGGCCTCCTGTTCTATGCCCAAAGAACCGCACATGACGCATATATCCTGCCCTAAAACAAACCTATCCTTGGACGAGCACAGGACAAGCTTGTTTTCGACACCAGGCTCTTCCTCGCTTTTAACGGAAGAATCAGGCAGTGGTCGCTGTAAATTTGTTTTTTATTTTAAAATGTCAATGCGATAAATAAATGTTTGATGTGACAGTAACCTGAAGACCAAGCCCGGGATAGCCAAAGAGTCCCCTCATTTTTGATTTTGCTCCTCTTTTCCTGCCGAAGTCTGCAAACCGAAGCCTTTTCTGGTAGTGGCTCAATGACGATGTGAGGGATGACATTTTCCCACTACCTTTTGGCCTACCTGGGCCCACTCCCAAGCCTAGCCGTTTTTTCGCCAGTTTTGACGCACAAAACGGCTTGCCTTTCCCCAGGCCTATTGTTACTCGCAGAGGACCATCATCAGACTAGAAGTAAAGTGCAAGTCTTAAACCTGAGCTTTTTAATTAAATTTGCTACACATGCTTTTTTAAGACTTAATAGTAAAGGCTTAATATTCATACTGGCTTTAAAAAAAATCTGTATGAATTTTATTTTTAAAATTCTAGTGTACAATATTTTTCTCTAAGATATTTTCTACAACACGCACACAAAAACAAAAGAACAAATTCTACATAATTGCTCATAAACTAAGCTGCTTCCCTTTTATAAAAATAAATAAATAAAAATAAAAAATAGCATTGGGTAAGCATATGACAATTCTTCTGTCATTTTCATGCAGTTTCTAAGCATTGGCCATTTTAAGTAAACTTCATGCAACAAGGTGACATGATTTAATTTTTTACATGAAGCTTTCTTTATCTTTATTTATATATGATGAAACTTGTGAAGTAGAAAAAAATTATTGCCAAATTTCAGCGATGGTTGTGATTCTTCATTTCTCTGACCTAGAAAGGCTTATTTCAATTTGGCTGAAATGTAACCAGTTGCTTGAGGTAAATTAAAAACAATTATTTAAATAAATAAATAATATTGAAAATCAAATTTAATAATTCATTAAACTAAATTCTTGATTTTTTTTAAATCCATAACACTGTTACAAAATATACATAAAAGTAAGGTAGGAATAGATGTTATTTAGTCTAAACGATAAGTTCAAAACTTTATCATTAAATTATTTTGAACTGTTGGCTAAATGAATTTCTAAATGTCAAAGACTCATCTGTATATTTATTAATATACACCAAATTATTATTTTTGGTTCTGAAATAATGTCGGGCGGGAAAACATGCATGACCCTGAAGTGCAATTTATTTCTTAAAACGTGTCAGAAATGTAAAGTAATACCATTTTGAGTAAAAGGTCCAGTCATTATTCTGTATGCGTTGTTTGTATGTTTATCTACTTTTAATTCCCAATGCGTTATTGTGCTTGGATGTGAAACCAAATCAATTTTAAAATACGTTTGTTTTTGTTTACAAGTCTACTACTCAAATGTAATCCATCTTTTCATCTTCTGTTTTCATAAAAGATAATCTTATCCCTTTTTTTGAATCGGTTCTGCAGGTTAAAATCAGAAAACGCTTCAAAACCAGTTTGTTTCAATATTTAGTTAGTGTGAATAATTTTAACTCAGTAAATAAATTAAATTCAAGATGGATACACAGAAAGGTAATTAATTAACTTTTTAAAATTTTCAATAATGTTTCAATGTTATTATTACTACCGACTACAATACTTTCAGAATAATTTTAAGCTCTATAGCATTCCTTAATAAAATGAAGATATTTTAAATTCAATTTTATTAATGTTATTCTTGAAGCGTACTTTTAACCACTTGAAATTAGGTAATTTTCTAAATCCTTACTATCACAAGTTCCATTGTAGATTAGTTGAATAGATGTCTTATTTAATTTTATTTGTCGAAAACTTTCTACAGTGCAGTATTATAATTATTAATTTTAGAATTAGTAATGATAATGATTATAAATACTTTTTAAAATTGAAAATAGCAAAAAAGTCACCTTTTCAGAATCTAAATCAATATCTTCATTTACCATAAGAGATTCTTGAGATGCACTGAGTGATGAGTCCATAACTGCTTCTTCAGTACCTAAGTTGAAAGAAAAAAAAATTACGTTTTTGAAATAATTTAATCCTGAATTAACTAATTGTTAACTGTCAATTTCACTTACTGTCTTTCCTTTTCATGTAATGTACAGTGCTATTGTTTTTACAGGACAGACAGATATATTCATAATCAGGATGCGCTTCTTTTTTCCTTTGGTAACTAACAAAATCTGCCTCTTTATCACACGTCCCATGTACAAACCTGTGAACAAAAAGCAGGTGAAAAAAAAAGTATAAAAAATAATTGGAGGGTTTCGAAGTCCTGCCTACTACAGCTTTTTCCTTCTATGAATTCGATAATTTTATTCCACATCTTGCACACTTTTACGGCATGTACCACTCAATTTGAACACCTTTACATCCACTGTCTTCACCACTACCAGCACCAAATGCATTTCTCAATGTTGCTTAATGCTTATTCTTTGCCAAATGAAGATCTTGTTAGAGCCAAATCATGTCATAGATGTGTCAAATGCTAAACCAAATTCAATGTCAAGGAAAACTTTATGAAAAATTTATCTACAGCAAAGTACGATCCCATGTCGTTGACAAGCCACAAACTTTTTAGTAACCCATATTGCCTCTCCTGTTTATATTAATATATAATATATTTATTTTTTTCTGACTCCTTTTGATCATGTACATTTATGAGATTTTGTAAGTGCTGATCAATTTGGTCAAGCTGGTTCAAGAGGGTTATATTTTCTTTTTCTTCTTTGATCAATTGAAGTGATCTCTGAAAATGCCTTTGGTCCAGTCGTAAATTGGATTTCCACTATTAGTTACTTAATACTCTAAGCTGCTAAATAAATTTTATTTCATCCAAATCCCTTGACTGGTTCAGACGGTATCTCACTCAAGAATAAATGGTGGCTAGGTGGCATGGTGATAATCGAACCTCGATGAAGTGAAAGGTGGAAGTACAAGTTATTTTTAGATTGTCGCCAAATAGATCTACATGACAGTATCACTTTTATATCCATAACTTTTAAACTTTAGCAAGCCTCTCAAAAGTACATATATGATCCCCCATACCAAAGTAGAACGTTTTCATCGAATTCACATCAAAACAACCATTTTTACAATGATTTTCCTATTGAATTTTGTTTAACAAACCTGTGGCATTGAGAACATCTGACCATCTCCCTCAAAGCAGCTGCTCTATATGCTTTATGACAAACGGGGCAAGAAAACCCTTTGTTCCTCTGCTGATAGCACGAATCGCAAACTGTGTAGTTTGAGTGCCACCTAGACGACAGACCGCCCCCTGGAGTACGGGCACCACAGTCACTACACAATCTGCACCTCTGAGAAACAAAAAGGACAATATGAAATATGTTCTGTATTTTTAATTTTATCAAGCGAATTACCTTGCACTTCCAACCAACTTTAGGTACGGAAGACATAGCTGGTCGCACACAGGATGGGTGGTACGCTTTGTCACAAGAATCGCATACCAACATCCTATTCGTGTCTTCAGACTGTCGACAGAGTTGACAAATTCGGCATTCTGCACATTGCCAGCCTGCTCTAAGTCCTGTAGTAAGATATTTAAAAAAATATATATATTGACAATATTATTATAGATAATTTGATATGTTAAACAACAGAATACAAAATTATTTTGCACCTGGCTGTAAAGCATTTCCTATACATATTCCATGATGATGACTTCCGCACATTGAACACATCACTAGATTATTTACATTTCCTAAAGAATGACATGACTGACACTCAACATCTGACAAAGAAGCTACAAAAAAGAAATCATGACAATACAGTAAAATTAGATTTCATATAAGAAATTAAATTTGGATAAAAAGTACGTACGTGTTTTTGAAATGTGATCAATATGTTGACTACAGATCAAAGTGAGGGTCTTGGGATGTTGGAATGTGGCAGCGGCTGCGGCACACGGAGTGTGGAAATGCTTATTGCAGGATGGGATGATGCAAGGACTACCTGCGCCATATCGACTACAATGGTAACACCTTCTGCTCACTGCTGCCATCACACCGGCTGGGAGGTTGTTAAAAGAAGAAATGCCCTTTCTTGTTACCCCAGTGCACCACATCGCACACCATTCATGGACGTATATGTAACCTAAAAATAATTATTTCAATATGAGTTTTCATTTTTTTTCTTCTGAAGTACAGTTTAAAAAAAGTTTTAAAATTACCCGAATCGACTATTGCTGTTGGCTCAGGTATATCTATATGTCCAACTAGGCTCAATTCATCAACCGGCTCTTGGCCTCCACCACCAGCATTTCTAAAAAAATAATATTTTAATTAAAACATTTTACTGAAAAAAAAGTAAAATTACAATTTGCGATTCTAACCTAAATTTGGATGCGCCTTTTTGCCTTCGGTTTTGAAAAGGTTGCCTTGGGCTTGTAGAGTCCAAAGGCGGTGTTTCTGGAGGGCTCATTAGCAGTTCTTTGGGCAATTCTTTAGGGAGTTCTTCTACTGTACATTCTACTCGGCACATCTTGCCTTGCCCCAACTGACTATGCTCTGTCAAATTGCACAACACACATACTTTTCCGGGCCTGGAAAAAAACATTAACATTTAATCTACCTGGACCTTTCAGAATAGAGAAACTTGGGAAGTTGTGACATTATTAAACTCTTTTTGAAATATTCCGCATTGAAATTTTTGCAGTCTTAAAACGGAAATCTGGCTAATGCTGACCTTTATGATATTCAAAACTTATTAAAAAGAGTTTTGGAACAATTGTTTAAGATATTGATTTGAAACTGTTAAACTTAGTTTTCTAAACGAGAAAAAAGTAATCTTTCCGTTATGCACATTATTTTATTACATTTGGTGTGATACATACCATGTTTCATCAAAAAGAGGCTCATCAACAAAGATGGGCGTCTTAACTGGATCAACAGGTGTTGATGGGTGTACAGGTGAAGAGCTTTCATCTTCACCTTCCCCAGGTTGCTTTCCATTATTAATGCCATATACACCGGAAACAAGCAATCTGCAAACATGACTACTTAACTTACTTCCATAATAACAATATCAGTATCACCTTAATTAGAATAAACCTCACCCTTTCCATCTTTTCAACTTAGGTCCGACCACCTTCTTCGTGCGGACAACAGGAGTAGCACCGCCTCCTCTGCTTCTCGGCCTGCCAGGCCCTCGTTTTATCCCTACAACCGGTTTCCCTCCTGTTAGTGCTGCCCCTGACACTACACGCAGTGGTGACGCTAAACCTTCATAAGCAGTGGGAGCTGTGTGAGCGAACACTAAATTATTATTTATTAAAATAAGTTCTTTTGTTATTTTAATTCTCACCAGGGGATGTCATGCTCATCATCACTGTGGACTGGTCAGTGATGGGCGACGATCCTAAGTCAATGTCTTCCTCCTCGTCCTCCTCTTCCTCTGAGCACTCACCCACCTCCATATCTTCTTCGATTCCCCCTCCCCCTCCTGCTTTTCCTTCAGCATCACCACATGTTTCATCCATCGTTACTCTGTAAAAACATTAATTTATTAAAAACTAAAAATCTACAGACTAAATAATAAACAAGAGAGAGACTCAATAACTATAGAAATTAACATAGTAAGAATATACATCCTTAAGTAAATTTTTAAACTGAAACAACAGTTGTTTTTTTTTCGTTTTTACTAAACATGCCTGGCTCTATACCTAAGCTACAACACAACTTTGTACAACTGTGTCAAAAACTTTTCTTCTTTATTATTCTTAAAATAACAAGCTTTAATTGACAAAAGTTTACAATCATAATAATGCCAGAATGTATATATATCCCCCTCCCCAATAATTCATGATCATTGATCCTTGTCAAGAGTGCCTAACAATAAGTCTTAGAATTGTTTCTTGTCATGCCCATTGCCATTAAAGCTGTTATATTAACCCTAATAAATAAATAAAATATATTTACTGAAAATAACAAGACTTAGTTGTGTAGGTTTGTCTAAACTTATTTTGTATACCACCAAATTTCAAAAATTTGCGAATTAATTGATTGCGTTTACTACAAAATATTTATTGTAAGTGACCATTGAAACCATTCAGGTTTAGTCACCATTACAATTTCTTTCTCTCCTTCCCAAACCCTCATAAGCCTAAGATTATGATAGCCTAGCTATAGCTATTATGATAGTTATAGCGATCAGTGATGATAGCCGATAAGTAATGATCAATATTTTTTGTCATCAGAAGCAATGATCAATATTTTTTGTTGATTATTTGGAGGTCATGAGATGCAGTCTGGTATATTTTTTATGTTATCAAAATCTGATGATATAATGTTACTTTTGCATATTAGCAAATGATAAGTACAAAAAATAAAATAATAATAAAATTAAATTAAAATAACAGAGGGGAAAATTTAATTGTGGCTGGTCTTGGTTTTAAATTGAAATGATTAAGCCTATTTACTGAAGGTAAAAATCAAACCTAATTTATTAACGTGAAGTTTTTTAAAATGATTTTTTTTTTCTTCAAATTAAAGCGCTACATATTTTGTCGTATGTAACATTTTCGTTTTCTAATTAACATATATAGAATTGCACTTTTTTCTAATGAAAGTTTTTATATTTCAGGCTTTGTAGCCAAAGTTAAAATATGAATAAATAAGAATGCAAAAGTCCACATTTCAGATAATTCCTCCATAAAAATTAGCAATGATAACAGTGAGATTTCTTGAGGTTTTCCAGACGATAAATCTGTAATTTGGTTGTTCCAATCATTTAAGTCTGTCGACAAGAAACGGCTGAAGATGGTGAAATGTCTCTGATTGTCAAGCAAATATAAGCCATGACCAAATTACATATTAATACAATTGTATAACTAATAATCTTAAATAAAATATTCAGGAAAGAAAATAAAAGCCTCCACTCGAATTTTATAGACATACAAGAAGGTACAAAGGGAAAACTTTTTTATTTTATTTTTTTAACTTAAGTTTAAATTTTGTTAGGATCTTTTATATAAAAAAACTACGGCTTATACAGCTTAAGTGACAAATTTAACAATAAAAAATAATAAAACAGTAAATTAACTATACATTTGCATTAAACATTGTGTTCTTATGTGATGGAATTGTTTTTAATTCTTGAACATCACAAGTATTGATAAATTATTTTTACTTGAAATAAATTAAGAACTTCAAAAAATATTTGTACTATTGTAAAATATTTTAGTTCTTTTACCAACAATTATAATTTAAACAATTTCAAGTAAAATGTATGTTTTACTTAATTCACACATTTAAACTTAATAATCCGATTATGTACAAGAAATCAAAGCTCTATTGTTACAATTAGTGAAGTAGACAATTATAAATAATAATTTTGCAGTGCAGGGCGGTTTGTGTGAAATCACAAATATTGCACAAGGTGGAATATTGGAAAAACAAGTTTTTTTTCTCTCCCACATGAAAACAAAATGTTAAAAAGGTTAACCAGAACATAAGAAAAAAAAAGAAGGTTATTTATGTCAAATAATTTTAAATCACAGGGTAATAAAATTTCATATGAGCTATTAATTATAGATTAATTGTTCTTATATACTAAAATATCCTGTAAATTAGCAATTTTTACAGTACAATCAGATTGCCTTTTGCAAATATGTTTCTAGATTTGTTGAAAATGGCTTGGAGAGAGAAAAAAAACTAATTAAAGGTTAAAAGAATTATCAAAAGAAATTTTTAAAGAATTGTCTGTAAATTTAATAAAATAAATCACGAGTCAGGACAGACAGCGCAATGATTATGACTGACCAGCCTACAACCATTTGGCTAACCAACTGCATAAACATCTTTGTAACAATAAGCAATCCAATACTTTAACATTTTAAAATATATTAAGATTTAATAATAATAAAATTGCAGCAAGGGCCAAAGATCTACGACCAATACTAAGTTAAGAAATATTTTCATAAAGGTCTTTAAAAAAAGTATATATCTAAATAAGAAATCATTTATGACCAACACAATTGTAAAATGTGTATAAACATTGTTTGTAACAAGCCAAGAGACATGAAATTTGCTAATGGATTTAGCAAATAATTAAAAATATATTTGAAATAGTATGATTTGTTTTTAACAGTGGTTATCAAAGAAATACAAAAGCTGGGAATGAGACAGCAGATGGCTTTTTTTAAATTGTTTTCTGGCTTAAATAACAATATAATATTTCAAATTAATAAGTTAAAAAGTTCAATATAATATAAAAATATTGGATTCGTCAATTATCAATATAAAAACATTAATTACCGATTCTTTTCAGACTTTTCTCATGTATTATTTGAAAATTATGACCCCTCAAGTAAATGGGTAAATTAAAATTGCGAATTTAAAGAATTTGTTAAACTATTAATAAATATTGATTTGAAAGATTTAATCATAAATACAAATTTGCATGATGCCTGGCATAAATAATGCATAATATTTTAATTTTGTATGTTTAATAAATAAAGAGAATAGCAATTGTTATAAATATATTATTTTTCAAATTCATTATAGCTTTAATGTATTAATTTTGTAGTTAACGGCAACTTAACTTATGCAACTGTGAAGTCAAAAGGGTTTTCAACCTAATTTTTATTGAAACAACTATCTATAAACAAAATATTTTAAATTACTATTGCAAAAAATGAAATACAATACCAAATTTGTCTATTATCAATTCAAAACAGAAATGACCGATGTTTTTCAGATTTTTCTCAATTAATATATGAAAATTATGATGTTGCACTGAAAATAATTATAAATGGGAGATTTCAAGTATTTAAGTAATAAACAACTATTTATTGGGAAAATTTAATCTAAAATTTTAGATTGTTAGTGTGATTGATTTGAATATTGCCTTGCTGACAGGTTGAACATATTTTTCATGACAAGCCATATCTTCCGTTGTAACAACAAACGATACTACATTTTTAATCAATAAGTAAAAAAGTTCATTATAATAAAAAAATAATTGGATTTGTTGATAATCAACAAAAAAAAAAAACATAAATTATTGACGCTTTTCTTATAGTTTTCATGCGCTATTTGACAATTCTCAAGTTGACGATTTTTAATATTTTTTCTAGTTAGATGTACTAATTATTTAGTTAACAACGAATTAACATATACAACGAATTGCACGATATGCAACTTCAAAGTCGAAAGCTATTATTATTATTATTATTATAATATTATTTTTCAAATTCATTATAGTTTTAATGTATTAATTATGTAGTTAACGGCAACTTAACTTATGCAACTGTAAAGTCAAAAGGGTTTTCAAACCAATTTTTATTGTAACAACAATCCAGAAACATAATATTTTAAATTATCGAAGGCAAAAAATGAAATATAATATTTTCAACAAGTAATCAACTTTTTATTTGGAAAATTTAATTGTAAATGCATCACTGATAGGGTTATAATATTGAATATCACACGGCAGAAAGGTGAATATCTTATTGACAACTAGCCAAGCATCGAAAATTTAGGTTTTTCAATGGACAGCATTGACAAATCAAATTATTTCATGAACATAATAATATAAACAAAAAATGAAATATAATGCAAAAATAAACTGGTTTGTCAGTACTGCCCATTGAAAAACTTAAATGGCGAAAGGTTTTTCAGACTTTTCTCATCCACTTTTTGGAATAATAATGTTGTATTGAAAATGATGATGGAAAAATATAAATGACATTTAAGATATTTATATAATAAACAACTATTTATTTAGACGATTTAATCGTAATTGCATGATTGATATGGTAATACTTTTGAAGTTAATTTTGAAGATCACATGGCTGTCAGGTTGAACATCTTTTTTATGACAAACCATATAAATTTCATAAACAACAAACCATAAATATATTATTTTAAATTAATAATATTACTAAGTTTTAATAATAGACAAATAAATAATATTCCAACTGATAAAAAACATTTTTATTTTGAAAATTCGTTCTGCCTCCCTTGAACAAAGTGTGTACATGACAGTAAAAATAAATAAATAACGCGATTGAAATTTTAACAGTTTTAAAGGCTGGTTTGAAAAAAAGAAGAAAAAATCAAGTGTTGTAAATGTATTAATTATGTAGTTAAGGCGACTTAACACATACAACAATACTGGATTGCGCGATTATGCAACTGGGAGGGCGAAAGAGGTTTTTCCCGTTAGTTTAAGGGAAATTAAATAAAAAATCCGAGCGGATCGAGTATTTAAAAATAAATCCAGAAGAAATCCGATACAGGGAAGGGGCTCGTAAAGTCGAAAATCCTCTGGCCATCCACAAGAACATTATGCTGGGAGACGAAAATGGCCGTTCTTGATTACGAGGAGGAATGACGACTCCCGACGACGGGCCTGCTTTCGACGTCGGTCCGGGCGGAAAAACCGGCTCAGGAGAAAAGCCGGAGGCGAGGAAATATCGAGAAAAGCCCCGGTGACTTTTCCCAGTTTCCGCCGAGCCGGGATTAACGTCAGAGTGGAAAATCGTTAAACGGCCGCTTCGGGACTGAGAACGTTTCCGGCGGATTTTCTCGAGGCCGAAAGTCAAAGCGGAGGCTGAAAAGGGGTCCGGCTGTCCGGAAAAGCTCAGAAAAAGCCGAGATGGCAGGGAAATCAAACGGCCCGGAGGCAAAGCCGTGCAAGGCGAATCAATTAGCGTTTTCAAATCTAATAGGTTATAATCCACAAGAGATCCGTCTCTTGTGGGACAACAGTCGAAAACCGTCCGAAATCAGTCGGAAAACGCCAGGAAAACAATACAAAGTTCTGCAGAGGAAAAAGTCCGCCCGCCAGGAGAACAGTGGCGATAACCGTTTTGACAGGACATATTTTGAAAAATGGTGGATTTTCAAAATTTTGAAAATAAAAGATAAGGGCTGATATTGGTCGGCGGAGTTTCCCGTGGGGCGGAGGACGAGACGAACCGTGAGAACGGAGGCCGGGGGCTGTCGAATATCCTGGGCCGAACGGTAAATCGCGACTGGGCCGATAGTCCCTGCCGAGAAAAATGTTTGGACTCGGCTTTTCCCCGGGAAGGGGCTTCGTATCGTTTAGAGCCCGGGGCAGGGAAAAAGTCGTCCTCCGGCCCTCTCGAGGTCGGCGTTTCCGTCTCCGGGTCTAAAAGGCTGGTCTGAGCGGTAAATAATCCGTCCTGAGAGAACGCCCTCGGCAGGCACGGGCCGAGGGATTTTTCGAAAAGGGGCCACTTACCTTTTCGACTAACTTTTTTTCCCCATCCGTGATTAGCTGATGGACCCTGAGAACGGCCGGGTCGGATAAACGGTTTCCACGCACACCATGAGTTCTTCCATTGATTATAGTAAACAAGATTAACGAGAAGCTAGAAACTTAAAAGCTTGGCATCGATGGCCATGAAAATTAAAACAATATGAGCCACGGCCTCCGAACTCGGGCTCGTTACAAACACACACTGTTCTTACTCGCAAACTACAAAATTCTTATCAATTTTCATACATACAATAATTATTTTACATTAAATTTTCTATATTACAATTATGATTGAATATAAAGTTGAAATTCACAGGCAAAAACTAGACCGTTCTATCCGGACCCCCCTAGAGTCTACGCTTCTTTCACTCTTATTAAATTTCAACTGGTTTATTATTTTAAATCGACTTTGTTAAACTAGCTTCAACGATTAGTTTACTTTTTCCAGAAAAACTTATTAAAATTACTTATAATCTTTTAATTTGATCTCGCCATTTTCGTCCTTCGAGCTTCATCTACTAGCCTAATTACAACGAGCGGAAATCCCGCCAATTTTCGAACGCCTCAACACAAAGCACTTTTATACAGGGTGATACCGTCACTTTTTGGAGAAAAGTAGTTCTACTCACAGAAGTTTTAGAGTACGTTTATGTTGGAGTTAACGACATAAACGATACGAACGGTGATGTAAACGAAGCAAAGAAAACGATCGTTATTTTATATGCAGGTGTTTGTTTTGGAGCGTCGCGTTAAGAAACCACGCTTGCCATCCGAACAACGATTAGAGCGGCGCTTATTGTTCTATTTTCTTTACTTTTATCAGGTCAGCATGGATATGGACAGCTTCATTAGTGAAGTAGTTGCTAGATCCCTCTTGTAGGGTCAAAAACTAAAAATCAATAGATTTGTTCATGACAAATTATGGGATGCAGTAGCTGTAAAATTGAACACAAAACGTAAGTAGAAATTTTAATTATTATTAAACATTAGTAATTTCTTTAAGTAGTGTAAATAACAATAAGGAATTTAAACAGAAAAATGTATAATAATAGTAACACTCTGGTTTCTGGATCCCCTGTTCCATTTTTTAGAGGAGGGGGTATTTTATTGTATATAGCTATTTTCTATGTGTTTTATCATTATTGTTTTGTTTGAATGCTTGTAGTTATTAGTGTGAGTGGTAAATAAGTAATGGGAAAACGCAACTTCACCATTGCACCTCCAGTAGTGTGAGTGTTTAAGGTCCAATGCAAGATGAACCCAAAGACCGAAATGACGGTAACTTAGGTAAATGTGATACAGTTTTCCAGTCTGAAATTATAGCAATTGAACACTCCAGTCAGGTAGAACTAAACCCTAGCCTCATGCGAGGTGAAGGCAAAGAGCGTTTGAAACTGCTGGAGGCCTTGACTGTCAGCGACACTAATGACCTGGCCCTAGCATGGATCCCAGGGCATTTGGGGTATAGAGGGAACGAAAGGTTGACAATTGCAAAGTGGGTGCCAACATGGACTCTCTAAGTCCTGAACCCTACTGTGGCTTAGCATCTTGCCACAAAAGAGGATACAAGCCCAAGGTCGTGGGTTCCAATCCCGCTACTGTACTAAGTTTTCATCTCGACCAAAAACCTTAGGTAAAAATAATAATAAATTGGAATATTAACATAGTTGAATATGAATGAAGGAAAGGAAATTTTATACACGATAGTATAAAATAGAGAAGAAAAAGAGAACGGTAACATCATATTAGTTTGATCGAATTAAGGATTGTTTGGAAAAAAGTTTAAAGCTTTACATCTGAAAGCTTGAAGGGGTGGGCCGACCTAATATGCCGCGGAAGGGAATTCCACAAGCCCCAGCAACCCTAAATGAATCATTCATAGATTTGGATCTATGATGCAAGCTTTTTATAGTATTTAAACTACGTGAAGAATAAACATAGAATATAATGAATAAGTATGATGGGCAGAGCTTATTTTAAATTTTAAATAAGTAAATAAGATATCAGAGTTTAAGGTAATCAAATGAATTAATACCCAGAATGAACTTCTCATGTGTTGAGATGTGCTCTCTTCTTCATAAATGTTCATTTAATACAAATCTTGTGCAATTATTAAAAAGCATTCTAAATTTTTTTAGGAGAAGTGTGCTTAAGTGAAAAAGAGTAGATAATATTGCAATTAAAAAAAAGTTTGACTTGTTTTAATTTCATTTAATTAAGGTTTTTAGTTGAGATAAAAAAGTCAGTGCCACGAGCGGGATTCGAACCCACGATCCTCGGCTAGATACGCCACTGCTCTACCACTTGAGCTATCGTGACCTCTGAGAGCAGCGGCGTATTGAGCCAAAGATTGTGGGTTTCAATCCCGCTCGTGACACTTTTTTATCTCAACTAAAAACCTTAATTAATTGAAATATTTCAATTGGTCAAGTGGACTACAAAAACTAGTGAATTTAACTAGTTTTAATTTTAAGTTTTAGTGTCATAGAGATAAATTTATGATATTTCCAAAGTGAAATTAGAGTTTCATTCATCTTTCTAGCAACAAAGCCTAAATGATCATCCCAAGATAATCTGGTATTAAAAATCACACCAAGGTTTTTTTACCTGGTTAGAGAATGGTATTAAATAGCTATTAAGATTAATGCAAGGAGAATCCAAAGTCAGTAGATGTGTTTTGTAAATAATTATTGATTGGGATTGGAGTGGGTTAAGAGAGAGGGTTGAGACCATTTTTTGAAGCTCAATTAACCAAGCTGGAAATTCTAACAAATAGTTTATTCCTGTTTATAAACAATTCATATTGAGAGACGTGTTTGTACCTTCTGCTTGATGATGAGTATTTAATACTTGATATCCAGATAGCTGCCTAAGCCATAAGAACTATCTTTTCCAAAAAGTGAATAGCCATACTCACTGCACCTCAAACCATTTCTAAGGGTGATACCGTTTTAGCGGTCCACCCAAGAATATTATATATAATGACAAATAGGATAGTTGTATATGCCAAATTTTGGAACTCAACTATTAATGGTATTCTGAAACTACGGGAGCAAAAAGTCTTGGACCATGAATATAACAAAAAAAAAAAAAATTGACAGTGTAACATCTTATAAATATTTGGGGATCATCTTTTATTTATTCATTTATTTTACGGACAAAGCCTATTAAATTATACAATAGTTACAAATAGTTTAGGAGAGCTAATATAGAGATTTATTACAAAACATAAATAATTAATTTAAAAAAGACTGAATTAGAAATACAATACATTTGAAATTATGAATTATTAAATAAAACATAGCAGTAAATATATGCAGTTAAGATAATTGCTAGAATACAAACAAAACAACTGAAAATTTCATATATTTGGTTCTGTTATGGGTTCCATCATGTGCTATGTGGCACAAGTATGGGGTTACATTAGGGTTGATAAATTGGAAATGTTGAATAATTTTTTCATTAAAAAGTTGTTTTTTGGGAATTTTGGGTTTGGTGGCTTAAAAAAATTAAATAATTATGAAATTATAGAATATCAGAATAAGGACTGTATAAGTTTATATAAATTCTATGTAGAAGCCTGGAGATATTGAAAATTACTTGTGCATGAGTTTAACTTCTAAACGTTATTTTGTACTTGTCGATGCAAGATGGTCATATCTTTTAAAATATAATATGGATAATAATAAATTATAAATTCATTACAATTTACATTGTTGATGTGTGTGTAAATTCCTGAATGGTCCAAATAAATGATAAATGTATTTAGTTGTTTATTATTATTTAAAAGAAAAAAATGTAAATGTTCACTTTTTGTAAATAATGGTCCTACTCATAGATTTGTTGTTTACAACAATCATGTTTCAAACATTGTACACTCTTCATTAGGTCGAAAGAGTTACAAACATGTCTCTCGATAGGAATTGTAAGAGTGGAACCGCCAAATCTATATTCCAATGAGAAGCTGGTTTTTGACGCCGCAATTTTCAATGATTGTGAAAAACATGAATTACAACACCACTAAATATTACCCTAATAAATACTGTAAGGAAATAATTTGTAAATTAGTGATTAATTTGTGTATCAAATATTATGGTACACGCTTAAAATAGGAGTTAGATCATGATCTATGATATTATTTATGCATGTATCTGCATGTATCTGCATGTATCTGCATGTTTAATTTTACATTTTGTTGTTTCAAATTTTTCAAATCAATCTACTTCCCTCCCTTTGTTGAAGCTGTGTAACAACGTTGTATTTAAATTGAAATTGAAATTGAGTTTTGCTTCATTTAGGTAGTCCTTACATTCAGAAAATTTGTTCAATTTAGGTTGTACAAATTTAACTTAAAAATTCTATATTAAATAAAACACCTTTATAAGAAAATTATTATTTATATTATTAAAGGGTGATACATTTTTGATACACTGTAGGAAGGTTTAATACATCTTTAGTATAATTTGCTTAATTTTATAATTAAAACAAATTCCTCAGTAAACTCTATACAAATTTTGCTATGTTAATAAATTACTTTATTCGTTGAAAATAGTCCTAACTAATACATTTTTACTGAGATTAAAATATTCTGCTCTTGTAATATGTATTATAATATTGTTTTAAATGTCAATTACATTAAAGAGTTAGGAGTCATGTTTCAGCCCAAATGTCCTTTTCAGTTCATGTTTCATCGATAGTAAATAATTTTTTAAGTTGCTAGGCTTCATATCTGCAGTTCTAATAATTTGAATAATGTCATTAAACAACTCTATTGCTCCTTTTTCATTTTAATTAAAATTCTCTTGGTCAGAAACATTTTTTAGAATAAGTACAAAATAAATTCTATAAATTCATCTCCTTCAAATTAAAGATTCCTTATAGTTCATATAATATTCCTTATCTCCAATCTACTATTCACTTGTTACACTACAAAAGTAAATAAAGGAAGTAAACAAAGAATTGTTTACTGTTTATTTTGACTAAAATAGCTCCTAATTACAAGTAACTAATGGATTTATGGATAATGTATTTAATTTTAAACTAAATAAATTAAGTGGTAGGTTAAATTTAACTGATTTAATAAAACTCCCGAATAGATACTAAAGAGTAGTACAAACGTTTTAGGCAATTTACACTGAAAAATTAAAAAATTCACAGGTATTGCATTTTTGAAAACCTGTTCTTTTAAACCCTTATTTACGATATAATTTATGTGATTTTTAACAGTAAGATCTTACCTAAAGAACAGTAAGACACCTAAATCTTTAACATATTGTAGCAAGCTTAATTATAGATATCTAGATAAGAATAATAGATAAAAAGTAGTTATAAACAATAGTTTTTTGGTTCTTCAAAAAACGAACAACATGACATTTATCAACATTTAGATCACACCATATGACTAGACTGTATAATTCAATCAGTAATAACGCACATTCTTTGATACTTTTAACAGTTATATATGGTATTAGGAAATTTTTTATTAATTAAATATAAATTATTTTGTAAAACATTGTGATACATTGATAAATGTTTTTCTAAACCTACTTCACACCAGACCGCATCTCACGATCTTCAACTAATCAGGGATAAATATCCATTATATTTCGTTGTCCGATTGACCAAATAACTTCTTTTAATTAATTAATATGTATGTAAGGTATTGGTTGAAATGAAAAAGTTAGTGTCACCAGCGGGATTTGAACCACGACCTTCAGCTCAATACGCACACTGCTCTAACCACTTGAGCTATCGCGACTTCAAAGTCCGGATAGCTCAAGTAGTTAGAACAGCAGTGTATTGCGCCGAAGATTGTGGGTTTGAATTAATTGATAAATATGTTGAACAAGAGTGGAGAAAGAAGTAATGTTAATTGGTTGGGAATATGTATTATTTATTACAACTATTTGGGTTCTTCCCTTTAAGTTGCTACTAAACCATTTTAATTAATTGCCCTCGAAACCAATAGCTTCCAGTTTGCAAATTAAAAGATTATGATTAACTCGGACAAAACTTTAATTAAATATCATTTAAACGATAGTAAATTTGTTGACTTATTTTTTACAAACCCATGTTGGTCATCAATAAGATATTTGGATTTGGATTTATACAGGCTCAAATCTGCACATGGACATACATACACACAAACATGTGCCAAGTTGAACCTATTGGCTTCTCGTAGTTTACTGGCAATTCCAGCTTTTGCTATACACAGTAGACTGCCAACAGACTCGAGAATTATCCGCCCCGGGTGTTGACCTCAGTCTTATCCATCCAGCCACTGAGATTGGGCTCTGGGGGGGGGCTGCCAACAGCTAGGTCAATTCAGCTCCTAACGCATGCAGTTTCAAACCATTTGTACTCACGACCATTCTTAAATACATTCACTCCTATTTACATTCAATTCATTCAATTAGGGTGATGGAGCACTCGATATTCCTCCATCACCCTTTACACATTATACAACAAACCTAACTGAGGGTTGATGGGTACTCAATATTCTGCCATCGACCCTCTCACATCACACATTCATGCTAATTAATACAATTACTATCAACAGAACCTTAAACATATTATACAACTAAACTAATTAATATTCCACCATCGACCTTCTCACATCACCATTCACGCCTATAAATTATTCACTCTGAACACAAATTATGTATACACAACTATTATTACTATATACAATAGAACAACCCCGTTTCCTCCAAGAATCTGAACAGGGAACTCAAATACTCACTGCCATGCTCAAGCACAATTCTCAAATCGGGTGGAAAGGAATTGCACTGTCATCAATAAGAATATGTTTAAAAAGGCAGACATTTTTTTAGTGACTAATTTGTCAAACATTTTTGGTATAAGGGAGATTTTATATATTGGACTGTAGTTAGATATATTTGATTTATCGCCACTTTTAAAAGTAGTACAATATAACTAGTTTCCCAAAGACTTGGAAATTCCCAGGAATCTAGGGATTTCATAAACTGTAATTGGAGTGATTTTGCTAAAACAAATCTACATTCTTTTAAAACTATTATTTTTTTAACTGATTACAGGAAATCATGATATAGAACAGATTAATTGCAATTGATGATATTTCTATTGTATCTTAACCTGATAAATTATTGTACTTTGGGAAGCATTTATATGTGAATAAACATTTCCAAAGTGAGTTGCAAATCACTACAAAATTAATTAATTGAATTTGAAGTATTCAGAGAAAAAAATTATATATAAAAAATAAAACAATAACAGGATCAATAATATTTAATAAACAATTTATAGATTTTATCCTACATGCTTTATACAAAATATTACATGTAATACAATAACCATGAATATAAAATATATTCCCCATGCAGGGATATCAGATTCATATTATGGCAAAAAGACAATTACTAAAAACTAATTAACTAAGCTAAGTATTAATAATAACATTAATAAATATAAATTAATTAAAAACTAAATGACCAAATAAGATAACATTGAACTAAATCACAATAAAATCTATTGTTTTGATGAATGAATCAAAATGTTCATAGTTGAAAGATGAATGCGCTTGTTTGGGCCGTGTTCAGTTAAGATGTGGGTTAGTGGTGTGGATAGTTTGATGTGCTGCTGAATCTATCAGCAACTTAGGGAAAGAACCTGTTTTGTCCGCCTTCCATTATTTGTATTTGACCAAATATTTTCCCATTCTTCTAGATTCTCTTCGAACAGGTTATTTATAATTAATGACTTTGGAAGTGTATGCCCAATTTAGTCAATAGATGCTAATTTGGACAGTCTGTCTGCTTCTTTCCCTCTATTCCACAATGAGACTTAACCCAGCCAAGTTGTACATTAACATTCTGTTACACTAGAGTTTGACTAATTTTCCTTATTAGCTCAGGCAAAAAAACATGATTATCATAATTAATAATTGATTCTAAAGACACTTGACTTTAAGTGACTTAAATTAATAAATTTGGCAATATTTCTTCTGCATTTTTATTCATAACCCATTCCAGCTTGATTATTAGAACATGCCTGATGTAGTCTGTACTCTGCTTCATAAATTTTCGAACCATCCTGACAACACAAAAGCACTACCTACACCACTCTCTGACTTGCTTCCATCTGTATACATAGACATATAATCACTGGATGTCAATAGAATCTGCCGGGAATTTCCACTCTTTGGTGATCTATCATATGTTGTGTCTTGAAGTTCATTATTACCATTATTCACTATATCGTGTAATTTTTTAGGTTGAGCTATCTTTATCCCTATAGGCATTATATTTGCAACAACACAAGCCGCTTCATATGAAATAGTATGATATTCTTTAATTATCGAACAACGACAATAATTGTACACGGTGTTCGGCTCCTCGTGTTAGAAACTTTGCTAGTTCATTCCACATTTAAAATGGAACCAAAAAGTCCTAATTAACATGGTCCGAATCTCAACTGTTTAGGAATTAATTCCTTTTTTCTGATTTTTTTAAGATTTCACGACCTTGCTTCAAATAAACAATGATAACAACAAAACTAAAAGGTTTTGAACAAATCCATTGATACCATTGAAAACTACGTTAATTTCCAATAAGATGTGAAAAATACTAAACTTCTAAACGTTTGGAAATAAGCGTTTTAATAGCCAGAACTTTGAAAAAAAAAATTTTCAGAGTTGAAAAACTTACTATGGTGATTCTAAACGTTAATGTCCTTTTTAGTGGTGTAATTGCTTTTTTTATTTCTGTTTTTAAAGTTGAAGAAATTGATAAAGGAAAGAAAAAACCGTGGGTGCCGGATTTGTGATGAGGTGGAAAGATTTAAAAAAAAAAAAAAAAAAAAAACAGTACCAGTGTTAACAAGATATCACTTAGATAACTAAAAACGTTTTGAATCTTAAAACTCTTTTATTCTCGGGAAAGTAATACAATAATCCTTTAATCAAAAATTATTCAGAAATGGTGAGATGCGGTCTGGTGTGACGTAGGTTTTAGAAAAACATTTTCTTTAGCGTGCCAACGTTTAGATCTTTATTGAGATCATCTTCAGGGCTCAAAGTGTTTGTCTTCTGTGTAATTGTGCCATTCTTGCGTGTCGTGTTGAGAGTGCCACACGACACGCAAGAATGGCACAATTACACAGAAGACAAACACTTTGAGCCCTGAAGTTGATCTCAATAAAGATCGAAACGTTGGCATGTTAATGAAAATGTTTTTCTGAAACCTACATCACACCAGACCGCATCTCACGATTTCTGAATAATTCTCGATTAACGATCACTATTCACCACACACCTTTAATCAAAGTTGGAGTCGTGTTGGTAAATAAGTAAACTTTTGCCCTATTTCGGTTTCGAACCCAAATTAAAAAGTTTAATAAATTCATTCGTTTATTATTTATTTTTTTAATCTTTCCACCTTACCAATCCGTCAATCAGGGTTTTTTCCTTCATCATTTTCTTCGCCTTTGAAAAAAGTAATTAAAAAAACAATTACACCACTAAAAAGGATATTAAATGTAGTACGTTTTCTGAAATTTGCTAGTCTCTAGGTTTGGAAATAGTAGTCTAGAATCACCATAGTAAGTTTTTCACTTTAAATCCCCCCCCCCCAAAGTTCTGGCCATTAAAACGCTTATTTTCCCAACTTTTACAAGTTTAGTATTTATTACATCTTTTTGGAAATTTAACGTAGTTTCAATTGTATCAACGGATTGTCCAAAACATTTTAGTTTTGGAGTAATCATAGTTTATTAGAAGCCAGGTCGTGAAATCTTAAAAAATCAGAAAAAAATAACTCCGAAACTGTAGAGATTCGGACCTTAGTTAATTAGGATGTTTTGGTTCCATTTTGAATATAGAATCTACTGAAAAATTTTGTAACACGAGTAGCCGAACGCCCTGTATATTATTGCTAGAGATTGTAGATCAATAGTATTTATATATCAAATATATATTACGTGTAAGTTATACATATAAGTGTTGGGGGTCCATCGTGGGCTATTTTAATATATAAAAGATTAACCTAGCGTGTAATTCATTTGAAATTTATAAGATTAAAGTCCAGGATGTACATAGAGTTAGTCGTGAAAGTGAGGGAGGGAGATGGAGTCGGAGCGAGAAAGAGGCGTAGGTCGATCAATGGGGTGGAGAGCGGAGCCGCTTGGAGCGCCGGCGATGGAACTGGGACGGGGAGCAGCAACTCGGGAGCCGACGAGCAGACCAGTCAGAGCGGTGCAGAGCTGCTCGTCGCACGTTTGGGAACGCGTTCGTTTGTGTTCAGATCAACAGCCAATGAGGCGTTTCCAGCTCCTTGACAGGCGATTCCTGCTGCAAGACGAGATGGAACCTGCCAGGAGACTGGCGATTTTCGCTTTTCTCGCAATTTTCCTTATTTTCACGCCAACAGAGGCGAACCATAGCCACATTACACTCGACCTCAAGATCAGAGACGTGCTGGACTTATCTGAGGTAAGAGTAATTTAATTTTCACGAAAGGTTCTATATATAAACCCCCCAAAAAAATCGTTCAAGAAAAACTTTCGATAAAGGACCAAGAGGACACGAACTTTTCAATATATTTTCATACTACTACCTATGCAAAATCATATACACGTACTCAATGTAAAACACATATAAATACATTTACACAAAAATGTAATTGAATATTTTCACTGCTGAAGACAGAAAGAATTTTGCATTAATACGTCATAGGAAAAAGTTTTTCCTATATTATATCGAATACACATTATAATAATTAATAAAAAAATATAAGAACTAGCTTAAAAAAAATCCATTTTTAATTTGAGAAAAATTCCATCTTGTAAACAAAGCCGGATTAATTGACGTTCTGAAGAAAGTAGGCGTGGCGGTCAACGGTTGTCATGGCCTCGAGAAACTTAATCCACTTGCCGTATTTGCCTTAATCATTCGTCGTGGTTGTTCATCCTCAGGTTTCACACTTAGATGGACGGTCAGGGTGGGTAAAAGAAAACGAAAACTTTAAACAAAAGAGGCCGAAAAACAAAGACTTTAACGCGCTCCGAATCCTTTGTTTGGTCGATTACCCCTGGTTACCGGGTTCCCTCTCCTGTTCGGCCGGCTTCTAATAATTAATTAATTTCCGCGCCGAGAGCTTAAACGGGTCCGGATGAAGACTTTGTTATATAATGGTTAACATTTAAGCCTGCTCAAGTACTTTTTCTAAGTTTTTCACAAAGACCAATGGAAATCGAACCGAACCTACCGAAGACTGACAGATTTTGTTTTAAAATGCGCAAGAGTCACCAATTTAATTTCTAGTATTTTGTCATAAAACAATAACATTTCATGACAGGATCATGCCTCTGACCTCATATATCTACCTTAATCTGCAGGTTTATCACTCAGTTTTGGCTTTGAAAGAAAAATATTAACAGTCGTACTTCGTGCATCCTTTGTTCAATGTTTTCATATATTCATTCTGGTTTAGCAATAGCAGGCAGTTCTTGTACAATAAAGCTGACGAATTTTTATTATTTTTTATTGTGGAAAAATAAACATTATATTTATCATACTGATAAACTATTTATCGTACAATAATTATATAATATAATAATGTATATCCTTACATGCCATTTTTTTCCACATAATTGTACTTCAAATAATGTGTCAGTAGGACAGAATGTTGCTGGCTCATTGAAAATTTATAACGTTGAAGTCTTGTAATTCTGGATTTTTTTATTTTTTTTATTTTCTTTCTTTTGCCACATATTTGCCATGAATAACCTTTATGGGGTTGTTTTTATGCCAAGGTCTAGACTGTTTTATAATAAGACATCATACTTTTATGATACATTTCGGCATCCTTTACCTATTCCCACAAAAAAGAGAGAAATAGAAGCATGGAAATATTTAATTAAATTATTGTTTGTTAGAGAAAAATAATTTAATCGGTTTTTTAAAAATATCAGCTCAGTAGACTAGTTAAACTTAAACACCATTGGTTTCATAAAACCTTTTATTTATTTCAATCTATACCTTATTTACATTATGTAATGAGATGGATTTACAAATGTCACAGATCATGTTTCGTGAGGGGTGTTAGAAATATTGTTGTTTTCAGAACTATACGCGAGGAATATCCTTTGTGTAGTAGGTCGCGAGGCCATCTCTTCAATTGTCTGGTGGAATTATAAGGGTGGTTTCTGTTGGATAACGATTGGGCAACTGGATTGGGATGCCCCACAGTTCTAGAGCAAGTCCCGATTGATGTTAGTATTGTCTTGTAGATTGTAGATAGTTTGTTTTTTGTTGAAACGTTAGTTTTGCATGCCACTAATCTGTAGAGTAGTCCGTTCAACGTTTGTTTAATTATTGTAATTTTAGTAGTGTCTGCTGGTCTTAGGTTTGTCTTGATCCTAGATGGAACCCAAGGTAGCGGGCGCAGTCTGTTTTTGGGATGGGAGTATTTTTGAGGAATATTGTGTGAGGGGTTTTCTTTCGAAGAGTGAATGATAATAAATGGGCCCTTTTGTTTCATTGAGCTTTATTGCCAGTATTTGTTCCAATCGGCTATTTGCAGGACATCCCTGAGTTCCTCCGAAGGAATTGTTGGATCGGCATCAAAATGTAGCAAGGTACTCGGCAAAGGATGCAAGGATGGTGAAATTAGTATATCTGCTATATAGACAAGGTGCAGGATCATTCCAAATACGCTGCCCTGAGGTACCCCCTGTTGGCGATCCTTGGCGGACGGCGGAATTCAAAAATTTATCGTTAGATTTATTTTAACAACCTCTTGTGTTTTGATTTTTCAAAAAAGTGGCAAATATGTTGTTTTTACTTTTTTTAAACTTTTATTTTTACTTTCTCTCGTTTTAACTGTATTTTCACCTGACGTTCACCCGAGATTGAAAACCGCTGCTTTCCAGGAGTTAATTAATTTAAACAACTTTTTGGCATCTTCGTTGAACCGAACACGGGTAACTTTTTGATTGATGCTTCGTTTGAGTTTATTAACTAGTGCAATTTGATTGTTTTTTGACGACCACATTAACTTTAATATTAACGCTTTGAGGCTTTTTGTTTTGTTCCTTAAATATTTGTAGGCGGAAAAAGTGAGCAATGGGCAGGAATTCAGTACTCCGAAGGAGGAAGGATCGAGGATTTTTAAACAAAGGAAAAAGTTCGATCCAATACTTTATTAATTTTTAAGCTTGTAGGATGGAAGTGCGGCGTTTCTTTGTCATGCTACAGGAAGGACTTAATATTGACCAAAGCCGGGCATTTTTCAAACAATATTTTTGAACAAAGTTTAAATGACTTTTTGCAAAATCTTTTCTGTAAACCTCCCTTGCAAGGTTGTTCACACAAAGTGAGAAGAAACCAATTACTTTACAAAGAGTTTTTTGAGAAAAAATCTACTTTTCATAGGCAATGACATGGACAATGATGTGATTCGTTCTGAAGCTTCTGCAGTTCTAAGCATCCCGATGATGACGTTAATTATTACGGGATACTCCTACTTACTAGTTTCCTGCTGCTTTTGAAACATCGTGGGCTTCCTGTTCTAAATTTAATTTCAAGGTTTATCTCTCTATTTAGGATTTTTAGACCATTTCGCAGCAGTTTGGGGTTGACTTCCCTCTGTACTTCACGTATGAGGATACGTGGTACGTCAGTTGTTTCATTAAGGTTTAAAGTGTCGTACAATTACAATTTTTTAAAAAAATCATATGCTTAGATTGGCTAAAAAGTAGAAATATAATTAAACTGTATATAATTGAGTTTGATCCATTTTTGGTATTGATTTCTGAAATATGATAAAAATGAATGATGACTTTTCCAGACAAATTTTATTCTTTTTCCCATAAAGATTTGACGTATTTACTTACAACTGGACAGGAAGTCCAATATTTTACGTGCCATGTATAATATTTATCAAAACACAGACAACATTTATTATTCGTGAATCTAAATTTGCAATTATCGTAAGATGCTGGGAGGTATAAAAACTAGAAGAAATATTTGTACATATTCTCTGTTAAGTCCTATTAACTGTAATAATCAATAAAGCCCCGTAATTAATTAGTCAGATGAGATGTTTTTCTCCGGTAATAAGCCTATAATTTACATGTCCGGGCCAGATCCGCCTGATAGTTAATTGCATTTTGAAATATCTTCTTCACTTGTTCCATTTTTCAGTGATAACTCAGTGACTAATATTGTTGTAAGATATTGGTTTGGTTTTGCTTTAAACTTTTAAAATGGACTTAAACCAGGATTCGTTCGGCTGCCGTTTGTCTTAAGGATCATTAACTTCTTTAAACATGGCTCGGATGATGCTGATAAATAGACCACGTTTCCTCCATTAACACCGCTAATCCACCGTTTCCATTGTCGTTCTTCCTCTTTTCTCCTGTGTTGGAAGACGAGTTAAAAAAATATTGCGCTATATATAAAAGGAATACTTATCAAAGGCCCCATTTGTTCAATATTAAAACCAGACGACATGGTGAAAAAATAATTATTTGTTAATAATAAAAATGATGTACGCTGTTTCAGTAAAAATGAGACTTTTTGCGTTTGTAAATAGCTTTTGAATTAATAACAAATGGACGGCAGAGGTCGGTATAGGGTCGATTTAAAATTTAAAACTCAAGGGACATGGAGTTTGCGACGTGTTCCTCGAAGTTTCCGACTTTACGAGGCACTTGCCCTCTCTTTTGTACTTACCATTTTTTTAAAATTAAATATTTATAATATACCACTCTCTTCTGATCGTTTAAACGAACCTTTCCTCTTTTTTTTTCATTTTGTTTTTATAACGTGAATAAAACGTGGCGTGGCGTAAAGGACTGGAAGTAATGGAAAAACATTTCTAAAAGGAGGAAATGTTTAATATTTTCTTGGTCATTAGAACGCCTTCGTTTTCGTGAAATCTTTCCTCGTAATTTCATTGATGATCACTTTACATATTCATAAATAAATGTGAATCTGTTGTTTGATAGTTACCTGTTATCCTGGTCCGCCTATCCTCGCTGATATCTGTTCGTTCAGAAGCGTTTCGGCATTCCGCCATCTTCAGTGGTTGGGCGATTTTTTGGAGTCTTGACAAACGCTGAAGATGGTGGAATGCCGAAACGCGTCTGAACCAACAGAAATCTGCGAGGATAGGCGGACCAGGACAGCAGGTCAACTGTTAAGGAATAGGTTCATCACTCAGCAGACCATAAAATGGAATTTCACAATTTCAATATGAATCGGTTTACATTTTTTTGTTTCATTTGTAGGTTACAAAACGACTGCAATTACCCATGCCTGCCACATCTAGCCTTTTATTAGTAAAATAGGTTATGATTTAATGTCTGTGTAAGATAAAAAAAAAAGGTTTACGACAAGAAAACTCAGGTTTTAATAGGTTGAATAGGTTTTGGCATGATTGTGAAAATAGACACAGCCGACTGGAGGACATAGCTGATTGATCCGAGAAAGTTTGCAATAGTATTCTCTTTTTTATTATTCAATGAGGTTTTGGTATAATTTTGAAAGTAGGCTCATGACCGAAGGGAGGACATATCCCTGATTAACCAATGATCTTCAGTTTTAACATTTCGTTTGATCTACTTTTCAATTTAAGGCTTCAGTGTTCGCATATTTTGGAAGGGTCCTACGTTGGTACCAAGTAATGAAAAAAAATATGGATCTCGTTCTAAATTCACCCATTAGCTCCATCGTCAGAATTTTATTACCATATTCATAATGTGCTCTGAAGTTGTTCTCTTAAAAAAAAAAAAATGCTGGTTAGAACCCTAAGGAAAAAACAAGCCCTTTGAGTTTTGCTCATCAACATTCGTTACGGAAACAAGTCCAGCGTGTTAATTACGCTAATGGGTTGGGCGAGGAGGTGAATTCTAACCCTGTTATAAAAACGGCCGAAGGGTTGTTCACAATGTTGTTTTCCAGGATGAATGGAAAGCCGCAGGGGGCGTGATTACAGTAGCAGCTGACAGTCGTGTTTGCATCGTACATAGTCATTACTGTGGTTTGCTAGCGCAATTGTAACACGAGTGAGCTACTGAGGGGGTCTTGGCTCCTTTATGCACGCGTAAAAAAAGTTTTATCAACGCACATTTATAAATGCTAATGGTATATGTTCCCTTTCAATTAAATGTACTCAACAGCAGGAGGTTTGGTTAGGGCGATGTTGTAAGATTTCTCCTTGAGGTCTGCGGCATTGACCGTTTCCGATATCTTGTTGTTGTTTTCGAAAGCTACACTTAAAACATATGAATTGGAAAGATTGGAATTTCTATTATTGTAAGAAAATACGCTGAGGTATGTCAGATAAACCTGAAGTTCAGTCATTTCAGTTCACCTCGGTCTGCCTATCCTCTCTTACTACATATGAATTGGAGAGATTGGAATTTCCATTATTGTGAGAAAATATGCTGAGGTAAGCGAGATGAATCTCCAGTTCAGCCGTCTCGGTCCGCCTATCTCCGCTTGTTTGGTCAGATACTCTAAGGTATTTAAGTCATTAATATATATTCTTCATCCTCTCATATTCACCGCTTAAATATAAGAAACAAATGGTTGTACATATGTGCAATACATATCATCAACCCTAATTTGATAATATTTCAAATATAATATGGAAGCTTGGACAATAATTTTATAAAGTGAGATTTATTTTTGAGGTCTGCCAGAGCTGGTGGTTGCAGAAGTTTATAAGCAGGGTGAGGCAAGACACATTTTCTTTTTTTTCCCCTAATAGGACACTTAGTCACACGGAAGATGGTGAAATGCCGAAACGCTCTAAAAAGCGATTAACTTACATTAGAATAGCCTGATCAGTCTTTATTTAAATCTGTACACAAATCCACCTTTGAAGATGTCGAGAAGCCGGTACACATCTGACAAACCGAAACGCTTTTGATAGGTAGATCAAAGTGATTTATAACGAGCAAAGTAGGGCTGTATGAATCTATTCTGGTCCTCTTGTTTTCGCTTTTAGCTGAATATAATGCCTATTTTCACCCTATATTTCAACAAATATTGTATAATAGTAAATATTGTATAATAGGTTTTTGAAACTCTCGACTAACTTAAAACTTTCAATTTGCAATATCTTGGATTGCTTTTCTCGCCGGTGGACAGGAAGGATATAAGTAGGGTGAGGTGACACGCTCACCTTCGTCCATATTAAATATTGCACAAACCCAGCGCGACCATGTCTAGAAGATGAAACGCGCCTGACAGATAAAACAGCTAAGATAAGACCAAAATGATTTGAAACGACCAAACTCGTCCGTCAACCCTTCAGCCCCCTTGAGGGAAATCTCACAATTTTGCTCATTTTTCAAAAAGACACATGTTATATTACCCCTCTGCAAAATCAAGTAAAATATACAGAAATAATTATCATCATCATCAACACATACCCGATATTTTTTTTTATCGTGGTGGCAACCCTTGAAAAGAAGGGCTTATCCGGGCGATCTGGTTACCCTGTCGTAAATTAAATTTTTTCTGGAGAGCTTCAGGCAAGATGAAATAACACACTGGGATGTTTTGACCTCGCAAAACATTCTCTCATGAAAGCCACTGCTTTGTTTGACACTTTCTGTTTATGATTTTCTGACATTTTGTACAATATTAAAAAAATGATTACGTGGAGATCGTGAGATTCGGTCTGGTGTGACGTAGGTTTTAGAAAAACAGTTTCTTTATCGTGCCAACGTTTCGAACTTTATTCTTCAGGGTTCAAAGTTTTCTGTGCACATTAAAAAATTTATGCGTCTCTAATGACAGTATGTCGACTGAAAACTAAATAATTACTAATTTTTATTCTATTTATTTAGATAAATGTTTATCAAAAATTGGAATTTTTTAAAATATTTTATTTTTAGTATCGTCAAGTATTGTAAGTTGTCTTATATAAAAATAGACGAGCTGTAGTTGTTAGTGTTCATTTTATGTTGCTGAGTCATCGCCATGTTGAAGGTCTTTTTCTCCCTCGGAGGGCTTCTCGAGGGCTTTAACTTGATTTCAAGATTGACTTCGTTTGCAAGGGCCAATGACATCGGCTCACGGATTCGGTTGCCATTTTGTTGGCACCATGGCAATTTTACGAGAAGTTTTGAATCACGGTTGAAATTTTAAAAGGCGTTTTCCGTTGATACATTGTTAACGAAACTGGTTTAAAAAAACAATTGTAGTAATGACCTCAAACTAGTATTAATGAGTGATGAAGATATCTTAGATTAATTTTAAACCACTCCTTTCTCTAATCCGAGTCTTTCTTCCGAAGTGGAAATCCGGTGTACATCACAATGATAAATATGGCTGGCTGACTCCATCAAAACTGACACGTGGCAAAGGCCAAACACTGAAAACGGGCCCTGATAATAATATTGTCTTTATCTATAAAATATCCGGATTTTTTTTTCTTAAGCATAAAGACATTCAAACCTGAAATCTTTCTGTGACGTGTATTTTTCCATAAAGCTTGAGAAGGGCCGAGTTATATACCTACGTTCAATCTACACCTAGACTTTTTACAGTTTTGGTTTTGAAAATATTCTCCCATAACGATCTGTGTTATGAGTAAAAAAAAACTTATACTTTATTGATTTAAAGCTTAGGTCGCAAATATTGGTGCCGCTAATAGTTTTACAGTTGACACAATGTTATTAATTTCACTTCTGATAAATGTTACACAAAGGAATTAATTATTTCGCCCGTGGCTATGTCCCCTGGCGTTCATTAACTTCGGCCACCCTTCCCGTTTTCAGCACACCCTTCCCTAATTAAGCGCAATTCTGTTGGGGCTGCGGACGCGGGTTTTGTTTTATTGTCCTGGATTCACCCCCCCCCCTCAAACGACGGTCTGATTTAACTGGACTGCGAAATCCACAGATGATTGATTCAAGTCGCCAAAATTGAAAGGGGGGTAGATATTTAAAGTACAGACGTTTCAGTGTTTACTGTGATAACAGTTTTTATTTTGATAAATTGACAATTGTTTAATTGTATTATGGTTTGAGGAAGATACAGGGTTTTCCAACCATACGAACCCAATTCAAATAACGTTAATTGGAAAAATCATCGAAGTTGTCATTTGTTGATTTTATCGTCAAATTGAAAACCATCTGAATAAAATGGGTAACACATTTTCAGTAAACTTCAATTCCGGCCATTCGTGAAACGGAACAAAACATAAAATCTCTTTCTTTATTAGGTGTTATTATTATTATTAATTTTTATGGGCGTTTTTTATTAGTTGTTATTAACATTATAATTTGTTGCAATCGTGAGGAGCAATCAAGAATGTGGTAGTTTAGAAAAGCACCTTTTTAATTTTTTTACCGTCCTTTCGACCTTTTTTCGGGTCATCTTCAGGGCATAAAGTGTGCTATTCTTGTGGTGTCATATTGGTTTTGTGTAAAAGTGTGGTGAAAAGTGCATTTGTAATCAGAATAAGTCGGCAAAAAAATGAAAACGGTGCTTTTTTAAAAACCTCATTCATGACCACTCCTCACGAATTAAACAAATTATAAAACAACAGGTCAATAAGAAACACACATTAATATTGTATAAGAATATGGGGCCACCGAGCACAAGTCGTTTTTTCAGTCAGACGCGTTTATACTGAAATTCTCCAACTATAAAATTGTCGACACTGTTTATTAAAAAAAATTCCTAAAATGGATTTCATATTAAGATTTAATAATGGTTATTAGCAGCAGGAAAATTGAACTATATCAAGCTTTCAGTATGTTTATGCTATTAGTTCCTAACATTTATAATATCTCTAACAAGAGAATTGTTCACAACGGTTTACTCAAACATAAAACGTTCAGGAATGAATGATGATTCAAGTAGTGTAATGTGACAGTATTAATTTTTCAGTATTTAACCTTATCAGTCCCAAAACTATTTAAAATTTACTGAGACAGACAATGACAGTGTTAGGACAAACTGACAGACAGATTGGTAGAGAAAGATAGATAGATATTGAGATAAATAGATACATAAACAAATAATAGACAGATAGGACGTAGATAGAAACATAGATAAAGAGGAGGGAGAGGGCGAGAGAGAGAGAGAGAGAGAGAGAGAGAGAGAGAGAGAGAGACATAATATAGAAGGATAGAATAAGAAAGATTGAGAGATGCAAAGAGAAAGAATGAGTAACAAAAAGAGATTAAAAGCCTTAAGATGACGGGTTGAGAAAAGAGATAAGTAGAGAGAGAGAGAGCGAGAGAGAGAGAGAGAGAGAGAGAGAGAGAGAGAGAGAGAGAGAGAGAGACATAGCAGATTACATAGTGAATATTAGTCAGATGAAAAATTTATTTAAAAAAAAACACTTAATATTGAGCGTATTTGATTCTCGTTGATATACTTTTGATAAAATTGAAACTTATGCCACAATGAGATTGATATTTTGAGGGTATAAAAACATGCCATCTCATCCCGAAACCACCACATTCATTTGCAGACGATACAGCAATTCTCTCTAGCAACTCCGACCTTGTCATTTCCACTCGAAACTTCCAACAACACCTCATACTACTAGAGTCTTGGTGGAAAAAGAAAAGGATGAAATTTAACACAGACAAATCCACCCACATTACCTTCACTCTTCGTAAAAGATCTCCCCCCTGTTTTCTTAAATAATATTCCCCTCCCAACTGCGGACCTCGGATTGTACATCGACAAACGTCTGACGTGGAATCCTCACACAAGACTGAAACGTCAGGAGGTTATGACACGATTTAGAGTTCTTGCACGACTTCTTGATAAACGCTCTAATTTACCTCTCAAAAATAAAAAGCTGCTTTACAACACCATAGTTAAGCCGATTTGGACTTACGGCCAAACATTCCAATATCCACCGCATTCAAACTGCATAATACTACGAAAAATACTAGATGCTCCATTTTATGTATCGAACCAAACTACACATACAGATTTACATATTCCTTTCGTACAAAATGNAAAGATTGAGAGATGCAAAGAGAAAGAATGAGTAACAAAAAGAGATTAAAAGCCTTAAGATGACGGGTTGAGAAAAGAGATAAGTAGAGAGAGAGAGAGCGAGAGAGAGAGAGAGAGAGAGAGAGAGAGAGAGAGAGAGAGAGAGAGAGACATAGCAGATTACATAGTGAATATTAGTCAGATGAAAAATTTATTTAAAAAAAAACACTTAATATTGAGCGTATTTGATTCTCGTTGATATACTTTTGATAAAATTGAAACTTATGCCACAATGAGATTGATATTTTGAGGGTATAAAAACATGCCATCTCATCCCGAAACCACCACATTCATTTGCAGACGATACAGCAATTCTCTCTAGCAACTCCGACCTTGTCATTTCCACTCGAAACTTCCAACAACACCTCATACTACTAGAGTCTTGGTGGAAAAAGAAAAGGATGAAATTTAACACAGACAAATCCACCCACATTACCTTCACTCTTCGTAAAAGATCTCCCCCCTGTTTTCTTAAATAATATTCCCCTCCCAACTGCGGACCTCGGATTGTACATCGACAAACGTCTGACGTGGAATCCTCACACAAGACTGAAACGTCAGGAGGTTATGACACGATTTAGAGTTCTTGCACGACTTCTTGACAAACGCTCTAATTTACCTCTCAAAAATAAAAGGCTGCTTTACAACACCATAGTTAAGCCGATTTGGACTTACGGCCAAACATTCCAATATCCACCGCATTCAAACTGCATAATACTACGAAAAATACTAGATGCTCCATTTTATGTATCGAACCAAACTACACATACAGATTTACATATTCCTTTCGTACAAAATGAAATACGTTTCCGTTACCGTATATTTCATAAAAACCTCCCAACTAACGTAAACCAACACATCAGAAACCTCGCATCCCGATGAATCCCCTCAAAACCTCCCCGCCGACTGAAGACACAATGACCGCGAGATCTCCTAGGATGTGATGGTGATTATAGTGAAAGTGATAATGACACACGTATCAATTGAACAAACAATATTATTGTTACATTGGAGTAATACCAATGGATGTTTTCTCCACTCTTGGTTTTAATTTTGTTTTGCTTCAATTACCTTGCTCACTGTTACTTATTACCCACTTTAAGGTAGTTGAAATGTACTACAAATTATATTTAAAAAAAAGAAGAAGGTATAAAGTTTTATTAAACCTTTTGCGTAATTTTCAATCATTCCAGTTCAGTGTTGTTTACCAATTGATATTGCAAGCTGAGTACACGTAAATTAAAATCCTATGTTGCATAACATGCAAAAACAAGAATGGAAGAACTTGCTTTAAATATCGATAACATTTGAATTGATCGCGTTTGGAATACCTTAAAGAAGGCCGAATCACTTTTTTTTTCTTCTGTGGTACTACACTTGTAAATCAATACTGTACGACTTTATTGTACAAAAGAGTGTTTTATAAATTAAATTTTGAAATATTAAACACATACTGGCTTTTTTCTTCAGGTTTTTCAGATTTTCTTTTTTAAATTTCTAAAACTAACTTTGTTCATTTGTAATGTCATTTTTAATCCGTATCTAGTTGGGGATATTCGTATTGTGAATTGGCAGATATAAAGCGATCCGTTAATTAACTACCAAATTATTCAACGAACAATGTCAGCCTGGAGTCTTTCCCCTTCGAACCATAGAATGCGATATCCCTTTATCGGTTCGGCTCGGTAGGAAATTGGATTTTACACCCCAATCAACTTGCCTTATTTATTTTTTTGTGTCCCTTGAAGACCAACCATTGTGCTTTTTCACGGTTGATTCACAATTATCGGGATTACTGTGTTTAAATGATTGCGCAAAGTGTAAAATGAATTCAATCGTGAAAAGATGACGGTATTTGGACAATTGTATGGTTGTGGTTTAGCACGTGAGTTCTTCCCGAATAACGGACCTAGGTTGCTGCCAAAAGATTTCAAAAGTTATGTAGGCAATTAAATGATTTATTACTTATCGGGTATGAAAATGTGGTAAAAATGACAATTATAGTTAAACTAATGTTTATGGAAATAAATCAATTTTATGGTATTATTGAAAACAGTAACACTGGGGGAGTGAATGTGACCAGACTTCTATGTTTCTATCGAGTGATGTGTTTGTGTTAATTCATTGGAATGAATGTAATTTATTAGCGTGAAAGGAAGGGGTTGTTTATAACCCAGCTCCGAGGAATATAGAGTACTCTGGGGTGAGTGTGTGACGTCTGGAGAATAAAAGTAAGTTATTAGCGTGAATGGAGTGGGTTCAACCCCGCNATGTATTGTATGTTTTGTTTCTATGCTGCATTTGACCATCCAGAGGCTAGCATTTTTAGTACATCAACGTGGTACACATTTAAAAGCAGAGAGTCAGAAACCAGTTCGAGACGCTCAAAAGGCTGCTGTTTAAAACAAATGCGAAAGAGGAGAAAAAGAAGGCTAAGAAGCAAACACGCAGAGGGACGGCGATGACCTCAGCTGTTTGTCAGCCCATACTTTATTATTATTATTATTATTATTGAAAGAATGTTCTGAATTAAATAGAAGATTTTAAATTGTCATCAAATTTTTGTCAATATTATATTGGATGTTAGAATTGTTTTACGTATATATACGGAGGGAAATATTGACAAAACTGATTACTCTTTTTGTTTTTAAATAATCTCTGGTTTGTTCTTTGTATTCGTATTGATGCAGAAAAGGACAAAACAATCCCCTCTGGCGTGTCATTTGGGCATAAAACGACCCTCCCTTAAAATAGTGCGTGCCCGTTGTCATTAAACAACTTCGTAGGGTTGGTTTCTGCATTCCGGAGAGAGTTTCCAAGTGCATTTATTGCATTTGATGGGGAGTCCGTCGCATTCTGAAACTAAATGTGAGACCCGGACCCGGGGAATGACACCCGTTTTATTATCCTCCCCCGCTGTGTTTTAAAAAGAGAAAAATCCTTATTGTCCTTGAGGAAAAGGGAAAATCGGAAGATGCGGAAGAAGCGGCGGAGAGTCAATAGACCCCTAAGCCTCTTGGCGCCCCCATACATTAAGTACAGTCAGAAACAAGAAACAGAATCAAGTCCCAGCGCTAATTTTTTTTTCCAACCCAGCTGGATTACATTTCAAGATTGACTATTCTTTACCAAACGTCGATCTGTCAGTCAAGATTAAACATGGCCGAATGAGACGAATCAAACGAAGCCATACGGACCCAAAAAATATCGTTCATCCTAGCTATACAAATTTCTCATTAACTTGGAGGTTTTTGAACACTTACCTTAGGTGAGATATCATCTGGTCTACGGGGTGTAAATGTGATAGGTCTGTCTGTCCTCGCTGAATTCGCCTGTCAGACGAGTTTCTGCATTTCGCCAAACACTGAAGATGATGAGTAATTTCTAGGGTTTTATTAACCACTGCGAGCGATAATCGGTCAGAAAAAGTATACATTTTAGACGATCTTGGGAACTGAATTAAATACTGAAAAATTAATCGATTCTATTAATTTTTCCTGGGTTGAATCATTAAATGACCCGGACGTTCTTTTGGTTTCTTAAATGTACTAAATATGCACTGTATTGAAAATAAAATATTCCGTCTCTCTCTCTCTCTCTCTCTCTCTCTCTCTCTCTCTCTTTCACTCTNACTCACTCACGCACTCGCCACACTCAGGCCGAGTCCCTTTCTCTTCTCCCTCTCGCCCTTTATTTTCTACTTCTTTTTACTTCTTCATCCCTACTTACCGGTTTCTTCTCTCTCTCTCTCTCTCTCTCTTTCCTCTCTCTGTCTCTTAACTTTCTTTCTTTTTTATTCTGTCTGTCTCTCTCCCCCTCTCTCGCTCTTTTCACTCGCTCACTTTCACACACTCTCTCGATCCCTCTGCTCTCTCTCTTTTTCTTTGTTCTCTCTCTCTCCCTCTCCCTCTTTTCCACCTTTCTGCTTTTGTTTTTTATCTTTCATTCTTTCGCCAATTCTGCCGTTATCTTTTTCTTTTGTTTTAAAACAACGACCTTGCAATATTTTTGCCATCAGCTAAGACCCAAGTACGGAACTGGCATCTACTATCAGGTTGGTTAAGTGTAACATGGGATTTGAGAACGAGGCCAAGTTTCCATCCTCTGTTTTAAACGTGAACTCTCACACTTTCTTTTGTTCAATCCTTAGGGTCAAACAACTTTAAATCACAATATGGAATTATACGATCGGTATAATATTTTTTGAAAGAATTCTTCTTGATGTCTGCGGTGTAATGAACGTCCCTGATGACAGGGTTATAAATGAGCAGGGTGAGACAAAATGATTGTAAACGATAACAAGCTAATATTTTTGTTATAAAGAATGCATACAATCTACAAAAGATGAAATAAGATGATATAAGTCAATTGATTCTTATAACTCTTTATTTACCTGAATGTTCTGGTTTCAAAGTCTGCTGAATATGCCCTAAAGGCGAGTAAAAAAGGGAAAAAATTGTAACATGTTCATTATTATTCATGGTGTTGCATTCAATACTTTACGGAAACGACATTTTCAAGTAAAACGGCTGTAGGAATTATAGCACATTGGCAGTTCTTAATTAACATTACAAGTGAACCCTTCCGACCCCTCCTGATCCCTTTTGGGGTGCACTCTCTCTGTTTGATTAGTCAGTAAATATTCGTTTAATTAATGAAACGAGGAAAACAAACGCTGAAAGGCAATTCTTCCATCTGGAGTTATAAGGGTTCAAGATTTATGTCTTGGTGCATTCACGGGGGGGTGCGTTGAAGGGGTTTCGAAATCCCGACCAATTTGACCCACCCCTTCGAAGCGAAGAGTGCTTTCCTTTTGTTGATTTTTCATCATAACATTGATGCCAACAAGGGGAAGGTCGAGGTTTTTAATTTAAACATTTTCCCTTTTTAAAGAAAACAGTAAAAATCATATCTTGTGGTTGTTGTTTGACTTTAAGCATAGTTGTTCTGCTCATTTTTGTTTCTTTTAGTTTGTCACGCGCGCAAAGAATCAAAACTTAATTGCAAAACTTTGTAGGGGAACTGAATTGAGATTTGTATTTGTCAAACTAACTTCATACGCAAACACAATCCCTCCCACAATTCCAAGCGCGTAAACGAACATAGTGTCTGTTCGTTTCATGGAGATACACGCACACGAAAACACCTCGCACTCTTTCTCACTCTATTTTTCTTTCTTTATAATTTCCTCCATCCAATCCTCTCCCTCTCTCTCTCTCATTTTTCTTTCTTCGATTTTCTGTCTAATTTCTCTCTCTCTTTCTTTATTTTGTCGTTATCTCTGTCTTTCTCTCTGACGTTTTTACTCTCTCTCTCTCTCTCTCTCTCTCTAACTTTTTCCTTGGTTTTATGTCTCTTTTAATGTATTTTCATATCATGCTTTCTTTACGTGTTTATGTTCTATTTTACTTTTTTTTTTTCTCTCTCTATCCCTTCCTCTCTCCTTCCGTCTGTTTCTTTTGCTCTTTATTTACGTCTCTTTATGACTACCTGTCTGCTTCCTCTTAATCACTCTTTCTTTTTCTTTTGTTATTCTGTCAGTCTGTCCTTTATTTTCTACTTCTTTGACTACTTATCGGTTTCTTTTCTCTTTCTCTCTCTCTCTTTCTCTCTCTCCCTCTTCCTCCCCTCCTCTCTCTCGGTTTGTCCCTCGCTTTTTCTTTTATAGGTTTTTGTTTTATTCTTTTCATTTATTTATTTTATTAATTCTTTTTTGACTTTCTGCTTAATTTCTCTCTCTCTCTCTCTCTCTCTCTCTTCTCTCTCTCTTCTCTCTCTCTCCTCTCTCTCTTCTCTCTCTCTTTTGATGGTCTTTCCGTCTCTCACTTTTTTCTCTGTCTTTCTTTAATTTTATCTCAATCTTACTTTTTGTTTTGACTTTATGTTTGTTTTTTAATGTCTCTTCTTATAATTGTTTCTTTATGTGTTTCTCTTCCATTTTCATTTGTGTGGTGATTAGTGACCGTTAATCGATATTTATTTAGAAATGTGTAAAGTATAAATATTAAATTACCATGATCAATTCTAACATGACAATTTTTTTTCAGGTAAGTTGCATTAACTAATACCTTAGAGATATGCATTTCCTAATTAGTAAGTAAAACCCTACATCTTTATTAAGAATACCTTATTACATTATATTTTCCAAATGTTGTCGTTTCTTGATGGCAGATTTGTGGTGATTTATTGCTACTTCTTCCATTTCCGTTTAATTGGGATAATCCTAACGATGTTTAAATTTAAACTATTCAAAAGATACACTCTTGATATTGCTTATATCTTTCAATTCAAGGCGGAAAAGTTGGACAGTCATCTATGATCCGACCATGGATCCTCTTTTTCAAAATTGTATTTTGTTCACCTTCCTTTCATTTGGTTCCGACACTTCTACCTCAATTTGCCGACCACTATTTCTCGCGGCTGCAATAATACATTCAGAAATAACGGTTCTTGAAGATTCCCCGTTGTCGAAAACTGTAGACGACCCCACGTCTTGGAATAGAATTAGCTCTGTTTCACGAAAAACAGTTTCGTTCCTTGGAATAAGATGGACTTTTCGACCCAAGGTTATTGGAATCATCAGAGCGTATTTTCTTCGACGATGAAGGAAAACAACCGTAAGCTCATTTTACATCAAAATGTAATCAGGCTCCTCGTTCAGATCTTCATCTCCCGTTTTAGTAAACCCTCTTTCCAGATTTACTGTTATTTTCAAACTTTGACGTTTAAGGGATATCTTATCTGCATGCTTCCATTATATGCCGGCTCTCAATTCATGATTGTAATTGATAAAAAATATTTTCCTTAGAAATATACTTGGTTAACGACCTTTTAAATTATATATTTTACCACGCTTTTGAGACAACATTTTAAACATTAATAAAAAAAATGTTTAAAAGTCAATAATTTTACATAAATATTTAGCAGAAGATAAACCTCACCACACCTACTGATGATATGATATTTTGTTATGTATATGATATTTTGTAATATCATCGCTCAACAATAATAAATTGTCATGTTATCACCACATATAATTTTATAGTGGGCATTATTTTAGGACAAAATTTCATCTAAACTATGTTAAAATAGTGCAAAATTTGACCTGGCGATCTAGTATCTATCAAACTCGATATTTGCGGGATGATTATCATGTCTTTCTTCCCTCGCGGTTTTGGCCTGTCAGATAGATAAGCTAATAAGCTGCTTATAACTCGTAAGATCCTGGTTATTTCAATCGACCTGGGAGAGGCCCGTAGGAAAGAAGAAATCTTACAATTTAGTATTACGACTTTAACCATTTGATAATGTTATAAACATTATTCTTTGTCAATTCTGTAAGACGATTTTATGGAAGTCGGGCCATATGCAAACGGGGCAAGTCTGGAATTTCGTTTTGTTTGGCAGATTGTTTCATTTCATCTTGATGTCTGGGAGGGAAGTGATGCACCTTGCTCTACTCGGTTGTTACATTTCATCTTGAAGTCTGGAAAGTCATGTACCTATTGCTCGAGTGTTACATTTCATCTTGAAAGTCTGTAAATTAATGTACTTATAGCTCGATTGTTACATTTCATCTTGAAGTCTGGAAAGTGATGCACGTGTACGCAAATGCAGCTCAGACGTTTCGTGTCTTTTTCGTATGTCATCTATATTTTAGCATTTTGCCGTTCTCACTGGTAGACAAAGCGAACTAAAATGACACCAAAACCATCGAACATTTTACAAATTTAAACATCTAAACATTTAAACAAATTTCATAATAGGGTTGATTCTTGGGGAAAATGTATATAAATAAAATAAAAAAATGAGCGTAAAATTTCTGCCCTTCCGAGTAAGATTGTTTTAAATTGTTTGATTTCTTTTTGAGATATGCGAGATGTTCTTTCAATCGGTGGTTTCCAATTATCCAGGTCCTCCTACTCTTGCTTGTTTCATCAGCTAGAAACGTTTCGGGATTTTCAAATTGCCTATTGCCACACCCTGCTTATAACCTTAACCAGCCATCAGATAGAACATACAGACCAGGTTTATCGGATGAAGTACAAAGTTTTAGTTTACCAATTCTTCAGTTCTCGTTTGGATTATTTTACTAAAGAATGTTTAGTAGACGTAGGATGTTCTAAGTTAGTAGTTCATTTATTTCTGATTATTGTTGTCTTCCTATATATCCTGATTTTAGACGGTTTCGACTTTCTAAGTTCACCAAAATAGATTGAATTAATAAGGTAACAATCATTACTGTTTTATCAATTTTTTAAATAAAATTTCCCTCCTTCAGAAGTGGATTGATTAGAATGATGACAGGCGCGCTTTTTGTGTGTGTTCAATATTGAACGAGGAGAAATCCAGTGAATTCTCATACCGTCTTTTTCCTGGCACGGCGCTTGATGAAAACAAATATTTTCGAGCAAACAGGGGGCAAGGTGGATCCATCCGGGGGTGGTGAAATGGTTGCCGGCAGATGGGCGAGCCTTCGAATGCCACGCTAGGCTAAGTCCACATGCCATGGCTCCAGGCCGGTAAACCAACCGTGAAATGCCCTTTCCTAATTGTACGGATCGAGTCATGTCACTTGCCCGTCAGGAAATATCAAGTGGAGAAATAATGGCCCTGTCGACAGCACACTCTTCCAGGGGGACCTGGAATAGCGTCGAGTTGTTATGGAGAAAACGCTTTGAAACAATTCTGGTTTGTTTTGAAACTGGAGCGTGACTGCTGATAACATCGCCTTGATGGAAACGAATCTAGTCTCCTCTGATTAGAACCTCTTAGAAGTAAAATTGCCTCATTTAAACCCCAATTTTTGGGACCCCTTGCAATTTCATTACTTCTTCAAACTTTTAGAGTTTTTTATTTTAATTATTATTTCAGGGCTTGTTTTATTAGTCTAATATTTATTCAATAACGTCAACATGCGCTGTGATTTAATAAGTACTACAAATTAAATTTGATTGTTTTGACGTTAATTTATTTCACGTATAGATTTATACAGTATAGCGACGTGAAAAGGATCATTACTCATAAAGTTTGGTCAGTCGTGATCAGGGTCTGCCCATTGTCTTCGTTTGTCCTTTGTCATTACTCATTAGCAATCTGCAATCTTGTCGCTATAAAGTTCATTTAGTTCAGGACTGTCTGTCCTAGTATAACGCAAAACTTTAAAACATATTGGCAATTTTGTACTGAAAGTTTGTAGGCTAAGTACAAGTAACGATTAAACATTGAAGTCCCGTTAGTAATTAAATATTTAAGGCCATTTCTACTTCTCTATGATTTACAAACATCACCATAATAATAACCAATAGAGCAATATTTAAATAAATAATGAAAAGGTGTTAGTGATAAAAAATAATGAAGGAGGTGTGGTTTTCTCGTTTCCGATCATCCTTGTCTGACTGCCAATGTTGTTGTTGACTAAGGTTAATTCTTATTTTATTCCTACAAACTATCATCAATACTTATAAAACGCAAATCAAAATGGTGCTATTTCAGGCCGTTTAGCATTATCTATGGTCTAAAAACTATTTTAATAATAAATAGAGCAATATTTAAGTAAATCGTCAAATTTGTTTGTTATACCATAAAAAAGATGTAGAAGGAAAGGACGTTCTTGCTGGGCTGGTCTGTGGAGAGGCAAGACCTTTATAATTACCATCGTCAGTGGCTGGTCAGGGTTGGAAAGTAGGATAAGACAAAACTCCCATCACGTTTATTTCATTCCTACAAAGTAAACAGCAATAATCACAAGACAAAATGGTCATTTATCTTTTTTGTATGGCTTACAAACGCTATTTTAATAGCCCATAAGGCAATATTTATATAATTATTAAAAATTTAATTAATTAATTTGATTATTTTGTACGTCTAGTATTATTTATGTACATATTTAAAATAGGAGGCAGATCAAAATACACCATATTATCATTATTAATGCGTTCATCTCCAAGTTCAATTTTTCATTTTTTCATTTCAAAATGCTCAAACCAATCTGGTTCCCTCCGTTTGTTGAAATTATATAACACTATTGTATTTAAATTGAAATTGAAATTGTGTTTTGTTTCTTTTAGATAGTCCTTAAATTCCGAAAATTTGGTCGTTTTAGGCAAGAGTTCTTGAACTCTCGTATTTATTTCTCTACCGCCTGTCTTATATTTTTAATGTCGCAATCATTATAATTAAGTTGGTAAACACCGCTTTTTACCAAGTTGTCTACTTATCTTTAGGTTTTGAGAGGATCTAAGTGAAACCGGACTTGTAAAAGCTATTTTAAAACCTTCTTGTTTAAGAATTTTACCTACTTTTTCTGATAGTTCACCAATATATGGCAAACAAGGGAAACCTAATGATTCATTTATGGTGGGGTGGTTGAGTCTTGTTGCTTCTTTTATTTGGTCTGCCTAGCTTAGCTGGTTTAGTTGCTCAGACTCTTCAGTGGTTTGATAGGGTTTCAGAGTTATAAGCAGGGTGAGACAAGAAATCAATACATCTCATTTCTTATTTGATCTGTTATTTTTAAAACCAATAGAGTAATGTTTCAAGAAATAATAAATTATGATATTTATAAAGAAGGGTGTGTACGTACGAACACGTGGTTCGGCTGTTTCAGGTCATATGCCTGCTATGTCGATATGTCAGACGTTTTTTTGTATTTCGCTTCTTCAGTTGGTCAGGGATATAGGCACTGCAACGAAAGCTTTTAATTAGAATTTCCTTGCTTACTAATTTTAATCCGGCAGTTATGAATTCTTACGGCTAAACGGGCCGGCCGGTTTGGACGCAATTGCAGGCGATGTGTCGACTTCCTCAATAGACACCGAGGATGCCAATAAATAACCGTCACCCACTTATCTGAATAGCTGAGAGAGGCTCATGTTAAAAGCTCGTCTTCTAATGTTCGTATAACCCACTCAAGAACTATACAAAGAATCATTTTTTTAAATTGGCCCTTCCGGACCTGCCGCTCCTGAGGCCCCTATGACCCTTTTTCCCCCCAATTTCACTCTTTCACACTTTTTAAGTTGGATTTACAAGGGTGGCGGAGGGAAGTTCTGAAAGTGAAACGACAAAGAAAGAAGATTCGTAAACCGTTAAACCGCTGACTTTCTTTTGAAGTGAAAAATATAAATTGGTAAATCGACTTGAAAACATAAAGCCTTATCATGAAAGATCTCCATTTTTCCACAAATATATACTCATTTTATTACGCCAAAGTTAAAACTTTAAAAAAAATTGAAAAATAATGAAAATACATTAAAAATTGATAGCAATCCTACTCTCTCTTGTTATCTTTTTAACATACAAAGTCTAAACATCCTTATACATTTTTTTATATATTTGCAATTCAAATCATTACGCAGGAACTCACTAAACAGGTTTATGACACCGGACCAAACAAAGCTGAACAATGTTTGCCTCCCATGTAAATATTTTGTTTAGTTAATTAATCTTTTTATGTAAGGTATTGGTTGAAATGAAAAAGTTAGTGTCACGAGCGGGATTCAAATCCACGACCTTCGGCTCAACCGGTTTTAGCCGAAGGTCGTGGGTTCGAATCCCGCTCGTGACACTAACTTTTTCATTTCAACCAATACCTTACATAAAAAGATTAATTAATTGAAAGAAGTTATTTGGTCAATCGGACTACGAAATATAGTGGATTTTGTTTAGAGTTGGGCCGAACGGATTTTCTGTAGTGGAAAATCAAGGTGTTCGGTTTTCGTTCAATTACCTTCTTCTCCCCCTGGGCAAGTCCAGTTTACAATAAGCTAATTTTAAACGCGTATTAACTCCAGGCCCGTTCAACCGCCGGCCGGGGATAATCTCCTGGAAGAACGGAGGACAAAGGGCGGTCCCAGCCATTGACATCGATCCTAGGGTCGTTCGGGACGCCGGTCTACCGGTACGACTTTCATTGTATTCACCTATTTGTGTATAAAAAATGGAAGGGGTTCGAAGATGGGGAGGATTGAACGGCGACGGGCAGGCCAGGATCAACGAGGTCGACATCCTTCTCGGGACGTGATTAATTGTCTTTTTCTCAAGATTCAGACAGGGCTGAAAGTGTAAACAAAAGCCGATGAAACCATTCTATTAAAAAAGGTAAATATTTGAAGGGGGTTCATAAATAAAATAAAAAAGAACTAGGGTGTACAAAGACACATAATTGCACTTCATCACAATAATTGAGACACTTGTTATATATCAAATTTGAGAATATTTTTTCTTTTATAAGGCAGTACTATCCGTACGTAAAAAAGTCTACAAATTTAGAAGGATCAAGTCCGACTACCTTCGGCTATTTTCTTCTATCTATTATCGATGGTTTGGTCTGATATATTTGACCGGGATAGTCTGCTTGTCCTTGCTGTTCAGTTTTTGCAAACGCTGTCCTCTTTATTTTAAGCAAGGTTTGGTGTTAACAAAAGATGCTTTGTGAGAATCTTGTTGAGATCTGCGTTGCGATCAACCTGTAGTTTCCGATCATCAGTCTTCCTGTCCTTGCTATGTCAAGGTTATAAGCACGGTTAGGCAACACACCAACTAACCCCTCTTTACTGTAATCGTACTCAGTATAGAAGGACAGTGAGTAGAGGTGTACCACTAATGATATTAAAGATCTGTAATTAGACCGTTTCTAGTCATCATGGACATCATGTACTCGCTGTTTTGTTCTGACCGACGCATTTAAACATTTCCTCTTATTTTAATCACGAAGATTCAGGTTCTATGAAAGTTAAATTATTAAATTTGAACTAATTTCTTTTTCCAACACGGTAGGCTTTGTGAAAAATCTTGTTGAGGCCTGCGTTGTGTAGAAGTTTATTCGTTTCCGATTAATGTTTAAAGCTCAAAACAAGAATATAAGAAGGGCGAAGCAAGACACCTGTCCTTTCCTGGTGTAGGACAACGCCGTTAGAATAGGCCATTTTTGGATTAGAGATATAAAATATTAGCAATTTGATCCTTTGAGTTGATGCTGGGTGTTGACCTGCGAGTCGTGAACTCATGTTTTACCTGGGTCATTTTTGCGTTCCTCACTGAGATTGCGCAATGCCGAAGCTTTTGAGTAGTTCAACAAACCAATAAGTGGCCCAGTGCCGGTTTAGCATGAATTTGGCCTTTACTAATTTTTCTCGTTCTTTTGGTCCTGAAGTAGCTTTCCTCAGCTTGACCAACCACTGATTGAAAACGACAAAGCTGCAGGTTATCACCTCCCAGAAATCCCCAAAATTTTCTTGTCTTACAATTAGTGTATCTTTCCGAAATGAAGAAAATTGTTGTGAAAATACTAAACAAAAATAAAATTGCAGAGGGATAGAAAAATCGAATCATTGGAACTTAACCATTTTGTAAAGCATATAGTGTGATTGAGCGTCTACATCTTCGGTTTTCTTGTTGTACATAAAAAGGCCGCTCAAACAGTTTTAATTTATATTAAATTGTCGCCAGATGTACATTTAGTGCCCTCTGAGTCAACATTAAGCAATTACATCCATTTGACCCGCTGCATAAGCACCAGCCCCCATCCGCGTTAGATGCCCGGCGACATCCACCACTAGTCTAATTACCCTAAGTGTCCATTTGAGAATTAAAGATGCTAAGATTAAAAAAAAATCGCCCTTTTTCTCCTCTCTGATAGATGAAATTGATCGTTTAGCTTTAAAATTACCGATGGCATGCCCCGCTAGATCCTATTACTACTAATAAGGGTAACGTTTTTTATAAAATTAACCGCCGATGAATTGGACAGTCAAACAACACGCGTAATTCGATCATAAGCTAAATAAAAATTTTCCAATCCCATTAAACTTTTATATTCTCCGATTGTTTATGTCTTTAGTGTTTGGCTTTTGGGTAATAGCGCCGTCAAAACAGTATTTACTCTGGCAAATTGATGTCATTTGTGAAATTAAGCTGGTGGAGGCGACGAAATGTTGACGGTAACACGATCATAATTGATCATATCTGGCCCGCTCATTCTCTCTGTAGACGCGGAATTCAACTGCTGAATTGAAACACAAAATAACAATCATTATCGCGTAACAATTTCATTTTTGCACACATTAATTTTATTTATCCGTTAATTTAAACTTTTAGGAATGTATCACGACGACTTGAGTTGCGATACCAATTTCTTTGCTTCATTTAATTAATCCATATTTCTTTACAACCCAATTAATAATCGAGGTCTTATATTTTGTAGACGATGCAGTAAAAATTATGTAACCTTTGGGGAATAAAAACAAATCAAACTGCACCGTAGGCTTATTTTTATCATTAATTTGATGGCGTACGGAAATTGTTTCAAAGATAAATTAATGGATTATTATGATGATAAATCTACATAATCTTAATTTTTAAACATGCGATCATTTTTACCTTGAACCTAAATGTCATTGGATATTAGGCGTAATTCTTCCTGTGTACCGATGCGATCGGTACCTTGGACTACTATAATCCGGGTAGAATTCTTCCTCCCTCGTGTGCACTGATTTCCTGAGTGCGTTGTAGGCCCTAAGGGACAGATTTTCGGTGGATCCTCTCGTCGAGTTTTCGTACGAAAGATACTTTGAATTGTAGCCTCTCGGAAAAGCGGTTATAGTTGACTAAGACAATCGCGATCTTACCTGCTGACGAAAAAACCAGCAGTAAAGAATATGCTAAAAAAAAAGGTGGCAGCGTCACTGAGAAGCTTTTGAGCGTCAAAAACCTCGGAAAATCTAAACCACATAGGGGAGATCACCCTAAGCCCACTCTGAATCGGCCATACGCGGTTGACACTCGGACACTTACTTTTACGCTACAGCTCGCGTGCCCGGCAAGCAGAGAAAGGTTGCTCAATGTATCCCACATAATTGAAGAATGTCATTTCTTGGCTCCATATAGGGAGCGTGTAGGAATGCCACCCGATATAAAAATTGTGCTCGACCACGAGAGCGAATCTTTGTGTACCCTGTTCTGATTTCTGGGGAAAGCTGGGTAATGCTGTATTATTTTAGAGCTTTTATTTATAGCAGGTTAACCTATTGTTGAATGTATACTAAATTTGTTGATAGATTTTTTAACTGAATTGTGTAAATGTATTTATATGCGTGTAGATGTGTATAGTACAAATGTCGATGGAGGAATATGAAGTAGTACAATATTGAAAAAAAAGTGAGTGTGTTCGGGTAAAACTGTATTCATCGGGGGCTGAAATGATAGTCGATAACCCCTTGGGCCTAACTTCGACGATGGTCTGACTCGAGGCACCCAAAATACCTTAGGAACACACACAAGTGCATATTTGAGCAGAATTGAGCTATAAATGTAATAGCTATCTACGATATAAATTAAAAAATTAATGGTACAATAATTTAATTAATAAAAACTATATTATCTTATCGTGATAATATTGTAGTTGTTATTCTATTCTATAGGTTGTGATTAAAATTTATTCTTTATCTTGAACCACTCTATTTTACAGACGGAGACAACCAAAAACCCAATTTTCTATAAATGGGGGGGCGTCTGTTTTTCGTGTTTTTCACATAGCGATCCTGAGTTTGATTCCCTGCTTGATTGTGGTATTTTCTTTGATGATTCGAATATATAATAATTTGAAAAAATGTATGTCAATGTGACCAGTGATAGTTGACTGGCAATTTAATGCAATACTCTTCAATACGACAGAAATTATGTTGTAGGCTAGAGTACAATCCTCAGTTCATTGGAGTGTGTCCTTCTTGTCTCTCCATTAGTCATATCCTCGAAAGGAACCTGTTTTCATTCCTGAGTGAACAGTCATCACCTACGCGACGGGTGATAATGACGGTAATACGTTTTAAAATGTACATTTTCATCTTTTTAACATTTCCTTCTCTTAACTCCTTTTGGTTCAATCCTACCTATTTGCTAATTGAAGAAAAGAATCCTTTTTCACTTCTTCTAGTGTTAATTATTATGATTTTCCTGAGTAATAACGTTCAATTGGAGTGACTAGAGTTTGGAAAGTTATAAAAACAGATTTTTGCACTTTTGTCTGTCAGCTTATACAGGGAACATAGCGCGCAATGGAGGACCTATTATAATTTCATCTTATAATGGGTTTTTTTGCAATGTCAAGAGGTAAATGGAAAAATTCCATGTCGTATTTTATTTTAATATCTAGAGAAAATATTGTTTTCCTGTTTTGTTTACATTCACGCCGGCTATTTTCATCTTGATGTGCCCAGCATGTAAAAGTAGACGAGATTTGATCGATCGCTGACCTCTCGGTTTTTATTTTGTTTGTGCCGACGTAAAACAGCGTTAAATACTTTACTCAGCGTTCCAAATACCCGGCCCCTTGATTAAGGAGAACGCGCGATTGCAATTTCTCCGACGGCAAACAGCTTTCCGAGCTACCATACCCCGATGGAAGGTGGAAGTTCAAAATGTACTTAGTTGGCGTGAAGTTGCCCGTTTTCAGCATGTAAATATACGGGGAACTTTTCCCTGCCTCTGTCATCGCTCCTGAACTTAGACCTGAAAGTTGGCTCTTTAAGCCGGACTTTTTCTTCTTATAAACATCCAATGAACAAATAACATTAGGACATTTTTTGCCAGCGAGTCACTCAAACTGTCCGAATTGCATTTTCGGTAACTACTGTTTTTTAAATTATAATATTGCTTAACATAATTTCTATTGTCTAACAATAAGTCTCTGCTTCGTTGTATTTTAAGTAAGTTGAAGAGAAAAACCCTCCACTTTTCCTATACCCTCTCTCAAGTCACAAGGCTTTCTCGCGGCTTAGGTTTTATTTAAGAGCGAGGAAATCTTGTTAAAAGCGTTTTTCTGCAGGACTATTTAAATTTCCGGCCAACAGCTACCTAACAGTTTTAAGAAAAGCCCTCAAACTTAAGAGATCATGAATAAGGAAATTATTTTCAAAGAGTTGAGCCGGATGAGCCGCAATGAAGTCTTTCCTCCCCAAAAAACAGCAACCCTCTTTCATCTCAATTTTGATCTCGTAGGGTCGAAATAATTCACACCTCCTTGGGGACACAAGTTGGTTTTTATTTTCCTCCAAAGGGAAAGAATAAAAATTCCTCAAACTTTTATTTGTCTAAGAAGAAATTGTCAGTACGACAATAACAATAAATAATATTAAAAAAAGATCTGTAGGTTGATGGTTAAGCTGTATTTAGGGAGGTTTCGATCATCATAATCTGCCTAGTCTCGGTTGTTTTGATCTGTCAGACTAGTTTCAACAATTTGGTACCAAAACCAATTGGTCAGGGATGTAAGCAGGGTGAGTCAATACATCACAACTGGAAAATGATCAGGACGATACGAAAAGGCCATGCTACAAGTATCAGATTTCTCTAGTAAACACAACTGGCTATTCCCACTCCTATCTTCCGCAGCTAAGGACTACTTCGCAAAGTCAAAAGTTAGTCTTTAAGTTAACATGTGAATGATAAGATTTGACATTTGTCTTGTAATTCAAGTCCAATTTTAAAACTTTGTAGTACATGAATATATAGTTTGGTCGTTTCAGATTATTTTTCTTTATAAAATTGTTGGTCAGGGATAAAAGCAGGGTGAGATAAAACACAAACTACCATTGAACCTGGCGAAATAACGATTAATGCTTAAAAAACGCGTTTGGCAGACCAAAACTAGATGAAAGTCAGGTCAAAATAATTGCAAACGACCAAACTACAAATGTACACACACACCCTTGGTCAACTGATCCACCTATTCTAGAGGACTATTTTCTTCAGCAGTTCTGTTAATAAATATGCAACGCACTGCACCGAAACTATAGTTTGATAATTACCTATCATACTAGTCAGCCTTTACTCTCTGATTTTTGTCAAAGGCAGACCAAGATGATAGGTCACTCTCAAACTAAAGTTTTATCACCCCACAGAACACAGGATGAAATCTCACTCTAAAACATTCGTTGTTATAAATCTTTGAAGGTTGAGAATTTTCCAATGGGATGTCCATTCTAAGCCAATTGAGCCTTTTTAATAAGGCATGAAAAGGCGTTTTCTACCCACCGAGCAGGAGGAAACCCCTCCCTGCTTTTACAATTGGTACAAGCTTTCGGACGAAAGCTATTTATTAGCCAATTAAGTCTTAGAAGGCCCGGGGTAAGCAGTGAAACTCCAGGGAGATACAAAAGACAACCGTAAATTGGAGAACGTTCACACAGTTTATGAAATTTTTTTAGCCAACCCCTTTGAGGGAACAAATGATAAAAATATTTTGTTTTATAATAATTATCTTTAATATTTGATTATTCAATGTAGCCTGTTATTTTTACTCTTTTCAGTTTGTTAAGTAATTAAGCAATACAGTTTGAAATGTTAGAAAAGAAGATTTTGACAGACCTGATAGCATCTTTTAGATATTTGTATCATCTTAGTATTTTGTCTTAGGAAAAGGACTCATATTCTTATCTTTTCAGTATCATTGATAAAATGTTTAAATGGTAGTTCAGACGGTTTTCTCTCTTTATTGCGAACCTTCCCGCCCCCATTTTTTTTTTTTTTTATTGTGGGAAAAAGTGCTATTTGTCCTCTTTGAACCCGTCGCTTTTCCCCCGTCCCTTTCACCCGTATCGAAAGGAAATCAACACCGTAAAAACGTTCAGAGCAAAGGCCGTTTGAATGGAGGCAGTCAACGGAGGAACGACAATTGTAATTTATGTCGTGAGTATAATTCGGGATAGACGATTGACGCCTGCCATTACCGGCTAATGACTCTGTTCCTTCCTGCATTTTTCGGCTGATGCTCGCTCCCTCGGACGTCTCAATCCACAACATCCAGTCTGACCTTAATATATCTTAAACACGACGGAAGAAAACTGCATGTCTCTGACCTCTTATTAGGAAAAATCATTGATAAATGTATTTGAAACTCATTGTTTTAGTAGAAAGACTGATGGTGGTTGTGTAACGTTTCGAGTGTCATTCCTCTTCGGCTGATGCTTCGTGTAAGTCCATATCACCAATCTCTAAGGCTAATTTATAACGCAAATCAAACCCAACTTTAACTTAATAAAAAAAGCCCAAAAAAAGAAGAAAAATTCATCGTAACTTTTCTGCTTTACTCGTTCACTATGTTTATTGTCTATTTTTATGTGTTTTTCGTGATTTTTACATGGAATTTTTCTTTTATTTTTGCGCATTTTTATGAGGTTAAAGTTGGGATTTACAACTTATGTATTGTCTCTTTTGGTTTTGTCAATGTTTAGTGTAGATTTTCGTCCAATTTTTCTGTGGTTGTTCGCCATGTTTATTTACCCTTTTTTTAAGTTTAGTTTCATTTTTCTTTCTTTTTGTGCGTTTTTTATTAAGTTAAAGTTGTAAAATAAATTTTGCCTAGGACAAAAAGTTTAATGACTAGTTTAACCCCTGCCTTCCTTTTTCACCATATTTTGCCCATTTAGCATAAAATTTCTGCATTTTGAAGATGAGATAATGTATCGACCTGCTGTTGAACAACTTGGAAAAAGGTGAGGCCACAACAGAACTACAATTTTTTAAGTTTTTGCCGAGCTTTCCACTATTATATCGCCATCATAAGGGCCTATTTATTTTAGGAAAATATCACAGTTAGAACATTGTTATATCATTTAAAAACAAAATTAAAAAACAATTATTTTTCTTACTTTAACTCGATGAGTGTTGAAATTATTTTTTCCTAAAATAAATAGGCCCTGATGATATAATAGTAGAAAGCTCGGTAATAATTTAAAGAATCGTTGTTCTGTTGTGACTTCACCGAAGATCCTTTTTTTCTATGTTTCTGCATTTTGATTCGATGTAATTACAGAAAAGGGTTTAACTCTGAAAGCTTATTAAACGAAGAAGTTGTTAGCAATTCTCCAACTTCTACCTTAAAATTTTTCTCGAGGCTGGAAATTTAGTTTTCTGTACAAATTTTAAATAGGCATAGAAGTTTTTGAAAGATTTTGTGTGTTTTTTTAATCAAAAATCAATATCAAGTATGATGTATCAGAAGGATGCATTCTGAAGGAAAATTTACCGCTATTTTCAAGGGTTTTTTTGGATTTCCCACAAATGTACAGTTCAATAGCTGCTAGAAGGTTTAAGGCGAAAACCGTAGATAGTTGAAAAAACAAATAAAATGTTAAATATCTGCGAAAGGGTTGAGAATCGGACCATGGTTCATACAAACTTTTTTGTTGCATTTGAAGTTTAGAAGGACCTGACAAACTTTGTCGTACGAGTAGTGAATCACCCTGCATAACAATCTGCTTATGCGCTTATCTTAGGACGGATGAGGTCGTTTCAATCGCACCCAGTCTGACGTTTATATTATATTAACAGAACTGAAGAAAATCTCTGACTTTTGATTAGTATAAAGTCGTGATAAATATATTTAAAATCATATATTTCACGATATAAAGTTAATGGTGCTTGAAGTTAAGGTTACAGTTTCAAGTGTTTCCCCCGCATTATCTGATGCTTCGTTTAATCCCACCTCTTGTCCTTTCAACACCCGACCCGTGTCTGCATTTCTAAAAAAGTTAATTTTGCAATATATGCAAGTGGAACTACAATGTGAATTACAAAAAAACAACCTTGAGTTTTTATGTGTGACGTTTCATGCCTCGTTCATTTATGTAGAAGTCAGTGTATGAGAGAAGTAAAAAGACTGGAATTTAATTGCACCATTATTTCGAATGGGGCACTTTCAAGGTTCTGAGCTGGTGATAAAGTCGCCGCCTGTAAAATATTATCGTTTTTTTCGTAATTCATTTTTTAAAGCTGACAGCACAAAATATACTGATATTTTACATTACGTTTGTCGTGGCATTGTTCCAGTATCGTTTGGGTATTATCGTGAGATTTATGAAAAAATTGCTTGTCCGTGAAATACTTTCAGAATCTATTTGTGAAAATATATATTATTCTTAACACGAGGTTCAATGTGAAAAGAGGATTATGTATTGATTATCGATGTAATCCGAAACTCTATTTTCCCTTAAACCCCAATACCCACGGCTGTCGTTTCTTCTTCTTTAGATTTTCATGACCTGTATCGCTAAAGGAAATTGGAAGACAATACCGCAGGTTACTGGGGGGTGGCGAGATCGGGTCGTCATTACCGCAACGCCTTTGTCCTTTCTCCTCCCAGGAAGTTATTGTTTTTCAGTTTCCTTCCTCTGGTCGTAGGGGAACGGAAACATTTTAACTAGGGCGACGACATTCGAACTTTGTCGGTTTTTGAATTAAACCTGCCGACATTTTTCCCCACCGAGTTAATGATCCGTGACAGAACTACGATGGCTATTTTATATGGGCTTAAACTAGTAAAAGTCTTTCATGAGCCGTTAACCGTTGTAATTTATTTACCGACGCTTGTTTAATACGGTTAAAATTCAGTCAACCGTGTAAACTATTGTACCATGACGTGAATGAGTCAGGCAATTTACATATAACTTCCTTCAGAGTTTCTGTTGTCACGGCAATAAAACAATGTAAGTCGGGGCAAGATGAAAATTTCAGGGCCGAACCATCTCCGGCAGATTGTCACGAATAGACTTTGACTAGTGGACCGGAGTGCTCTCTATTTAAAAGGGGTTATTTACATAGGGATTAAACCCACAGGAAAAAAATTGAGAGGGCTTAGGATGGTAATGCGTTATTTTGGGTTCCCCACTTTGGTACGACCAAAAATAACTGCTCTTTTGGGATAAAAACATAATTACTGCCTTAAAAGCGATTTTCATAAATACAGTAAACGTTTAAAAAAAAACATGGTAAATTGTCTTTCAGCAGACTTACAAAACTCCTTCATCAAAATAGATGTGTTTTGGGCTAAACAAATGATATCAAAATAATTTACTTTGCGCTAAAAAATGAACGCCTTATAGGCATTTTTATCGCCCAGTATAGAACGAAAATATTCGCAAATGTTCTTTCAGCACACTTCGTCAAAATAATTCCTTATGGTCTAAACATCCAACACACTTTGAGCCCTGAAGATGATCTCAATAAAGATCGAAACGTTGGCACGATAAACAAAATGTTTTTCTAAAACCTATGTCACACCAGACCGCATCTCTCTATCACCATATCCTAAACATATAATTGCACTTTATTTTGTTGACTGTTTTTTCTATCATCAGCCCAGCAATCTCATTCATAAATGATCCTTAAGCATTAAAACAAAATAAACAATAAGAAGAATCTGTTTTTTATTGAAAATAATCGGTCCCGTAGACTTAACTAGTGCTGAGTATAATGGGCCTTGTATAGTCCAATAAACTGAAAACATTTTCTAATTAAATAGTTGTTTCTTTCCCACATAGGATGAAAACCCATTCCTTGATAAAACAGTAGATAAATGTAATTTTATCAGATGATTTGAACTCTATAATCCGTATTCTGGTTAAGATAACCCTATCCAACTCAAAGTCACATGCCATTTGTTATTCTGGTTTTCCTCCTTATAGATGTACAGAATTCGAATAGAGTTTTATATAAAACGACCGTCTGACTCAACTACAAATCGAATAATTCTACTGTTTCCTTGAAATCTATCGAGCTCCTATTGTTGATTCCATATCCAAGCAGTTTAGTTGTATCGTTATAAATTTTTATTATTGTTTTATTCGTTTTTATAATGTTTTACTGTATCGGTTTTTAAAGTTTTAAAAAAAATAATTTTTGAATTAAAAGATATCAAATATTTTTTATCAACACAGGAAAACTTGTGATTTAATAAAAAGTAAATTTTAATACCAACCAGTTCAAATTAAATATAAAAAAATCCTTTCTGAATTTTAATCCTTTCAAACGTGAACAAAAACAAGTAATTTTCCCAGGTTATTAAATGATCAATAACTTGTAAGAATTTTTATTATTTTAAACTTCATACAACAATAATTGCTTTTGAATTAATTAAAAATTGAATCTTTCGAGCTGAAAAAGTATAGCTTAACAAAGTCACAAGACGAACTTTTCAGACAGAACTGGATTGAGCTAAAATTTTAACATCACCTAGCGTTCTTAATAAATCGTTTCGTTGAGTTATGCTAAGGTTTCTATTATATTTTTTTTTGAATAATGGTAATTAGCACCTTATTTATTATAAAATACATTACTAGTTTCGACGCTCGATTGGTGACATCCTTTTCCTAGGGTTCTTATATTTTTATTATTTTAAACTTAATACAAATACAAATGCTTTTTAATTTAAAAAATATAGCTTTCGAGTGGATGAAGTACGACTTAATAAGAACCAGGTGAACTTCAAGACTCCACAATTGTTACATTTTTAATATTGTACAATTAGCACAGCAAAATATAAATACACTAAAACAAAATATAAAAAAACAAATATATAAATGTATATACAAATACATAATTGACAGTTTAAAACAAAACTTTAGAGCGAATGAAGTACAAATTAACTAAGCCGCAATTCCAAACATCTGGCCACAGATAAATTTTGCAACTTCGTTATATTTTTATTAGTTTAAAGTTGAACTGAGCACTGGCATAACTATTTTAGCGTTATTGTCGATGAAGTATTACTTAACAAAGCTCAGATGGATTTCAGATTCCGAAACTGGTCAAAGCTAAATTTCAACCATCCCATTGAAATTCACATGGATATTTTTGAATTTTGAACTACCTTTAAAATATATAAATTTAAAAGTACTTACAAAGGTGTGAAAATAACCGTAAACTTGTACATAATTGACAAATATCCATGTAAATCGATAAATTTGTATGGCCTTAAAAGACTTGATCCAAGTTAAGTTGAAATTCTATTACGGTAAAAAATAGGATCTACGAATGGTTTGTTTAGTTACTTTTCAATGCCGTTTTAAAGAATTAAACATTAATTAAAAGTAAGCAATGAAAAGAAACATTTATTTTGGCAAATTAGCACGTAAAAATAAAAGGTTAAAACTTGCAGACCATGGGATATTGTTAAAATTACATGTTTATATAAGATATTTTTGCATGATTGGATATGATGAAATTACGTAGCAATTTGACTGATTTTCACGCCCCCAAGTTTTCTCAAACATTAGAAAGGTATTTGTTGAAAATCACCCTAATCCTGAATAAAATTAGATAGCCTAATTAGCAAGCCGGCCTTCGTCAGCTATTCCAGCAGGAAGTGTCCCCAGCATTTCCCCGTTGTATGAAGCATAGTGATGGAAGCCGAAGAATTCGTTGGGGGTGAGGCGGCAAAACGGCTTCCGTCGGATATCTCGGCAGTTTCGGCAGGCACCCGACAGTGTAATGGTATGCCGAAGGACGTGGACCCGGGGGCGGACCTCTCCAGCTATTCAAGGCATCTTTGAAGGCAAAACGCGATTTAGACTAAAATTCCATCAGTTTAACTGTCCCTGGACTTTTTTCCTTTACTCCGATCCTCTATTCTGCGTGCCTGAAGTGTTTTTTTTATGCAAGAAACAAATTACAACCTGGGGAATTTTTATAATTAATTTAGTCGGTAAAACTTCCCTAATATCGTTGTATAGAATAGGTAAAGGGTAGTGTTGTATAATCGTATTGTTGAACATTTTTCTGGATTGTAACAGCGTACTTGTGAGATTTTCTCTTGAAGTCTGCATGCAATTAGGTACACTTATTACTTTTGTATTCACTTTGATCTGCCAAAAATAATAACCGTCTTGTAAATGCCAATGTTTGAACTTATAATGCGTTTATTCAGCTTTCAATATTTTTGATTTAAACTTTTTTTTATAATAAAGTTAAGACCCTGTGCATTGTAATTTTACGGCAGAAGGGTCTTATTGTTAGTTCTTCTTGTTTATGGGGGTCCATTTCCAATAAAACCGTGGGAATTGAACCCGCGGCAGTGACGAGAGGATAATGTCAGTGAGAATTTAAAAGCATACCGTAATATTATAAATTACCTTCTCTTTACGGATGTTAACTCCTCGGTTGTTGTTGAGAGACCTTGTTGGATGTCTTGTCCGTTTATTTTCGATGTTTATTCTTTCGGGTTTATTATGTTGCAACATATTGTCAAACTATCTGTATAATCAAAGTTTAGGATATATCCTTTCTGTGAGAGAAGCTAACGTTGTTTGAATTATTTGTACAAGTTTTTTTAAACCACAGCCTACTGTGTCTTGTAGCAGATGCGCTTGCCCCGGAGGGTCGTATAAGTTAATGTTTAGCAAATACTGGAGGGATCCACTGGGCCGATCACACGGACAGATGGGCCGATTGTTGGTAATGGAGCTGTCAGTGGATCCAGGAAAAATAATGGACTCTCTGTCCCATTGGAAACCGCCGTGTGGAAAATATTCGCCGATGAATACAATAAATCCGTACGGGCCGGAGGTACTGCATACTGGGATAATTGTTACTTTCAGCATGGAAGCATTGAAAAACATTCTCAACAACCATAAAAACTTTATATGTAACAACTCTATTTCTATTATGCTTTGAATATAGGGGCATAATCCCTTCTTACATTCCCTTCTGTAAGGAAGCAATGTAATCCTGCCACCTTTTGACATAGAAATTCACAGGATGGCGTGAAGAAAGTGCTATGTTAAGAGATAACGAAGTTAACAGAAGCATTACAAAATTCCTAAATTAATAAAGGATCTTTCGTTGAACAAGGAATAGGAAAAGGGCAAAAGAGTTAAATTTCTCTTTAGAAAAAACGAAAAGCATTTGGCAACTATAAGAAGAAAATATTATAATTAACACCTATACTTAATATAAAATCCATAAAAATAAAGCTCAAGTTAGTCTAAGAGTATCAAGAAACACTCCAATAAACAATGTCACCCTAATTTTGAGTACCATTTCCATGACGGATTGGAATCAATCAGGAGAAAAGAAATGGCTTATGAACCTGGCAGAAATGGAAGTAGACAAATAAACTGATATTAGTCTGGAATGACTAAATACACTATTTCTGAGAAAAGGCCAGAAAACCCAGATTTTTGACTCTTTTTATTGTGTGGAAAAAGAAAGGATGTCTCTGATTTTCTCACCAAGGCATAAGAGTTTTTTGGGATATGAAATAAATTAGTAATAAATGACTATAGAGCAGATAGCCATCTAGCAATAGTAGTAATAAATTATTTATTTTTTATATAAATTATTTCTAAGTGAGCTCCAGTTTAGTCTGGGATTGTCTGAAAACCCTCCAGTGTCTATAAAAGTCAAGTCGACCATGGTTTTCGATACTTGTCATGAATAGTTTAAAAGAAATGACGATAGCTAAAAACTGATAGTGAAGTTTTGGAGGTTTAGGAGTGAGAATAGTGAGGTTTTGTTGTTCTGTTCGCAATAATAACATAAATATCTTATAAAACAAGCTTTAAGTAGAGTGTGCTTAAAAACGTCTAAACAGTCTCTGATTTTGTGAGAATGGCTTGTGATATTTTACTGGATTATACTAGATGGTAAAGTACAATCGTACAATCGAGACAATCAGCAGTAATAGCATTAAAACTCTATAAAAAATAAGCCTATGTTAGACTCTAGTAGGTATCTAAAAACCCTCCAATGTTTCGGAAAAGACTAGGCGACCCTGATTTTGGTTACAATGGCATGAAGGGTTTAAGAAAAGATTTGATAAAATCGCAAGGAGCATGTACTATAGGCGCAGCATGATTTGAGAATTAAGCGCATTTAAGCCTCAAAGAATGCCGAACTTCGGAACGAATAAAACAACTTTGTAGAATAGTAGCAAGGGGCGTCTATAATTATTTAGATACGTTTGCAAAGAAGCAAAATGTTTTTTGACTTTGGTTTTGGCGACGCAGCAGTAGATTGTGTTGAACCCATTCAGCATATTATTAATTAATCAACTGCATAGATCAAAGGAAAAACATTCTTTTTAAAGTTTAGGGTATTTTGAAACGCCATCATAAGTTTATTCATCACATCGATAAAGTCAGACCAGTTCATCAAAATCCCTCCTGTTCCAATTAGTAACTGTATGGTTCATTTTTTAAAAGCATATAGGATCTAAAAAAAGTCAGATTGTGGAGATGCGCCTGTTAGGATATCAGTGGCTAATGCAATTGTGAATACAGTTAGTAGAACGGGAGGAGCCCGTGCAAAATAACCGTTAATAATGGCAGGGCAAGAGTATCGTGCCCCCCTTCGTTTATAATCGCCGGGGAATTCAGATATAAATATAATGAAGCTATACAGAGTAGCAGATGCCTGACTGTTTTGTGGGCCTGAAGGGCGTGTACACGGGTGTTAACTTCACCACTGGGTATAAATCAAACACGAAACGACTGTCAGTAGGGACGAAGCCTTTGTCAAAGAAATTCGTGCAGTGCGGCTGCCCTCAATGGCAGTACCCTTGTCTCAAAGCCGTTTCATCACGGTCTTTCATCTCGACCGCAACAGGACTCCCTAATCCATCCTTTCTGGCGAAAAAATTGGCCTTAAAACTTTCTAAATTAGGTACGATTTAGATTGGGTAGAAGTTACACGACCCAATTGACAACAACGTTTTTCATTGGTAAATTCATACAAGAGACTTACCTAGAATACATAAAATCTTAGTTTTTATAAAAATAGGTCACCGTGCACCATGGGCACTTATTACACTAATCATGGGTTACTTTATTTTTTATGTTGTTGCTTTGTGAAATTTATAATCTTGGTACAAAGTAAAGTGAAAATTTGTATGATGTAAACAATAACATAAGTGTTTTATTAAAGGTGATAGAAATCCTTGCCTAGTAGGATTTTGAGCTAATTCTGTTAAACAACAGAAAGAAAATAAAATTTTGTAGCAGCTTTTTAGCTTTTTTGGTACAGCTTAGTGAAAGATTTTTGTTACATCAATTTAATAGTTTGATCTAATCTTGTTAGAAAACAGAACGAAAATAAGTTTTATTGCAGCTTTAAAACCTTTTTTTTTTGGTAGAGTGTCTAAGCTTAGTGAACGTTTTGTTATATTACATTGATTGTCAGCTTTGCCGCATTTTTAAACGTTGGTAGTGTTTAAGGGAAATAAAAGTTTTTTAAGACATTGATCAATAACTTAGCATTTTTTTAAATCTTGCTAGAGTATATAAGTTTTCTGAAATTTTTTTAATGATAATTTTGCAGAATTTATCTTGCTAGTGTTTAAACGTTGTGAATTTTTTATGACTTTTCTTTTACAGCTTTTTATGTTGGGAGTGTCTAAGTGAAAGTTTTTTTATTACATTGATTGACACCTTTGTGGCATATCTTATCTTGATAAAGATAAGTGACAATTTTATATGGCATTTTTCGACGATTTTGCATACATTGATCTGCGCATCATAAAGCAACACATAGTTAAACACTACCAGGATTGTAGTGTTTAAGTGTTGTGAATTTTTTCTTATGATCTTCTTTTACTACTTTGTGGAATTGTGATTTTTGCTAGTGTCCAAGATTAGAGAACGTCAGTTTTTGACACAATGATTGACAGCTTTGTGGCGTTTGCTATGTTGGCCTAGTGTGTAAGTTAATGTGAGCTCTTTTTATTTCATTTTTTACAACTTTTTCAAATTTCTAATTTTGTTAAACGGTCTAAGTTAAGAGAACATTTTTTTATTACATTGATTGACATTTCGTGGCATTGCTAGTAAGTGAATATTTCTTGATTATATTCATCGATAGCTTTATGGCATTTTTCTTGGCCTGAATGTCTCAGCTAAAGGAAAAAGTTGAAATGACTTGTGTAAATCATTTTGTGGCATTGTTGGTAGAACGTCTAAATTACGTGACAATTTTTTATGACATTTTTTAAACAGCTTTGTCGAATTTATTTCTTGGTAGAGTGACTACTTAAGTGAACGTTCCTTTATCATATAGATTGAGGGCTTTATGGCACTTTTTGTCTTGGCAGAGTGTCTGAGCTTAGTGAACGTTTTTATTATATTATATGGCATTATTGGTTGAATGTCTAAGTTACGTAACAAATGTTTTCATGACATTTTTTAAACAGCTTTGTGGAATTTATTTCTTGGTAGAGTGTCTACTTAAGTGTACGTTTCTTTATCATATAGATTGAGGGCTTTATGGCACTTTTTGTCTTGGCAGAGTGTCTGAGCTTAGTGAACGTTTTTATTATATTTTGTGGCATTATTATGGAATTTATAATCTTGATAGAGAGTCTAAGCTAAGTGAACATTTTTTTTATTACATTGATTGACATTTCTTCTTTTATCTTGGTAGATCTTGGTAGTTACGTGACAATTTTTAAATGATATTTCTAAAACAGCTTTGTGGAATTTATATCGTGGTACAGTGTTTACGTTAAGTGAAAATTTCTTTATTATATTCACTGATAGTTTTATGGCATTTTTATCTTGGTAGAATGTCTTAAGCTAAGGGCAATGTTTTCATGGCTTGTTTTAAACAGATTAGTGAAATTTGTTTTTTGGTAGTCTACTTAAGTAAACGTTTGTTGAATACATTGAATGACAATTTCATGGAATTAAATGTAATTTGAAGTTTCTAGGCTTTTTTAATGTCTTCAGCATGAAGAATTTTTAATTCTTTCTATTTATGTAAATATCACTTAAACATGTAAATGCAATTACATAATATGCAGCAGTTTTAGGCTGATCAATACTGAAATCCTTTTCCATATTGTACGCTGGATAATCAAATTTCAGTAATTGAGAATTAAAGATATTGTTTCATTACGTTTAGAGTAATGAAATTGCAATTACCAATCAATTTCCCAAAGCGTTGTGTGCATTTTATCCCAGGGCAAAGCCGTTTTTCAATTAGCAAAATATTTATCATTGAATAAATTCAGAATGCATTCTCGATGGGGGCTTAATGGATTTTCCTTCTTTATCAACTTTGTTTTCAGTTTAATTTTTAAATCCGTGATACAAACTCATCAGTAAAGTTCCGATCTTATGTCTTCATAAGATAAGCCCATTTGATGCATAATAAGTAGATTAAAATCATTTTTTCCGTTTAAAATATCCACACCTGGTGGGTTGAATTAATCTTCTCACATGCCACACCTTGGTGAATATTGATATCGGACGTCGTTACGACGGTAATTGAAGTCAGCTGCCCCTCGCGTCTGCATGTAGGATGGTAAACATGGCCTAGTAGTGTAATTTACTAAACTGTTTAAGTGACTAGTACAAATGATCGAATCTGACTAATTTGTCTTTTTTTGCCTTTGTGCCATGTATCTGTTTTATCACTCCTGGAGTAAATGGAGCGTGCGAACTGGGGAAATCCGTGGTAACAGATGAAACCTGATTGTCTGAACTGGATGAATGTGTTTGCGACTAGAAATAAATGATAATAGAAACAAGAACGCAATAAACTACTGAGAAAATTTCGAACATTACAAAGACAATAGTAGCTTTAAAAAAATCATTTCGGCTCCTAGTCTTCAGTACGAAATAACACAGCAGAACACAAACTGGGACATGAAATTCTAAGTTTGACAAAATTTGGTTTTGAAGGTGAAATCTCTATCGTGGAGATATATGTCGAAATAGAGGAATTAATTATTCCAGAGTATAAATTAATGCGATTTGATTTCGTGGTCCGATTGACCAAATCAATTCTTTTCAATTAATTAATCTTCATGTAAGGTATTGGTTAAGATAAAAAAGTCAGTGTCACGAGCGGGATACTGACCTTTGTACTTCAACCAATATCTTACTTAAAGATTAATTAATTGAAATTTATAATTATCAATTTTTTATCAATATTGATCATAAACTATGATTTGTTAACGCTGGGTTTTCATGTGTATATAATGACTTATAAACATTACCAGACGGAGGGAATGATTGATTCAATTAGGCAGATTATAAGGGTTGATATTTCTCCAAATTAGGATAAAGTGTTTTATTTTTTAGTGAGCAACAATAAAAGCAAGACGTGCCGAATTTTATAAGGTCAGCATCTCCGAAATATACGGGAAGTGATATTGAATTGAAACGTGTACATGACATCATGTGAATTTATTGCCTCCTCCGTTATAGCCGCTCAGTAGGTAGGGGCAAGGGAGTGGAAAGGCCTAGTGAAGATAAGATTGTTTTTCCGCAATGTAATTTCTTAGAAACGGGACAGCGTTGCGATTAAATGGGCCCTAAAATGTAGGGAGTTGGGTTTTCTAAGAGGGTTGATTCTAATGCCACTATTTTTTATATGTTTAATAGCCGCGTTTTCTTTTTTTGTCTATAGATAACGCTCGTGATTAACTAATTTCTCCTTGTCAATAAAAATTGTAACATTCCTAGATAACCGAACCTTCATAATATCGAAAAATATGCATGATCTACTATCATAATTGGAACGATTCCTTTAACAAGTTTTTTGCCCTATTTTTTAAATAAAATTAATATTTAAAAAGTCTCGTATCATATCTATTTATTACTAAAGTAGGGAACTATTTAAACAAATACAACACTATAGTGAATAGTCTAGAGTAGTTAATCTCGCTATTCCCTCTTGACAGACGATTTTCAACGTTCATGTGCAAAACTATATCACAATTAGTAGACAACCTTTGTAGAAATTCTATGTAAAGCTAATTAATATTACTGGTTATATTCTACAGAGAATATGGTGTGAAAGATGAACAATAATCTGCCTTCTACAATTAATTATACCTCATGAAAGTTTATTTTAGCACAAAACATACGTAATTTGAAAGTGGGCTTAACGTTTAATTATTTAAAAAATAACTATACAGAAAATTGAAATAGCTTTTTAATCAAAAATACATTTTTATATTATCGCATTCCATCCTTTTAATGCGTTAGTATCGATTAGAAAAATAAATTGTATAATATATATACGTTTTTACCGGAGGTAGCAGTAAGAAAAGAAAGTGAATCTTTGTGATTCTGTGACTGAAAATCCAAGACTGACATATAAATAAAAAGGAGAAGACATGAATTTTTGAAGTCACGTTAGATCAAGTGGTACTTGATGTCTTATAACAAGTTTGAACTGCAGCTGGGACAATGCAATAGAAGATCGTGCTTCCTCAGCATGCCGAGCAGAGAGGATCAAAGGCAAAAACAATGTGTATTGTCTTGTTTTGTTTTTCATCTCGGCAGAACTGGTAAAAAAACCCTGATGAGTAAGCGCTAAATCAGTAATGGATGCCTTAGAATGTAAGTTTTGACTGCTGCTGTGCGCGCTTATGATTGTTAGCAAGTACAGTTTACCAGAACGGTTGATGTTTAAACATATGAACCAGCACAGGTTGCTAGGAACTGCAGAAGCACTTAGCCCAACCAAGCCCATGGATCACATATAAAATCACTGGAGTTGTATCTTGATAATACACCATAAGATGAAGTAAAACCTGGTTAATTTCGTTTTCTCAGAATTGATAAACAAATTGTGGTTATAAGCACTAAAAGAAAAATTAAATCAAGTCAACCTAGGTCTTGATAGCAGATGTTTGACTACAGCTGGTTTTGTTGTACCGGAGGTAGGAGTAAGAAAAGAAAGCGAATCTTTATGATTCTGTGACTGTAAACCAGGACAGATCAGAATCTCCAGAAATATCTTCCTAAGAGGCCTTGAGAAGTTAAAGAACAAATATAACGAATTGCAGTTCAAGAAAAAATCTTGATAAGGAGGTGCTGCGTGTAAAGTTATATCAAGAGTAATGGACGTAACCAGTGAAATATTGATTTTAGCTGATACTTTGATTCTAGAACAAGCAGAAGAATAAACAGCTGGATCATTGATAGTAAATCATGACAGGTTGTCAGGAAGAAGCATCCCTTGTCATACTTTTATGATTTAAGAAAAAGTAATACTGGTTGCTTTTTTCCCAAGTTTGTGCTGTTAAAAAAATCGGAATATAGAAGGGATGAGAGTAAAGTTGAGCCAATTGGTAATTATTGACTTAATAGCAAACTTTAAGCTGTAGTTGTACCTGTTGGTACAATCCTGGAACAAGCAATAGAAAGCTAGCCGGTTAGCCATACAATATCGTACACCATCCGTCACTAACAGACCGCCAACAATTTTATCAACGTTTATCACAAAACAAAATGTGTTATGGGAAGTTTTTTGGTTCTGAAAGTGCAGTTATATCAAGCAATACACGATGCCATGATTTGCAAATTATTCCTAGATTTTTAATTTATCAACGAAAAGACTTAATGTTTTTGTGTGGTGAACAAAATTACAGATGTAGCAGTGCAGAAAGTTAATAGCAGAAACTTTTAGAAGACTAGATTTTTTTGCGGCCGTAACTTGATCTGTAGAAGGATCCCTCACAATTAGCAAGTTAAAGTGTCTCTTACTTACAATGAAAAGTGGATCTAATTCAACACCGAGGGGCTGCAACTCTTGCAAGATTGCCTTCCATTTCCCTAAAGTACCTCGTCACTTTGATTTGAGGGGTGATAAATTGGTAACCTGAGAAGGTGCCATTCTGGTCGAAATGTATTCTGTATGTATATAAAACGGAATATATTCTTATACAACCTGAACATTAAGTCTTCAAAAAGTTAAACTCAGTATTGCTTCGCAAGATGAGAACTTCTTTTGGCAAACGCTTACCTGAGAAATAACAAATTCTGCTAAGATTCAGGTGATCGATAATGATTGATTTATTACCAAATAGAAATGAGAGAGTTCTAACTAAAGTAAGTCCGTTTGAAATGTATACAGAGATTGACGAAAGAAACTTAATGGAAAACACGGATTAAAGGGGGGAATTTACCAGCGAGAAGAGGCGGACCAAGACGATCAATGACTGTCGAAATTTAGTCCGTGAATGTCCCACTAGTACTTCGAAGTCCAAATCGAGAAATCTCATTATAATAATCGGACTATAAATAGAGCCGAGAACGTTTCGTGAGCGCTGAAGTATTCTCGGTCTAAAAATAAATCTATTTCAATTATAATAAACCCTGATTCCTGTTTCAATATCCATCCTATTCATGTGTTAATCGTTAACAGACTTCCATGCATGGCACGTTGGACTTAGAACACTTGTTGTTGTTAAAACGTCAGAACTAAATTAGAAATTGTACAGTATAGAACTTTAGGCTTTGAGCAATATATATAAAACAAAATTAAATGCTGTAAGTTTTGTAAATTTCCATATATTGTTGATGAATTTACTCCATTTTATTGGCTATTGTAATTTAAATTCCAGGTACATTGCCTAATAACGATATTGGAATTAAGCTAGTATAAAAAACAATGCATTAAACATTACATTAATGTTCGGCTTAATGTATTCGCATAAAACGGAGATTCTTTGTTATATTTACAATAATGTTTTATATACAGGTTGATAATGCCAAAAACATTCTAGTAAAAATGACCCGATATCTCATAAGGGAAGCACTGGTGGGGACGAGCCCTCCAATATTCCAAGCAATTGACCTACGAAATAGTTGAGAAAGTGACGAGGGATCAACATTCACACAATGGACCGGGGCCACAACTACCTCAGAGTATGCTTGTGGAGCTGAACAAACTGAATTCCATGCGATTGACCTTTGCGTACAAAAGATTAGATGATATAAAGATTGAAAACAACAAATTAAAATCTTATGGAATAACCGCAGAAATAGATATAGGAAAAACCATGGTGATCCTGGTGTTGGGGTTGGAAATAAATGGATTAGCTGATTAACTACCTTATTTGTAAAGGCATTGGTTGAAATGAAAAAGAGAAGGATTCGAACCCACGACCTTCGGTCAAATACGCCGCTGCTCTACCACTTGAGCTATCGTGACTTCGATCCACCCGGACACCAACTTCCCACTACAACCTACTTTTCGAATTTTCCCTCCTTTTTGTCATTTTTCAAATGTGTAATCACGATTTGATTCTCGGCGACAAATGAAATGGCCACGGAGAGCTTTAGTGAAGATATACTTCGTTTTACTTATTAAATCCATTATATTTCTTGGTCCGATTGACCAGATAACTTCTTTCAATTAATTAATCTTTATATAAGGCATTGGTTGAAATGAAAAAGTTAGTGACACGAGCAGGATTCGAACCCACGACCTTCGGCCGCTGCTCTACCTCTTGAGCTATCGTGACTTCGATCCACTCGAACACCAACTTCCCACTTCAACCTACCTTTCCAATTTTCCCTCCTCATCATTTCAACCAATGCCTTACATTATTATTAGAAGTTATTTGGTCAATGGCACCACGAGATAGAATGGACTTATAAAATAAACTCAACACTTGTCTGGGAGCCTGTAAAAGCTGTGAGGTTTTATGATTTAATATATATTGTAGCAAGGATGAATGATTCGCATCTCAGGTAGCATTGGGATCTTTTACAATCAACTAAAGTTCTTTTATTGCCTTGTAACGTTTAGGATTGTGATTGGACATTATGCATATAAAAAAAAGAAAAAATAACTGAAATATATTATGCCTAGAATTATTAAATCTTTCATGCATATTCAAACATACGTATGCCTTAACTAAAATACCCATAAAAGGGAGACCCTTTGCATATGTATTTATAAAACTTTTCCAATATTTCTTAGGAAGAGATGTGGTTGGATAATAATTCTTTTCGACAATCTTTATCAACAGTCCAGCAGAGGCGGGGGAAGGATTTCGAATCAACAGAAACAAGATCAATACTAGGAAAGTTAAGGCGTACAAACAGAATAATACAGCATTCCTCCGAGTATCATTAAATCGGAGGAGCCTGTCGTCCGATTCGTCCTATTTCAACGCAGTTGCTCGTCGAACTTTTTCAACGGGACGTCCCCCCAGCACGCTTTTCTTCAGAGGCGACACACCGGCGGCTTTCGTGACTGGCCGTCATTGAAATTATCACGGTTGTTGGTGCATCAGAGAGCAAACAACCCATTAATTATTTCTTTTCACCTTGTAAGAAAAAGATCCTGCAACAAGGAGATTTCACCCTGCCGTGAAACAGGCTAGAAAAACTATTTAATATTGCTAAAAAAGAAATGCTTAGAATAGCCCGTAATAGATTTTTTTTCTATGGAGGAGGGTAACGTTATAAAAGACTACCTGACAGGATTACAGAAAAAAAATTTACAAGCTAAAATTAACGATTTACTTCATATAATCGTGGATTTCTTAGTGTTTTCTTAGTTGGGTAGATTGTTTTTGATTAAAAACCTTATTTTATAATAATTTGTCTGAGGATGTCTAAGAATCCACCGGAACTCTTACTTTCTGGAAGCAACTTGGCCTCTTATGGGGGTTTGAGAGTAACGAAATAACTGATAAATTAGCCAAGGAAGGACTCACTCACTGGACCAGAAACATAACTAAGAACAATTCAAAGTATGCTCAAAGTGGATCCGTACAAATAGAATTACAAGCAATTGATATAAGATATCTGTGATAATTTAAAGGAAATAGCACAGATGATGTACATGTTCTTTCTGACGGGCAGAAAGCACTAATAGAATCATATTTCAATAAAATGAGTTCGTTAGTCTGGGAGTGTCTAAAAACCTTCAAGTGTATTCTACCCTGATTTTACTTATCAAGGAAGGCAATAGTTTGACAAAAATGAAACGAGTTTTTTTGTTAGCTATAATTTAGGGCTATGGCTTTGGAGGCTATGGCTATGAACGCTATGGCGTCATATTTGCGTGCGTGAGGAAGTGTTTTGGGAAGTTCAACGTAACCGTAGAAGGCAGTCAACCATTGAAACCAGGCCCGCTAATCAAGTGCTTTGATAAACTGGAACTCACCGGTGTGCTATAAGCACAGATCAGAGGATACTAGAGCTCTTAAAGGGTACAGTATATACACAACCAGAGTGGATACATCTACATCTCAAGGTGACTCTGATTAACCAGTAAGATAAGACAGGTTTGATCGTAATGAAATATCTGATTAACCAGTAAATAGCAGTCTGTCCGGCAGTAATGCAGACTGGTAGCAGACAAATCAAACAAAATGACCTAGAACGTAATCTGAAAATGCTTAAAAACACTCTAGTTGCTGGGAGAAAACAAGGTGGTCCTCTCTTTCTAGAATGCTTGAACCCTTTCAGAAAAGACTATGCGACCTCGTTTTACAGTGGTGCCATGGGGGTAGTAAATATCTGGTTAATTAGCATGGAGCAGTCATCTATAAATCCTATAAACTAAGCTTGGTCTTTGTGTGAGAAAGCGTAAAATCCTCCGGTTGGAAAAGATAACTAGGTGACCTTTCTGTCTGCATAAGGGCATTTTGGGTTTTTAGGGAAAACCAATAGCCGATAAAATAGCTGATCAGGCAGTCTGAAAGTAGTAAATAGCATACATTTCCTATAAAGTATGATCTACTTTGGAAGAAAAGGCAAGTGGCCCTTTTTTAGTACCAAGGAATGAGGAGGTTAAAGGAAACAAATTAACCAATGACCTACTTAGTTACATGCAGAACTGCACTGATCGGACTGCCACAACTAAGCAAACATGCTGCAAGTTAATATCGGGTCTAAGATGATCAAAATAGTGTATAACTGTAAATTAAGCCAAAAGCCTGCCTCACCATCTTCAGTTATGAGGTTGAGGTCTGTTCAATTGCAATACAATAATTCAGTTACAATCCAAAGAAAATTAGTATTGCCGTGACAAAAAACTTGAAAAATTCTGTGAAGCTTGTGTTTCATTGAGGTTTCAAGCTGATTTCGGTGCTGAAGTGTTTTTGGCCCAAAATGCTAAGGTAGTTTCATTTCTAAAGGACAGTTGGTGTTTTTCCTGGCTTGGTTTGGACATGGAGTGGGGTGTTTTCACAATAGCTCTCGGTCGTGGTGTACTGAGAGAGAAATCTCTAAGGAGGTCCCCTCTGTAATTTAACAAAAAAAAATTAGATTCATTGGTTCATTAAATTCACGAGTGGAGATAATTGATACCATTGCGAACGAAATCCTGTGTAAAAACTTTGAATAGAACTGTTGGAAAGTTCATTTTTGTATAATTGCGATTTCAAAAGTTGATCGCTTTTGTTCAACATGAAAAATCTATTAACCGCAAAAGAACCAAAGTTTCTTTTTGTGAAATTCATTGCGCCAACTAACAAAAAACAATCTCCGAAGTGAAAGCAAGCCGGGACAATGGACTTATGCGTCTGTAAAGTACAAAAAAGGTCGTGATTTAGTTTCTAAGCGATTCGTCTTTTTGTTTGGAAGAACGTGCTGTCACATGAGGAAACACATCGATCTACATCACTAGAGACGCAGAACGACACCGGGGCAAGAGTGCGAAGGCTAATGAAAAAGGAAAACGTCTTATTTTCCCGGGACGTTGTAATTTTACTTCTTGTCTTCTGATTCTTGTTTTCTTTGTTTTCCTTTTCTGCTATATGCGATGATAACGAAAAGAGGCAAGAGGCTAGTTTTAATTTAGTTTCTTCACTTAGAATCAACTGCACGACCAAGCGATTGATACAGTTTACATTGATTTTTAAAATTTAATTGGTGCTCTAAAATGATTGTGATGTTTATCTTGATTCTCCTTCATAAGTAACTCAATTTTATTTAAGCACGATCCTTACGATTAATACAGTTGATTCAAATTCCTTTTCTCTTATATTCCAATAAAATCCGGTGCCTCAAAGAAGTAGCCTTGGCCCGATCCTTTTTGCAATATACATTGGTGACATTACTACTTCCGCAAACTCAGCCATCTTCATGTTTGTCGATGCCACGGCTATTCTCTCTGCTCTACTCCGACCTATCCAATGGAAATGAATTTAAAATTTAATTGGTACTTTAAATGTGATTGTGATTTCCTTTAAAGTTGAAGGAAAGACTCAAAGTCCAAACGTGCTCAAATCACTTTCGCACTAAGAACTTTGCCCTCCATTAGACTGAATGAAGTACTGTTTCTGAAATTTACAAACCCCAAGTTATTTTGGCTAAGAATCACTTGGTCAGATTTAACATCTAGCTGGGAAAATGAGAATTCAATTTTTTTATTGTACAATTCGATTCTAGAGCTTATTTTATGTCACTTTTACTGAAAGGAAAATTTTTATAGGATCGACGACCAATTTTGAGTTATGCCCGAATGAAGACGCGTGAAGGGGTATGCTTTTTTTAACAAGAGTTATTTCGAAAACGATTAGCATGAGCAAGTTAATTTCGGATACGAATTGTCTCAAAATAGAGTAGGGATCGTGGGGTTGCTTTTACGCTTAACTTATATTATTTTTTGGAAAAAAAGGAAATCTTTTTACAAAAGTGGATTTTTTAATCATCATCGAGTCCTTTTTATTTTTTAAAATGACTCAGCTGTTATTATGTATTGTTGCAGATTTGACCATTTTTTCAAATTTGTGTTCATAATAAATGCTCAAACCTGTGCTCGTTTCAGAAATTCATCATTTGTGGCTTTTTCTATTATTTCTGTATTCTGCTCTAGAATCGAATTGTACAATAAAAATATGGGATTCTCATTTAAAATAACAAAGTTAGTGTCATTTCCCAATTAGATGAGAAATTTATGTTAAATCTGTTACCACCACGCGATTCCTAACCAAAATTAATTTGGGGTTTGTATAAGAACATTTTTCGTTAAAGTTTTATCGTTTCCGAATTATATGGGTGGAAAATAGAAGTTGATACACCCAGTATTCCATTCTTTCACTACTTTGTAAGACCGCGTTATCAGAAATCCACAATACCCTTTCTGTACACCCAAATCCCCTCGCCCACACTAACTCTACCTGGAAATCCGCAGCTAAAAGCTATGGCTTAGGGATTTGCGTCTGGTGTGTGCGTGCGTGCGTGCGCGCGCACTATGAGGATATGTTACCAGCAAGTGACTTCTCCCAGCATGCTTAATTTTATCATGTTGTTCTATGAATTACCAAACTTAGTTATTGTAACTGAAGTTGCAGGTGTAAATAATAATAAAAACTAACTTTTCTAGTCACTTCCTCTTCCCAGTTTTTGCCCCAAAAGTGCTAAAGTTCTTAAATCTTTTACTTTTTCTTATCTTTGTATTATACAGATCCTATTATTGGACCAGATTTGTTTTTTAGTGTGATAAAAGCCTGGATTTAATTAGTTTCGTATTGATAGGGGCACGGGGTGCATAGACGCACGAGGAAATTAAAGCAGTAAACTGACATAATTACTTCCTCTAATTGAACAGGGGAGATGGGTTAATATATTATTTAGAAGAAGAAAAAAAAACCTGCCAACTTATTTATGGAAGCAATATCTCTTAGTCTTCAAGGATCGAATGGCAACATTAACTTTCCCTTTGTGGTTATGAAAACTTGTTCAATAAGTTGATAAACCCTTGGCTCAAGGCATTATAAACCGAACTTGTCTGGATAAATTAACGATTTTTTTAAAATTTTTGATTGACTTACTCTAACCTGAACTGTTTAATAAACGATGTTTAGTATTAACAAATCCTATATCTAATATAACAGGTCTACTGAAGCCATTAGATAGAAACCAATAAATATTGATAAAATAATCAACATATTTTATAATTAGCCTTTATTATTTTACCTTTTTATCCACTTAATAATAATCATGGATACGTACGTAGTATAGTTTCCACACTGTAGAGCTTAGGAGCTTAGGTAGCCTTCTACTTGTTTATTGATTGATGATTTCTAGTTCATTTTTTCGCAGTGATGATTTGGTTTTGTCAGTCTGGTTGTAGGGCTATCGATAGAACCTCGTGAATGTCGCTGGCATAAAAGATAAAGACATGAGAAGAGAGAGAGGAATGACCCTTGTAATGTACATGGTGTTTCCTCTAAACCTGCTGTTGTTTAATCGCGCATAGAAAGTCCTATCAGTCATATACGATCTAAGAATATCTAGGGATTTTGGACTTTACTGTGAATTTTAATCTGGAAGACTTAAAAGGACTTTATCCCAACCTACATCAAGGTGAGAAAGTTAAGTGTGAAAGGAGCAACGAGAACAACGGTGTTTTGTGTGGATAATGGCTCTGTTTCAATTTGTAAGGCACATTTCAATGGCTTTAATTAAAATTCGGTGAAGTGGATTTTCAACCTTTGAGTCAATATTTCAATAGTCATTCTCTTATTTGGCGTTCACCCATGTCTTTAAGACCGAACTGTTAACAATTTATTAGGCCGTCGGTCTTTATTATTATTTTTTAATCCGAATTCTTGGGTGGAAGGTTCACGGATGGGAGATTTTTTTTTCAATGGTAATAGTTGTACATTTTGATTTTTATCAGTTATATTAACGACGTCTCATATGTGCAGAACGTAAACTCACGTAGTGTAAATATAGCCAGTGCCATTTCAGGTATTGAACGCTGTGTCTACACAATTCCGACTAAGAAGTTTTCTATTGCCTTTTAACCTTTTTCACACTCTCTCACCAAAGCTTATCGTACTTTATCCTTAAGGAAAATAACCGGACGAAAAATAAATTCCACCGGGGTTATGCAATATTCCCTAGGCGAGTGGATTGCAAATTCATCACTCTCGCTCGATTCAGAAGGGAGACGGCCTACTCCCCTGTGTAATTACACTACCCTTTAAAAATGCATTAAGAATATAGGAGGGAAAAAGGTCCGGGCGTGTGAAATGCAAACTAATCCATTATCCGGCCTCTACTCCCCCATTTGATAGATTATTACAAAAAAGTCTCTTTCTGGTACATTTTATGAGGCACCTAATTGATTTATTAAGCAACAATTTTTTATGGCTACAACGGCTTTTACTTAATTCACTAAAAATGTCTCAAAAGAGATTCTTCATGCTACAAGGTAGCGGAAAGTCTGCTGAAATTATTCAACCACGCGTTTTCAACATAGACAAATTCATCCATTTATTAAATATACAATCTTTACAAATTATTAATAATCCATTATGATCCTAGTTGCTAACTACGTACTCCATGAAGGACCGTTACATGTTTATTTACTTGGCTGCTGCATTTCGGGCTTCTGTTAAGCTCAGGGATTCATTTCCTCAGATGCGACGACTATTTTTGTACACAGCCGTACAGGGTGTTCCATCTTCACTTGATTCAAGGATACCAATTGAGATTCCAAACAATATTCTTGCTCCTATTATATTTCGATCGATTTTATAAAACTTCTTATATATAGGTTTGAGTGAAACGAACTACCAGAACAAATAGTAAGGTGCAGACAGTCAGGCAGCAATAAAACTAAGCTCCAAATTAGTCTGATAGTACGGGAAGACCTTGTAGTATCTTGAAAAACGCAAGGTTTTCAATAGTTGAAAAACAGGCCACAGTGGTAATACTAAAATTGTAGAAAAGAAACAGAAGAACGCGGTCTAAAGTATACATTATCTACCAACATATTCACTGAATTGTGTGTGAAGAAGATAATTATACAAAAACCGAAAGATCGAAAACTGGGCATCCTGATAAAAGGCAGAAATGACCACAGTTGTAAATCCACGTTAGACCTATCAAGGAAAGGCTTTAAGGAATGGTTACATTGTACATAACTTAAATACAAGAAAGAAAGAATAATAAAGAGAGAGGTAGATTGAAAGACAGACATAAAACCAAAGAAAAAATTAAGAGGGTATAAAGTTAAGTAAAGACAGACCAGGTAGACAGAATTTGAATATGGTTTATTTAAAAAATCTCGCAAATTAAATAGAGCTTTAGATAGATAGATAGATAGATAGATAGATAGAGAGAGAGATAGATAGAGAGAGAGAGAGAGACGTAAATAAAGAGCTAGAGAAACAGACGGAAGGAGGGAGGGAGGGATGGATAGAGATAGATAGATAGGTAGATAGAGAGATAGAGAATAAAAGTAAAATAGAAAATAAACAAGTACAGAAAGCATGATAAGAAAATACATTAAAAGAGACATAAAACCAACGAAAATGTTACACAGACAGAGAGAGAGAGAGAGAGAGAGAGAGAGAGAGAGAGAGAGAGAGAGAGAGAGAGAGAGAGAGAGAGAGAGAGAGAGAGAGAGAGAGAGAGAGAGAGAGAGAGAGAGAGAGAGNAGAGAGAGAGAGAGAGAGAGAGAGAGAGAGAGAGAGAGAGAACGAGGGTGAGATATTACGGACATAATCTTGAATATGTAAGGTATGGGTTGAGATAAAAAAGTCAGTGTCACGAGCGGGATTCGAACCCACGACCTTCGGCTAAATACGGCGCTGCTCTACTACTTGAGCTATCGTGAATTCGATCCATTCGGACACTAACTTACAATCTCAACTCAACCTTTCGCATTTTCCCTCCTTTTTGCCATTTTGTCTCAACCAATACCTTACATTACATAAAGATTAATTAATTGAAAGATGTTATTTGGTCAATCGGACCACGAAATCTAATGAATAATCTTGAATATGTATATATGTATCTTACAAGAAAATGATGTAAACATTTTTAAGCGACAAGAAATTACTAGTACTAAAAGGTAAAGGTAATTTCGATCATACTTGCTGACCGAGATTTATGAAAAAAATTTCCCATTTCCCAAAATCATAACAAAAAACGAATCATATGTCAGAACGAGAAAATAATTTTCAAATGGGTTTTCCGCAATCCGCAGGGAATTCATAACTTCGTTATACGTTAATACTCGTGGCTTAAATTTCGAATGATTTATCCTAATTTCCGAATGATATGAATCAGCCGGTTCGAGCTACATTTACTGGTTAGAGCGGAACCCGATGTCCATAAATTTGTAATTGGAAATAAATATAGGATCGTTATCGCACTCAGGTAAAGTACAAGTTGTCATATTCGCGTTTAAATACGACACCATAAGTTTAACTTTGTTCTATCTAGAATTATTTTATTAAGTTTGTGGGAAATTCGGGAAAAACTGAGCAAGTTGGCGGCATTCCAATTATGTGGCCTCTAATGCTTCAACTTACAAACTTTTATGTAAGTGGGAAGATTTTTCAAGAAAATTATTACTGTTGTTATGATGGTCAAATCCAAAATCGACAATTTCAACGTTGAGATATATCGGCGGAAGAAAAAGTTCTGAGTAGGCCGTTATAGCACAGACCTCGTTCGAAAAGTATGCTGTTCCCCTTGCCGACATAATTCTTGCCTTTGACAACTTCTTATTGATCCCTTGTTTGGGGCACTTTTATGTTTGCTCGCAGCATAATTGGTCCTAGGAGAAAATTGTATTACAGTGATATTTGCGAAAAAATGTAGATTTGGAGGCGTTCCAGTTTTTACAACCTTTTTAATGTCAACCTGTATCCTTAAAGTACAACTATGAAGAACATAAGGGTAGATGATAGCTAATAGAACAAATGTGCAATTTATTTAGTGGATTTTCGAAAGCCAATAATCCCCTGTTCGCTGATTTAATCTGATACAAGTTCAGTCGTGTAGGATTTAGCCCTTTATTGATTTTCTCAAGAGAAAACCTTGTATCTCGGCAGTTTTGGAAGAAGGGCATCCGGACGGAACCTGCCATTGCAGATAACGTCCCTGCTGGGACTTCGGGCTTTGGGCTGACTTCGATACGACACACTACCTACTTCCTCTTTTCGAAAACGTCCGTTTACATATTAAAGAGGTCCGGCAGAATGACTCGGGTTATCGTTTACCAGATACGATACTCACAAGCTATAATTACCTTCTTGTACTATTTAAGTACATTGAATGAGGTACTTAGCGGTGGTACATTTGGGGTTGGGGTCATTAAGAAGAGTAATAGAAAGGCGAAGCCCAGGGTTAAGGAGCCAACACGCCCTAGAAACAAGGGGGTTTATCCATCGATTCCCTTCATGGCAGCTGAAATTGCTTTCTTTTTAGACTGAAGTCAGCGATTTCAAAGCCATCGTCCTCACGTTAAATAAAATCTCAGAAGAAAACGAAGAAAGATACAGTTTGTCCATATAATCACGTACAATAATCTTTTTATTTATAGCTTTAATAACTTATTTACTTATATAACTTATCAAATGAAGTCATCGAAACAAAGAAAGTTTTTTCTAAACTAATATCCATCCCTAACAGTAACACAACGCGATTGTGATTTATTACAATTTAATGTTTAGTATCATATTTAAGTCTAACCTGCCGTGGCAGATGTATTTGATCCGAAGATGGTCAGAATTTTGGCCAGAAAAGACAGAATGATCAAACACCAGACAAAATTAATTCGAAAAGAGAGAGACAACCCATTTAATTATCAATTAGATCATTTGAATTTACTTGACAATTAACCCTTCTCTGTTTAAAAATTCGTTTCGTCATTTCCCGCCCTTTTTCGCTGTTTTTGTCTTTCCAGTCTTCAGTGTCTGGTTTGTTTAAGTATTAAAATAGGTCGAAGGTTAGATTGTTGACCTTGTTATATCCCTAGTCATTAATGACTTGGTAGGGAAACATGTTTTGATCTAAGAAATTATAATTTTCGTTTCCGATCATTTTCGGTTGCCTATCGCCGATGTTTTGGTTTGTTAGGACCACCAACTTTAGTTGTTCTTGTATAATTATAATTAAGAAGTATTTGTTACACTCTGCTTATATCCCTGACGAGCGACTGATTCTTTGTTATTAAACAAATAATTTGGATCCAGCTAATAATCATCTTTTGTCATCAAGTTTTGTCGTTTTCGATCACTGTGGTTTCTCAATCCTTGCTGTTTCGGTTTTGTCTGAAGTGTTTCGTTTTTTCGGTGGTCTGGCAGGACATGAACAGGTTGAGGCTAGGCAAAACTGTAATTACGAAGACGGTCTGACAAAAACAACCTAAAACTGAAAGTACACCATCCGAACACCTCAAGAAGACTTAGCATAGGTTTTGATTGCCCTGTAAACAGAAAATAAATTAAATTTTCATTCATGGATTTTGAACTACAAACTTTTTCTTTCATCAAATGCTCAAACATCTGTTAAAAACTTTGCCGACTAAAAGTCTGTATGCCGATGGTCGACTTAATGGGATAGAGGTCCCCCTAAGATAGGCGGATATCGCGTGTCTCGGCCCGATCCGTAAGTTATAAAACCGCAAAATTTCATATAATTACTGTTCTCAAAACACAAATACCTTTTCGTTTTCCATCATTGGTTTTTGTAACGTCAGATTGAATGACTTGTTTTCTTTAATTTTTCGGACGAAAGCCGTTTTAATGTCTTCTCTTAAGAATATTGTATACAATAAAGTTTTAGATTGTAAATTGCAAAACACTTGTTTTAATTTTATTAAACAACCGTTTTAATATATCAAATTAAACAAATTTGACACTAGGAATGACGAACTTCATTCTTTGCTTTGGCACCCGATCTATCCATCTATAGGTCAGAGTGTTCCTCGTAAACCAAATCGTTGACATAAAGAAAAAAGGTCATGGCCTCTGTTCGCAAAACGCCGGTGCTCAAGTGAATCAAACCGGCTCTCGTGACTCTTAACGGATCCCCTTCGGGAACTAGGCCATGGGTAGTGGAGTAATTAAGTTTAAACAATGCTCCCCATATTCCACCAACGATCATAGCCCCCGCGGGTTAATATTAGAGGAGGTAGTTTATTTCTTCTTCTCCCGACTGCTTTTGAATTTATCTATTACAACTGCACGGAAGAATTGCTGCGTCTTGGCGTATAAAAAGACTATTTTTGAGGATACGGACCGAAACAGAAAATTGCAATTTATATTCGGTGAGCCATTTGCTAGATAACTCAAGTCAGTTTATTTAATGACACCGTAACAATATAAATGATTACGTTTATCAAATTTAAATGATACCATCTTTCTTCGGCTTTTATGAAGGAAGCTTCTTCTTGAAAATAGGAAACATAATATTATATATTTTTTATCATTATTAAAAGTTAACTTAAGTATTTTTCAAAAAATACATATTATTTTGTAAATTTAAGAACCTCTTTCTAAAAAATTGTACTGAAGCTTTGATAAGTTTTATGTATCGTACATTTAATGGGAGGTAGGTTAAACTTATTGAACTTCATGAAACAGATGAAGATGTTGATGGAGACAGATTTGATACGGTCTGGCCTAAAGATATTGCATACAGTCTTATAAAATACGTTGTCCAAGCTATGTCAAAGCTATTTACAAAATAGAACATTTATGGTTATGTACGAAATTGACGTAGGGGTCTCACAAGGTTCAGTTCTAGGGTCAACCTTGTTCTACATTATCAAGTGATTTTTCATTATAAATGCGCTCCCTAGACTTGCCTGTCAAATTGCAATGAGTGTTGATAGCACTACGGCTCCGAGGAGGATGAATGCTATCACTTGCAATCTGAAACGTAACCTCTACAGGAGTACAAAATGTTGTTTATTGCAAAAACAAAGGCGATACTATTTACAGAAATGTCCTGAGAGATAATATAAGAATGTTACTTGGCTGATAGTGTTTCTTGGTGTACACCTAAACTTTGGTGTTAACACCCACTGATAGGGTAAAAGAGGAAAGTGTGTTATAAATACAATATTTCTTTTTTCTGTACGAAGTCAAGGATGATCTTGGATCCAATAAGTTGGTAATTAAAAAAAAAAAAAAAAAAAAAAAAAAAAAANAATTATTTTGATTAAAGAACATTGCTTTAAAGTAACTAGTTTCTTTTTTTTTGTTTAATACCAAAATCCTGCATTATTTTCCGGACAACCCAATAGTTAGGACCCATGCTCTTACATACCTGATCGCCCGCCAGTTTGTAGCTATGCTACTAAATCAATCGTACAGTGCATTCAAATCATAAAACACATGTTTTTTTGAGACTAATAATGCCAACTTCAAAATTTCAATTTTTAATCTGTTATAATGAAGGAGTTCAGTGACAAGCTCCATTTTCCACGAGAATTAAAAAGTAGTCACTTATTTTAAAAAATCTGAAAAATTGCATATATTTTTTGAAAAAATAAAAGGCCTTTAGCTTTTAAAGGAATTGATTTTTACAGTGATCGAGTGAATGAGTACCATAAATCGTGAGATTTCTTCCTGTGGTTTTTCGTGATGAACCTTTAAATCAATCCATGCCATCAGTCGTTGGTCGATGATATAAGCAGGATGAGGAAAGTCACTAATCCACCAGTAAAGGACCATGATCAAATTACAAACTAAGCATTTCGCCGTAAATAAAATGCTCAAATCACAACCGTGGCTTTGAAGGGCAGCAGAGATACAGATGGATCTTTGGAAAAGTCGGGTCATATGTCAGGATTGGCTTTTCTTCCGAATCCGACATTGGGTCGTTAAAAAAGTAATCCAGGTCTTCAAATTTACGACGTGTATTAACTTCTTAAATCTACAAAGGGGCCAGACACTCCCACTCCAGAGCTCGCCCATTCCATAAAAATGTAATAAAAGTCTAGCTCACACGTCTCCATTTTGCACCCAAAAACTGTCGCATTCAAAATCCAACTTCTCATTTTTCTAATGTCTTTTAGCTCTAAACTGTATTTGACTCGTGTCCAGTATCGACTAAACTACCAAGTACTTCGTTCTCGTGTCAATCTCGCACTGCCCAGTACTTATTATTCTTTTTGTGTGCCGGCTATTAGGAAACCTCCCCAGATGGTTCCCGTGGCTTCAGCATGTAGCATTCCTTGAGCTTTTTTATTGAGGAAATGCTCCAGCGTCCAAAGAAAAGAGTTGCTTCGACTTTTACATATCCTCATCTGAAAATGTACAAAAAAAATATATCAAATATATCAATGGGAAGCCTTACAATAAAAAATTATCAGTAATTTTGGCCATGGAATTTTTCTAAATCGACTAAACTTTTTGCAAGTAGCTTGATAGCAAATAATAAACCAATCCTATTAAAATACAAAACAAAATTCGGTGAAACACTGTGTTTTCATATTCAAAAACGTTTCCGAGTCAAAAAGTGAAACGAAAGGTAAACTTTGAGCTACGCTGAATACGGAAGGTGTACATAAATAAAACGCTGTGGAAAAATAGATCTATCAGACAGGTGGTAAAAAAAGGTGGTGGAATTTTAATGTTTAATTGCTCTCAAAATATACTAAGCATTCATAATATCCTAGGTCTGTAAAACAGTTAAAAATCTCCGTTTTATTATGAGTATAACAGAGAATATAATATTAATGAACGTCTTTATTACCCATGATTAACTTAGCTTTTAAAGGTAGAATTAAGCTTTGAAGGTATAACTCAGAATGTAAAATATTTAATTTGGTGTAAAAATGTTAAATTGAAACTTTACTTTAAATGTTTGGATTTGGAGAAATTATCCCTGAAATTTTCAACTTAAGATATCATAGCTTTAAGGTCGAAATACACAGTTGTATACTACTTAACTTTATAGTCTGGTAATAGAGTTACATATATCTTTTTTATATGTAACATTCCAATAATGCACAAAATGATAAAATTACAAATTTAAAATTTTGTCATTATTATTGTGATTATTTTTAAATAATTTTCAGATTTTTCTTGTTAATAAGTTAAGACAAAATACATTTTTTACATGTTGCCATTGTGCTTTGAGCAGGCCTAATAGGGCATGGAAATTATTTTTACGTGCTTTATCTTTGTTTCTATTCTGAAAAATGCTCTCGTAACATGGATGCTCGATGAAAGGGGAAATGAGATGAACAGTGGATAAGAAAAATTAGCCACGCACGTTTTTGGCATTTTTGATACAATATAACGAATTTTTTTGTAATACATTAAGAGTAAAAAAAAAAGTGTCTACCCCTAATATTTTTTATTATCTCTTAGACTGAGAATACAATTTGTTTTAGAACTCCATTGATTATCTTACGACAATAGTTGGTCCGTTTTAAAGGATTAGAGGAAAATAAAATATCTCGCTTGTGTTTACAATTGGAGATTTTGTAAATAAATCTTTAAATAGACAATCTTTTTTCCGTTGGATTTTCTGTAAATCTTCATTCTAATGTTCCGGTGGTTTGATTTTTTTTTAAGTTGTACCATTTTTGTTTAAAATTTGTTTGAGTGATGGTTTTAAGTGATACATATTCGGAGATGATTGGAAGAAGTCAAACGTATGTGGCCAGAGTTATTAACATACCCAGCATAACTGTCTTCCATCGCTACCAAGATGTTACATGGAGGTGGTGGTGTTATAATTGGGCAGGCATTTCTATGGAAAGTCGCACAACCTTGATCTTCGCCTGGAGTTTCCTAACAGCTGCGCGATACATTGAAGATGTGTTATCAGAAGAAAATTTTCCTTACAGGCCACTAAATGGCGAGGGGTTTATTTTTATGCATGACAATGCAAGGCCCCACACGGATAGGATCGTTGATGACTACTTGAAACGGGCTACAATTCAATTTTTGGAGTGGCCAGCCTATAGAGCCGACTATAGAACAATTTTGGGACGAGTTGTCAAAGAGGGTAGTAAAAGTCGCCCAGTGATGCCAGAGGATTTACATGAATTAAGAATGGCGATGTTGGAGGAGCATGAAAATTTTCCACACACGAAACCTCATAAACTTGATGCCACATCGAATGCAAGCGGTGGTCAACGCAAGAGGAGGAAATACTCAGTACTTAATGTAATATTTTCTTCATTGTATCCATAGCAACATTTTTGGTAAAATTGTTTTACCCGGTCTAATTTTGTACTTAGCTATATCTTATATTTAAAAACAATATCCGATAAACAACTAAAAATATAAATAACAACGATTGCAACTATTTACTAAAAAAACGCGAGGGTGGCCACTTTTTTGCATCTCGGTGTAGTTAAGTACACAAACAAAAGCACCGGTGCAAATATAAATCCTGAAACTTACCTAAGCGAAATATACATTCGACTTAAAACAAGTACATATTCTCCAGCCTGGAATTTAATGTTTCCAAAGCTTCTTATATTCGCGTGGGTGAATGCGACACATTTACATTTAAGCCTACCAGTTTTCCCTTGTTTTCCAATATTTTTCCCGCACCGGGAAATACTGGTCCGTCCGGCGTAGCGATTTTTTTTCCCGGCTAGGATTATTAGGATTAAAAATAAAATAAAGCTTTCTCCCTCTGATTTTAAAATCCCTCTAGTTATCCCATACATTTACAAATTCTATCCAATCCGCAAATTTTCTTCCACTCTTTTTGATCGGCGTTTATCCTCCGGCTCCTACAACGGAACTGGGAAGAAAATTAGCGTAAACAGGAAATTGTGCAAACTTGGATATGCTTGCCTTTTCAAGAAAGGAAAAGGAAGGCCAAGGATAATCTCGCATATTTCAATATCCATCCAATACCAATAACCTGCAAAACCTGATTGTTCTTAAATCAATATTATTAATATGAAAATCATGCTTAAAATATTAACTCAAGAAAACAACAAATAATATACGAAACGACTACTCACACAAATATAAAACAACAGATATATAAATACAATTAGTGTGTATAAAGCTTTAAACAATAGCACTGGACATTGTACAAATAGTGTTCTTAGTAGTAATTAATTAATTACTAATTCATTACTGAACCTGAAAATTAAGCTCAACATATTCAATGAGCTACAAATATTACAAGAAAATCTAATCGAAGGGTGTTGTGTTAAGCGCTATTTAAGTATGGGTCTGACTATAAGTTAGGGAGTTTTTTGTGGTTAAGACCCAAACCACCTGGCGTACAAGACGGCAGGTGGTTTCCTGCTTTAGAATCTACGGTACAAACAGTTTTCCTGTTCCTTCAAGAAGATATTCACTACTCTGATTGGCAAAATTTGACTGAAACGCTAGACAATCTTTTTGAAAAATAAAAAAAATTAAAATGTAATTTTTAAGCTTAACATCGAAAAAAGATCATAATCTCTTCGATACGATTATCAAAGAAAGAATGTTTATATTAAAACCGCCATATTATGCCTATAGTATTAAATAGTCTTAATTTATTTTTAAAGAAATTACAATTTCTCTAGAGATTTTATTTTTAATTATTTTTTTTAAATGTGCTCGCACTCACAGTCCTTCTACTTTAGATTTTCTCTAATATGGGATGATGAATATGTTATCAGAAAGGAACTTAGACCAGACTTAACAAACGCGCAAGCCCATGCGTGAGAGACACTGAGTGAAATCGTGTACATCGATTTGGACAGTCGAACCCTAGCAAAAACATATAAACTTGTGTGCATATTCATGTTGTAGGATTGTAGGAAAACACGGTTCGCTTAGCTCGAAAATTTTGTCCACAAAAACCGCACGATTGACTAATTGGAAATAGGAATTCGTTCTTATCAGGTGCGGTAGATGTTAATAAGTATAAAATTGATGGTTCTGGGCTTAAGTTTGTTTTAATAGCTCGAGAAATGTGTTGGAAGTTTTTATTTTTCCCTTGTGTAGAGTAGATAAGGAAAAAACTTCTTAGAGTAATATAAAGATTTCAATTGAGTAGGCACTCTATACCTGAGTTATATTTTTTCCAAAGAGAAACTTAGGGAAGGAAAAAATCGGGAGAAATGCTTAGTTAAAAATGTTTAATTTATATCTAAACATAAGCTGCTTTTTCCGCTGTGTCATATGTCAAACACCTAAGTTGATTCTATTCAAGATCGTTTTTCTGCCTTCGGCCTCGGAGGACGGGACGAAAAAAAAGTTTTGACGTATTGGGGTAAAATTTCTCGTCGGAGGGTTGTCGACGACGGCTAGGATGTATATGAGAGGGTTGAATGGGAGTTTATGAAGGGTAGGTTTTTGTCGGCAGAGCCCACCCCGGATCGATAAGTAGGCGCCACGAGGTCCAGAGTACCCCTTTGGTTATCTCCCATCACCCTTTTCCTACCTGTATTTATTATTAGACTGCTTGGCCGGGATACTAAAAGACTTTTGACGGATGGCCGCCTGCCGATTGGCGCAATGCGACAGAGATTCACTTCTGAGGACGATGTCGACCTCGATCGGTTTTCAATTGCCGCACCGGTCCTTCTCAGGATATAGCGTGGAATGGCCGTGTCCAACGTTGTAATGGTCTAGTTTTGGCCAATTTTCTCCCATTGAATTCTATTAGAACCATTCAGTTCTGTTGAAACGGAACGGGTGTACATCTCAATTTTAAACAGCCATTTAAAAACAATTATGGACAGGGATGATCAACTCCACGCAGGTCAGGAAGATCGGAGATGACCAACCTACAGGTTCATGACCTCAAAGACCTCCGAAAAAAGCACAGATTTAAAAATAATTACTTTACTTCAATGTGAAATACAATTACATACTAAAATATGTTTAAAAACGAAAAACCTAATCTTGGGTACAAGTATATATTTTTTCATATAGATCGTTAAAACCATATAAATAAAGTCTTTATTAAAGCAAAGCAAAACTCTTAATTTTTTAAGCAAATTTTACTAGTGGCCTTTTAGGGCCTTAAGAATATTAAGGCTAAGTTCATTTTGAAAGCTGACAACTATTATGTAGTAGTTAGATGATATGATTTGTATGCTCGTCAGTTCGTCTTCTAAATTTTTTTGAGATTGAAATGTCAATATTGCACCTTAATTTGTAAATGATACAATTTGTGCAGTTTTTAAATGTTAATGTTAAATAGTTGAAATTGTAAAACACAGTTTATTTAATAATGTTTTGTTTGATTCAATTTATTTAGTTTGGATCTGATAAAATGGTGTTATAAATATCCATTTTGTACTTTAATAACACTGAAACGAGATAGAGGAGAGCTAGGAGGACGGAATAGGTGACAATTGCTCCATCCTGCTTCCAGAATAGGACTCAGAAACTATTTTTAAAGAACCCGACCCGTTTTATATATCGATCTTGAATGGTTTATTCGGCCGGACTGATTTATGTTGCTAGAAATCCCATGAATTAAAACGAATCTGGTCGGTTGGAGCCCTATATGGTACACCTTGCATCTTTGTCGACCTTCGAGAAAATAGGTTGCCCTTTTGAGTTGTTTGATTAATTCTGGAATGAGAGGATCGAGGTAATTCTCGGGATGAGGGTGGACGCTCAAGTGCCGAGGACGCCGTCGGACTACAAATCGGCGTAAATTGTCCTCCGTCTGTACGTGATGACCACAATAAGGCTAATCAAGTGTCCTCCAGATCTGGACTTGCGTTTATATCGTCAATCCGGAGAAAGCGAATTCGTTTCGGGCGAGTTTTTTTAAAAATATTTCATTTAGACGTGTCAAAATATCATTTGTAAATTGGAAAACTCCCCCTCCTTTGTTACTACGATATTTGTAGGCCTAAAACATGAGCAATCAAACTCATTAGAGAAGTACATCTCGGTCTTTCAATCAGAAATACATGCCATCAATGGTTGTGACGTAGAAAATCTTAAAAGAGGTTACCTGGCAAAGAATTCCTCATAAAATCGGATAGTCGAGCAGCTATTGAAGCATTAGCATTAAAAACAAATGACAGAAAAATTAGCTAGTGCATGCAACCGAAATCTCCAAAACCTGGGTAAAAGCCTGATGGTATCTTGGGCGCCAGAACACAAAAGAAATTAGGTTAGTAAATTGGTTTAGGAAAAAGCAGAAACACAGGCCAATGTAGGGTCAGCAGAACCATAATATACCCTGAACCTATTCTTAGGTAACAAAAACAAACGCAGAATCCTCCATCACAGAGTAACCGCCCGTTTATAGATAATGCAATGAGGAGGAAGAAACATCCATGTCACCTTCGAATGCGAAGCAACTGCTCAATTGACACAACCTAGGGACTAGAATTGCAGCAACGACAGACAATGACCTGATTCTTAGGATTCAAGATTCTTGATGATTCTTTGGTCAGTCTCAGGTCGATTGCACTGAACTAAGGAACTGGAAAGTACAATAAACTTGAAGAGTGCAGTGCTTGGGGACAAAAACTTCCACTTCGTAGTATCCATCATTATCACCATCATCCTACGATGTTTCATCACAGTCAAATGGATTAACTACCAACTGGCTCAATGTCCTGATTCTTAGGATTCAAGATTCCTGACGATTCTTAGGAGAAAGATCGAGTCGATTGCACTGAACTAAGGAACTGGAAAGTACAATAAACTTGAAGGGTGCAGAGCTTGGGGACAAAAACTTCCACTTCCTAGTGTCCATCATCATCACCATCATCCTACGATGTTTCATCACAGTCAAATGGATTAATTACCAACTGGCTGTTTATTTGCCAAATATTGACAATAATACATTAAGATCTACCAAATACCACTCTTTTCCCCTCTATTATCCTTCTGTTTGACATTAGAAGGGGATGTATAATGTCTATTTCAGAAAGGCCCGAGATACCGGGGGGACGGTTAAATCCAGACACGGGAAAAAGTGTTTACTTTTGTTTAATAAATAAATAACGTTTTTGTCCCTAAACAGAAACCTTTTAACGACGAACAGTTGAGGTTTTCTTCAACTTTCCAGTCCAATATTACAACATATCAACGTAAATTATTCATTCGTATACTTGTTTTTACTTGATGTTTTTGCATTGCCGGTTTGTTTTTGTTCCGACGAAAACAGATAGGAGTACGAATGATGAAGGAGCCATGATTGATGGCCAGATGATGAATACACTCCCTGGAAGCTTTTGTTTTACAAGATAAGAACTAAACGAGTGATGGCCTCGAGGAAGCTAATAGTTTAAAGAATGGTTATAAAAATTGAAACGACAAAGGAGTTGTGAGAAAATTGTGAATAAACATGTCATTGGGCGATGTAGGTCTCAAATTAGAACTTTTCTCGAGTAAACGTTTTGAAAATTCAAAAATAAAAAATGTAAGTAAATTAATTTTCTTTATAATTAAGAAGTGTTGGCTCTTACATAAAATACTCGACCAATAAAAACTTATGGCTTGTCATAAAGAGTTGGTTTTAAGGGTGACAAAATTAATAATCCACGTGCTTATTGAATAAGGAGTCAAAGCAAGTTATAGGCAGTCCGGGCATTTATATTATCTGTACTTAAAAGAGGGTATACCGAAAAAAGGTGCACGTTAAAGAAATAATAAATAGATTTTATAGTGTTTTTTTAACGACTTTTCGGGGTTCGAATCCCGCTCGTGCCATTGACTTTTTTATCTCAACTAAAAACCTTAATTAATTGTAATATAATGTTTATTTTATGTTAGGATTTCTGATGAACTCTTGATTTTTACACCTTTTTGAAGTTAATAAAAGCGGGATCGTTATAAAGAAAACTAGGAAATCGTATTGGAAAAAAAACTGTTTTGAAGAAAATATTATTCGATATTGTTTTTTTAATGATTTATTTTTAAATCATCGCTTTATTTATTAAAACTGATCTAAAAAAATTTGTCCAACTATTAACTTTACCCATATTACTCCATATATGTTTAGCGGTCATAATTGACCACATTAATTATTTCAATTAATTATTCTTTTTATCTAAGATCTTGATTGGGATGAAAACGTTAGTGTCACGAGCTAAGTAACGATAGCTCCACTGGTTAGAGAGGCGGCTTATTGAATCGAAGGTCGTGGGTTCGTATCCCGCTCATGACACTAGCTTTTCATCTCAACCAACACATTAGGTAAAAAGAATAATTAATTGAATTTATTAACTTTACATTGATTTTTTATTTAAAACTAGTTAAATTTAGTTTTTTGTTTGTAAATGTTCAAACTGTCGTCTACTAACCAAACAAGGTCGTAGTGCTTGTCCTGTTCAGTCACCTCGTAGATTGTAGGTTTTCTTCGATATTATGATAACCTTTCGTTTCTGATTTTTTTGGTCTGCGCATCCTCGTTGTTTTGGTTTTTGGCTATTCAACATTTCGCTAACTACAGTTAGTGGTGAGGGTTACGACCAACAAACCTTGAAGATGACTAAAACGTGAAATTCATAAAAATCAGAAATACAATGGAAATCTCAATACACCAATAATCACCTTTATTTATAAATAAAATAAAACATTGCGCAGTGTTTCAGTAGTTAATTTTGAGTAGTTAAAATTGTAAAATTGGCACTTTTGCTAGTTAGTTGATAGTTAGTTAGTTTGATAGTTCCGGCTTCATTTGTATTCTTGAGGGGTTGGTCAAGGTTATAACCTACTTGAGGCTTATTCCTGAAGATGGCTAAAGCACCTGATTTTAACTGCTGGAAAGCTTCATCAAACCTTAATGGTTGGTTTCTTATATGTTACAACCTTGTTCTTAGGATTTAAGATATGACACAAATTTTTGATCACTACCTTAATTTGTGATTTTTCTGGTGTAAATGAAGTCCTGGCGCTCGAAACAGGTCTGGCAGCTTGAAAAGGCAGAAAAAAATTATCGGAAACGGCCAGACTACGAATTTATGCAAGGCGCATTCAAAGAACAACTTTTTTTAAATTAAAAATTTTAGTTATTAGCTAGCCAATTAAATTTCAATTTTCGATAAACTTCGACTTCATTCAACGGCTTAAAAGTCCAGTTATACTATATTGAAGTCAAAGTTCAGAATTCATGTGACACGAGTACAAATTAAATATTTCTCATCGTGTACAGGACTGTTCATCGCAGACTTTCATATTCTGGCTTTTATTATGCAATGTTAACATTTTGACCGACTGCTCGAGCGTTTAAAGTCAACAAAAATAGAAACCCTAGAGTTGACTGTTGAATAAGTGACCGTTACAGGTGAAACTGGGTGGCAGCGAGAACAGGCGAACCCAGAGGTAATCAGTAACTCGGGGTAATTCAACACAACTAGATTTAAGATTTTATCAAACATACTTGCTTGACTTAAGATAAAATATTAATTAAGTTAATTAATGTATTTGGTTTTGTTTTCAGGTAATGTATGCAGATTCTGTTATGGAAAATAAGACGATAATATCCAGGAAAATATGGTAAATAAACAATGCAGTAGAAGTAAAACCTAATGGGTTTTTGAATATTTAGGCAGAAATTGTCACCTTTATGGTAAAAAATAATGCGAGGTTTTAAAAAAAATCCTATTATAATTGAAAATGCGCATGTATAATACTAAAAAGCGGGTTCGTTATTGTTGTACGCGTTGCATCCGCGCCTGATATATTATACATTTCAGTCACAAGGGCTGAACAGGCTGAAAACGATCCCGGGGGGTTTTGTAGAAGGCCGAATCGATGGGATAACGCAATCACAGTCACATTTGAAAGAGAATTTCATTCACAAAGACCCAGACTCTCAGCCGCTCAATGGCTTTTCGCGGTTGAAATAACAATTCTGACTTCGTGATTCGTAAAAGGATCCCATTTTTCCAACGATATTCCCTATGGTCGACAAATCCATGGGTTTTTACAGAAACATATTTAAAAATTGAAAGGATAGGTTTCCAAATTTGGTAGGATAAGGTAAGCATAAATAGTACAAGATAATAAAAAACCTAAAAATTTATTTCTGATTAGCTAATTTTTATTTTCTCAAGAGATACTTTTGTTTTTTAACTTAGTACTAACGATTTTCAAAAAGTTTAATTAATTTGTATTTTCCGCTATGATCACTTTTATTGTGTAATTTTTCTAGAATAGTCTTTTACCCCGAAGAGTTGTCAATCCCTGACGTGCTGATCCAAGGGTCGATACCTCGCGGGAGTTCACCTATCTCGTTATGCGGCTGGGCCACTAGGAATAGGGAGTTGAACTCCCAGGGGCTTTCTACAGGTCATTCCAGCCCCAGACGCATGCAAAATATAAACTAGTTTAAACAAACACATAAGTAAATACGTTCACTATGTACATTGCACTCATTCTGGTCGTGGAGTACTAGAAATTCCTCCACCGACCTATACACTGTAACGTGTAATAAGTTAGTGTGACTATTTTAATAAATATTCCAACATCGACCCTAAGGTAACTCTATATTTCACCATCAGCCACTCAATAAATACACGCAACAAACTAAACACAGAACCACAAAACAAAAACGAACTATGTATATACAAAAAATAAAACCACTTCCTCTAAAAACCGGAACAGGGGACCCAGAAACCCGTCACTTTGCCCGAGAGTACTCTCTGTAGGTATGCGCTTCTATTATGAGGGACACATGGAGCAACCTTTCTCTGCAGGATACACTGTAAAAGGGCGCTTACATAGGCTTTAGACCAAAGCTGGTGTTCGTGTGAGCGCGTATGACATATTCTTATTCGCGTGAAGACGATACTTCTCCTCCGGCTCAGGTTCTTGAAGGACCATCAACAATCGTGCTCTTGACCCGCGTAAGCCACTCGGACGACCCTACTGACGCCATATTTCTTTCATATTATTTATCGCTAGTTTAGCGGTAGAGGGCCTGATAGCTATGGTCCGGTCGGGATGGTGGGACGCCATGGTTTTCTCCAAACGTTCGTCGGAAACCAAAAAAATAACGTCGTAATAAATAATACGTCGGAAAAATAACCAACCATCGTTTTTCCAAGGCCCTCAAGTTCGGAGAAAACTAAACAAGAGCACAAGAGGGTCTACTTCTGGACTGTTTAACTGTTTTGGCTGTGTAGGTTGTTTTTAGAAATACAATCCATAAATTTTGCATATGTATTTTAAATTAACCTAAACCTTCCAAGCAGGTATGACTCGTAAAAAATCACCAAATAAAAATAATCCATAATGGAAAATACGAAGGAAAAAATCATTTGTTATTTCAAATTCTTGAAATTTAAGTTTCAATAATAACACTTGATCCTTTTACAAATGTTTTATAATGTCACTTTACCAACCTTCCATCATTCTCAGGAAATATATTCTGAAAAGTCATTTCCTATAAAAAGACGAAACGATAAATAATGAAGGGGAAAGGGTTGGGTAATGGAATCGTTAGGCATTCTTCTTGTCCGGAGGAAAATTTCCGCCCGACCTGTTAATTAAATAATTAAATTAAATCGGATGACGGAAGTTCACCTTTATGGGAGAATCGTCTTGTTAATATAAAATTGAAACTGTTCAGAAGATTTTATATTGGAACTTGTAACAAAACCGCTGGGTGTTATAAAAGTTTCATTTAAATGAGGTCCTCCAATTTTATTTTCTCTAAAAATGTACGGAGTATTTCTCCGAATTAATGAAATATTAAAGTTAAAATGATAGTATTCAATAATGAAGCGTGCCAAGAAGAAAATTTTTATTTTTCAAGAGTTGTTAGTTTGCATGATAGAATGTGACAGTAAAATGTTTTTAATTACTTATACAGTCCTCTGTTAAAGAAGGATATATCTTAAATTGGGAACATGATCTTGAAAAAGAGGACAGAATTTAAAAAACAATATGACTTATTTTGCTACGTTTTAACAGTCTTTTCTTCTTATTATATTAATTATTATAGTTAATTGCTACAATATTAATAAAATAGAATTGGAAATTATGGTCCATGGTCCAATCCCCAATAATAATTTCAAGGGTCTGTGGTCGCATCTGGTCCCGGCTATATTTTTCGTTGAAAACTCCCATAAATGTGACATTAAACTGTATATTCGCGGATCAAGACGGCACGGGTGACCATTTTAAGTAAAGAGCGTAAAAAGCCCTTCGGTGAAAAAGTAAAAAGAGACTCGGCCAATAAAACGCCGTATAAACTTGGCGATCTGAAATTTTATCGGTCTGTATGTTATGTGAAGATTATAAAAATTAAAAAAAAAAAAGGAAAGCCATTTTAATATACCCTGAAGGGGCAGCAGTCCCAAAGAATGGACGGTCGTATTGAAGGAGATGATGACTATAAAATCATGATTTTCCCCGGCACTTGATTTACAACAATGAGTACGTGAAAAAGCAGATTTTGCTTCAAAAAGTACATTCACATTTGTTTGAAATATATAGAAAACTGAAAGTAAATTAAATAAAGTGAAAATATTTGTTGCAGAAGTGAATAAATTATTATACTTTGAAATAATTAAAATTAATAATATTATTTTATATATTTAGATTTTTATATATATCACATATTAAATATATTTATATATTTAACTTGATTGTGTATAAATGTGCTGTAATTTGTATTGCTTTTGTGAGAAATTTAGACTTTTCTATTTCCGTTTGTAACCCTTCCATCACAGCATAAAGATACATACATATTCATGTACAAATTACCCTACATTCAGTAATTTATGCAATAGATATGTGCATAAAATATTAATAAGTGCTTATTATGTTAGCAAAGTGTGTTACACGCACACAAATGTTCATTAACAATGTCTATTCAAATTTTTAAACCAAATTTTGAATCAAACTTTGTTACACCTACATGAATTTTACCTGTATAAACTTAATCAGCATTATTCAGTTTCTATGAAAAATCTCAAATAATAACTTTGCGAAAGTTTTCAAGTGCCGTGATTACCGACTAAAAAATGGAAGGGCGTCAGGGTAGTAAGCAGGTCGAGGCTTGTCATATCTGTCAGTTTTGCGGATACATATTTTGTCTAAATAGAATTAATTACTTTTTCCTCCATTAATTCATTTTTAAATACATACTTTCGATGTTTTATTCAGTTTAATAAAGCTTCCGGGTTATAAGCAGTTCCAGGCAAGACGGAGACTTCTGCCATATTTGTTGGTTTTGTATACAAACGGGTGCAGGAACGTTTTGTCTAAACATAATCCATCATTTTTCACTGCTTTGAACCATTTTGATATCAGTGTTTAAATTCTACAATTTATTCAGTTTCGAAAATACTTCAGGGTTATAAGTAGGTCGAGGCACGACGTTGGCTCTTCCATATCTTTTTAGTTTTTATAGTTTTTATATAAACGTTACAGGAGCGTATTATCTAAATACAATCCATTATTTTTCGTTGATTTGACCCCTTTTTATGTAAGTATTTTCTCCAATAATTTATTCAGTTTGGAAAGACGTCAGGGTTATAAGCAGGTATAGGCGAAACCTTGACTCCTGGAATATCTATGAATTTTGAGTATAAAGGTCGAAGGCAAGTCGGTGACTTGTTATCTATGACCCTGTGTATAAACATGTGTGGGGAACTTTTGTCTAAACATAATCCATCAGTTTTTATTACTTACTTTAATTCACGGATCTATTCAGTTTCGACATAAGGGCAGGGTTATAAACAGGGTTGAGGCAAGCGTTGACTCCTACCGTAAATGTGAATTTTTCTTATTCAGGAGCGTTTATTCTGGAGATGATTTGAGCCATCATTCAATCAGCACTTCAATTCGACGATTTATAAACTTTCGAAAATTCTGAGGATCATAAGCAGGTCGAGGCAAGAAGTAGGTAGAGTCATGCCATATTTGTGAATTTTGCATATACTCGTATGTGCTCGTAGGACGTTTTACTGTTTCATGAAGGTATTTTTCTCTTGAAACTCTTTATTCGAACATTATATTTGAAAACTACTTTATAAAGGCTGTTGTGCTTATTGTCCTAATCATGCACAAAGTACATGAAGCTGGACCATCCGAGTAGCACGATCCGGTTGTGATACGCCTTTGATCTCTACTTATTATTCATGATTTTTAAAAACATACACTATATATACACCTGCAAATATAATCGTTGCCCAAAATTGGTCCTCGGTCCTTGACCCCCCTCTCCATCACTTCTTTGATAATAATCTGACCCGTTTGACTTGTCTTTATGATTGCGATGATTTAATAATGGTATGGTATTGCCAAAACTACTAAGATCGTTGAATATAGTGGCATTTTAAGTCCTAATCTTGGCGTTTAATCTGATAAATCTTGCAACTTAAGTTTGACTTAAGAAACTTGCAACCTGCAGGATTCTATCTTTCAGGCTAATTTAAACAAATTTAAACCACTTAACCTTCTTTTCTTTAATTTCTCCTTTGTAATGTATTTCATTCATGCCTAACAGAGGTGTCTAAAAGAAGAGAAGGGATGTTATTATTAAAAAAAAGGATTATTATTATTATATTAAAAAGGGATGTTTTATGCTCAGCCGTGAGCAATCTCTTCGGTTTTCACACTATTGAAATTCTTTTTAGTGTGTAATAAACTATATTACCTACCTGGAAGGTTCAAACCATTTGAGCTTTTTACTTTCGTGAAGAGTTGAAAGCATATCTTATATGGTATATTTTTAATTGCGCTTTCTGCAATTTATCTACTTGTCTAGTGAGAAAAAATATTTTTGATTTACTATTCCACGAACATCCTGTTTGTCTGGTAAGTTTTTTTTAAGATAAACACGCAAATGCGTTCGTGCTTGCGCTTTTGACTAAGTTACGTGTGCCGCTTCCTGTATGACGCATACTGTATACTAAGTAGACCCGTCGCCGTTCTAATCCTGCTGAGCTTGAACAGCCCCTGTCCGTTGAGATGAAGGGCGTTAAATCGTCTTTTTATTATGCCTCGCGGCCCTTGAAATGGGTCATCTGGTCCTTGTAGGAGGGAGCCATTTCGCCGTTGTTTCCGACAGGACCCGCTTTTTTCCCACAAACGCCGCCGGCTCTACAAAGCATTATGTGATTTTCTTTTTCTTTTTTTAAATTAGTTTCAATTTAATTCGTGTTTCAACTGAGCCCTTCGAATTCTGGACAAGTTTTTCCATTTTTTGTCCACAGTCCGGGATGACGTTCTTCAAAAGGCCGAGGGTGCCGTTTGTTTGCTGACCTTTATCTACGAGGGATGTTTTCATCCCTCGCAACTACCTGACCTTCATCGGATCAGCCTTGCGCTTTCGACCCACTTATCCGCAAAACTTTCGACCCCTTTGGCTCACGTACCAGGGGTTTGTGTTCAAGTGGGCTGAGCGTAAACTGGCCAATCATTTTTTTACGATATTTTCATATTTCGTTGAGGGAAAACGCTCTAGGCTCAAACCAGTTTCAGCAAAACGATCGTAATACTTATTTTTCCTGGGTTTTTTCTCAGTAAGTCTTTAGTTAATGGTTCAGCCAACCAAATAAACCAGTTAATTGGCCAAGTGTGTCTATCTCACCTATCAGAATGTATTACGACCTAAGATGCATATTCAAAATAATTAAATTAAAGTAAAAAGTAAAGTAGTTCCTGTTGCACGGAAATAAAGAAGTGTTAACGTCCAGAATAAGTTCGATGTCGTGGGCAAGGGCCTTTTTCAAATTACTGAAGAGTCCCGATAGTCCGAACTATTTAGATCAAGCCCTGGTCAAATCAGAGAAAATTCGTATCAGCAGAATAACTACAATAATGCAGAAACAAGCAGTAAAATTTACATACACACATGTATTTTGAAAAATAAGTTGAACATTTTGAAAAACTGGACAGATGTGAGAGGGTAGTTAAATCGTTTCAATTTATTTTGATCTGACTATCCTCTCTGCTTCGTTCTGTTAGATACTTTTCGACTGTCGGCGTCTTTAATTTTTAATAATAACTTTGATGAAAATTGAATTAACTAACGATTTAAAAGTTGAAATGCACGACCCACAATAAATGACCACTAATAACTTTTAAATTTAACTGGAAAATACCCAAAATATATTTAATTATTTTTAAAAAGATAGGTCCTACTCACAGTAAGTTTTTCTTACTGTGAGTAGGAACTACCTTTTGAAAAAGGATTGACCACCGCACTCACTCCACCATTCATCATTTCTAAAAATATATTTTGCAAACTGAAAGTTTCCTATTTTTTCGGATTAATTGGCCATGGTATCCTCAAATAATTTACAAGGGCTGTGTCCTTATTTGAACTCAGAACTGCTAGCTTGGCAAATATTTAAATTATTACCAAAGCTAACATTAATCAAATTAAAATTTTAGTAAAAAAAAAGTTCCGCAATCTACATTTATATCGCTTACATTTCCAGGAAAATTGATTAAATTTAATCCACGCGTCAGTTTATTACATGTGTGTGCAGATTTGAGCTTATCAAAATCAGTAATCGGTTATCCCCCTTAGAACAGGGGGAATACGGGATTAATGAAGGGGTTTTATATGAGATATATAAAAAAAGAACGGTTGTCTTTTTATGGAATGATTTCAACAAGCTTTTATATATATATATATATATATATATATCAGCATCGTAATTAATCAAATTACTTTATTTCCTCGAAAAATTATTCAATTATTCGATTTCGTTTACTGTCGTGACCCCCTGACTCAGATTGTTTTAGCATCGCTCCAATAATTTTTCCACGGATCTCTCCATAAATTATTTATGCATTTACCTTAAAAAAAATTTCAACTTTATTTGAATTTGAGTGAATATTTCAGTATAATATTAAAGCAGAATTAAAGTGACAAAGTCTTTAAGATGTAAGGATAGTTTGAACATTAATATTAATTATTTGGAGATCGTAAGATGCGGCCTGGTGTGACAAAAACATGTAGGATGTGAAAAAAATTAATTTTTTCATTTTGTATTTGTAAAATTTAAAACATGTTTATAAATCCCAGGCCCTGAAGATGATCTCAATAAAGCTCGAAACCCCATTACAGTTCGTGGTCCGATTGACCAATTAACATTTTTCAATTAATTAATATTTATGAAAGGTATTGGTTGAGGTAAAAAATGAAAAATGGCAAAGAAGAGGGAAAATTCGAGAGGTGAGGTTGAGATGGGAAGTTAGTGACCGAGTGGATCGAAGTCACAATAGCTCAAGTGGTATAGTAGCGACGTATTTAGCCGAAGGTCGTGGGTTCGAATCCCGCTCGTGAAACTGACTTTTTTTATCTTAACCAATACCTTTCATAAATATTAATTAATTGAAAGCTCGAAACGTTGGCACGATAAAGAAAATGTTTTTCTAAAACCTACATCACACCAGACCGCATCTCACGATCTCCAAATAATCATTAACTAACGTTCACTAAACACCACACGTAAATATTAGTTAAAGTAATGTATCAGTTCTCTATAAAAAGAAGAAGGATTTGGGTATTGAGATACAATTGCAGAAGATTCAGCTCAATAATTGCCTTCACGATGTTATGAAAGTTGTTTTTTTGTTATCAACTTAATACAATTTATGAGGCCCATCTCCATGCTGTATTCAGAAAGACCTTTTTATTTATGCTTCATTTCTTGGGTAAAATAGATATATCAAGGAAATTTCTAAACGCAATTATGCGTTCCCTAACTTGTCGTCTATACCCTTCCTTGTTTTTGTCCAATAAATCAGTACAGGGTTCGGCCTGTGAAGGCATATTGCGTAATTTATTGTATTCAAAAAGGGAGGAATGGTTCGCGATAAACACTGAATGGCTAATGGAGGAAGGGGTGTCAGTCGGGTGGGACCAATTCCAAACATGTTTAAACTAGGGGTTGTCGCCTGGTTTCGAACACGCTTCAACACTAAATTGTATTGTTAAGTCAAGGTGTTTCTCAGGTACGTACGGTGGTGCTTTTTCGACGGGGATAAACGTTAAAGTCTTATATAAATGGAAATTGAATGATCGAAGGAAAAAAAGGGAGGATCGGATTTTCTTAATAGTCCGACAAGCTACATTTTGATCATACGATTATTTATTGCAGATTTATTGCGGTCTGAACGGCTAAATCGACATCGCCCTGATAAATCTTGTTATTGCAAGTTTCCAACCGCCTAAGTCCGTTTGAGTTTTTAGGCGGAGCGTGAAACGTGCCTTTTTGTAAGTCTTCGCTGTGCATTTTAATTGAGGAGGCTTTATTTCCTGTGCTGACGTTTCCTTTCTGGCACCAGGGTCGAAAATCGATCAGCGTAGATTTAAAAAAAAAAAGGAAAGGGTAGAAAGAAAAAACTTCCACCACCATGTCTTTTTATGTAAAGTGTAATATCGATTTTTCAAGTAATTACATTTATACAAAAAAGTTGTATCGATCCCGGGGTGGATGTTGACGAGGGTGTTTTAATAAAAAAGAAAAGAATCGTTATTTTACAAGAGAACCCAGATTTTACACACAAGTCATATTCTAAAGAGATGTAGTAGGGTGTAAAACTTAAAAAAATATATTTTTTTATTTATATATGTTTAATTTTTATATAAATATTTTTTTCTTTCTTGAACTTTTCCTCTAGTTTTTGTTTTCTATGAAAGCTTTTGGACCACTAATCGACCCCTTCTCAGTCTTTTTATTAATCGTGTGATTCATCTTAATTAATTTTTAAGTTAAAAATTAATTATTCTTTTTGTTAAAGGTCTTGGTTGAGATAAAAAAGTCAGTGTCATGTGCGGGATACGAACCTTCGGCTAGATACGCCGGTGCTCTACCACTTGGGCTATCGTGACTTCGATCCTACGGACACTACCTCTCTCTATCTCAACCACAACCGTTCGAATTTTCCCTCTTTTTGCCATTTTCAAATGTCGTATAATCCCGCTGGTGACACTGACGTTTTTATCTCAACCAAGACCTTTCACAAATAGAATAATTAATTGAAAGAAGTAACTTGTTCAATTGAAAAGAAAAAAGAAGCATATTGCTTACAAAATAACATATATATAACAAATATATATTTGTATATTAGAGTTCATTGTTTTTTCATTGGGTACCAAAATATATCCTAATTTATCGACTTGAGCTTCGCTAGAGAACAATTTGTCCATTTCGGTCTATCAATTTTCCCTTGTTGTGTGTCAATAGTTCTAACGTTTTGCTATTTCAGAAGGCGTTGCTTTTGTTTCTTCTACCGCCTTTTTGACAAATGAAAGTGAGAGAATGTTCTGTTTTTCATCTTCCCTCTGTGCGCTTTTATAAAAGTCATTCGTCACTGCTGATCGTTTGATAACCGGCAGACAACCCAAACAAAAATTCAGTAAATTTCCAATACCGTTATCGTCGAATTTTAATAAAGTTTTAATCAATTAATTGATTGATTACGATGGAGTATCAAATTTGTGCAACGTAACAGTGAACTTTCACTGAACAAAATTTATTTGTGTATTCAATTAATATTATAAAATCTGGAGGTTTTGAAGCATTTATCGAATAATACATGACATATATGTATAAACGTAAGAAGGTTTGAGGCCAACCATCAGTATTGATTTGTCCTCTGGTCTGACCTAAGATCACGACATGAAAATGTAATATTAAAGTGATTTCGAGGGCCGGCGATGACCTCAGCTGCTTGTCGGCCCATAAACCTTCCGCTTTATATATATATATATATATATATATAAAAGTGATTTCCCTTTTAATGAATTCCTAAGCTAAATAATACATTATTTATTAAAAATGTACAATTATAAGAAAATTTCACCAAAAAGCATAAATGAAATTGAAAAAGTTGTCAGTAATGTACAATTTATTCCTTACGCCAAAAAAGGCGAAATATGTTTGTCATGTCCAATTAAATTTGCTCTTCAGACTTTCCAGACTAACCCCCATCTTGAGGGGAACGAAAGCGTACAAAAGCACATTTCATAGGCTTCGTGTAGGCAATTTGCCATTGTAGAACAGTTTTTTATATAAACATTTTTCATTGCCAGAACTTTTTTAAAACAATAATTGAACGATAATAATTTTCTTAATGAAAAATAATTATAACTAATATTTTACTCTTATTTGTAGAAGATACTGAATTCAAAACCTGTAATCTCATGCCATTGTCAGCGTTTCTCCATGTTCAGGGGTGATACGTATAACCTTGACGAGCCAATGAAGGGTGATTACATAGGGATTAAGCAGGTTATATTATAATAAGGGTTGAGTTTATGACTATCGTCCTTTTTAAAAATTAATTATAGATTAAGCAGATTTATAAAATATAGTAATATTTGAGTTTTGAAGAGTTGCTGATGGAAGAATAAAATAAGGAGTAAGTGTATTGGTGCCTTGACTCGCCTTGCTTATAACCCTGTCGAGATGTATGTTTATTCAATTATTCTTTATAAATTAAGCAGCTGGTGAATGGCGCGTTTTGTGTATGTAACAAGTCGTTTGTGTACGGGTGAGGTAGTCATGTCGGTGCCTTGCCTCGCCCTGCTTATGTTCGTGGAACTTATAGCGAGGCCAAGATGATCGGAAAAGGCCGAAAACCAGGCCCATCAGCCATCTCAAAATCTCTACTTCAATATATCGGCTGACCTTTGCCGAATCTATTTGCTTTACATAAGAGAAAAAGGTTGATAACTGGTCGTTTCAACGTTACGGTTGATAGTTACAAAAATTACATGTTATTTAAAAAATCGACCTAATCCGGAACACCCTTCAATGAATATTTCTGTGAAAATTTTTGTTAAAATGGACGGAAAAGCGAATACTCATGGAGTCTCCGCAATTAAAAGTTTATCAGCAATGGAAAAGTTTTGTAAATAACAGAAAATTATTGTTGGATGTTTTGCGTGCGGTTGAATCGTCCGCAGTTAGATCGAAATTAAAATAGCGAAAATAGGCGGATCGGAAATGAACAGTCAACCAAACCTTGGCCAATTCGGAATAATAGAAGGAAACTACTCCATTTATATCGTGAGATTTTTATCGATAACCCATTAAAAAAAAATTACTCCGAAGTATGGATAACAGAGCTGTAAAATATTTAATTTGGTCAGATTGTTGTTTAAAAAGTCAATTTGTTGGGTTCAAACGGTTTTTAAACTTAGTATAGTAAATAAACGTAGGGTTGACATTGATGATGATGATGGATACTAGGAAGTGGGGTTTTTGTTCCCCGAGCCTTCAGAGTCAGACCTATTGTACTTACCTAGTTCCTGTCGCTACTGCAGTTTTTGTCCCTGGGTTTCTTTGTATCCCAGGTTGTGCTCATTGAGCAGTTGCTTCGCATTCGAAGATGACATGGATGTTTCTTCCTCCCAAACGCATAATCTACAGACAGGCTGGTTATTCTTTGATGGAGGATTCTGCGTTTGTATTTGTTACTCAAGAATAAGTTCAGGGCCTATGTATAGTTTTGCTGATCCTCCTCTGGCCAATGTGACTGCTTTTTCATAACCCAAATTCTTTTTGTGTCCTGGTACCAAAGATATCATCAGTTTTTACTTAGGTTTTGGACATTTTGGATCCATTCACTGTCTAGTTTTTAAGTGATTGTTTTACATTCTAATGCTTTAATAACTGCTTGACCATCCCATCTTATGAGGGTTTCTTTGCCATTGTAACCTCTTTTAAGATTTTCTACGGCACAAGCATCGATAGCATTTCAGCTTGAAAGACCGAAATGTGCATCCCTAATGAGTATGATTACTCATGTTTTGTGCTTGTACACAAAAACGCGGTTGACGTTAAAATAAACTCATTAGAAATGTAAAAAATATTGAAATCTTCTAATATTTCTTTTAAAATATTTCACTTATTATCACGGCTAAATTACTGGACCAATTTGTTTTTGGATTGAGAAGGGCGCTTTCTGTTTGAAATGCCGTCGGCCCGTGAAATTTTCGTCAGGGCCCGAGTTATCGATTGGACGGGCTGGCCTAGAAATAGGATTCGTGTTTTATTGCGGGTACGATTTTCCATAATGCATCATCTCCGAAAGCATATTTAAAATTAAAGAAACTCAAAAATAGAACAAGGAGCCGATCATTACATAAGACAGGAAAAACCCTTCATCGTTCAAAGGCGACTTAAACGGAACTAGTTTTATACATACAAAAGAACAACCTAATCATAAATAAAATATCTCGACTTAAGCTCATCCTTTTCTCAAATGAAGTACATTGCAGTAATAGTTTGTGTGCATTAGAGCGTGACTTCACAATTTAGTGAACTTAATCTCATAAAGCCTCGTATTAGAAGAGACGAGACCAAATATCCGCTTATTGAGAGTTAACTTTTGCGAATTAACTCTCTTGTGTTTCACGCGACAATATAAAGCACATTGTTATGCTTCCTTGCTCTTTAATGGTTTAATAACAGGTGAATCATAACGTCTAGTTTCAATACATTCCACGTGCTTGTTATCGTACTTGTTAATTATATTGTTTGCCTATTCAGCCAGATTTTGACCATTCCCAGAAGTTCTGATTTATACTCTTTTACCTACTATTGCTCTACTCTTTTTTTATTGTTTCACTTAACAAAGCGAGCCTAAGCGGACCAATATTGAACAGACCTCTAAGAATTCTAAATATATCCTTATAAGATGCATTTGTCTTTTTATTATTTACCTATTGTTTTGATATTGTGCTAGGTTTCGAAAATTGTGTGTAATTTGATCGTTTTTGATTATACTCTGCTTATTTTCACAGAGAAAACTCCAAAGTATGAATAAGCAGAACTCTGACATGACAGTATAAATAGAAATGATGAATGATGGAGTGTGTGATGTTCAATCCTTTTTAAAAAGGATTGACAGTATAAATGTAACTTGGTTAATTAGCAGTAATTAAAAATGTACAATTACATTTTAACAGCAATTTGTGCTAGATATCCGTTCTTATTTTCGTAGTTTTTGTACAGAAAATCAAAAATAACTTAAAAAGTAAGAAGGGTGGCAGAACTATGTCATGACAGTGTTAATGTAATTTAGTCGTAATCAATCCACGATTACTTTGGACTGTCTATGCTGGAATTTTTAGAAAAATGACCACACGACAGGTTAATATTAAACGGAAGATCAGGGTTATATGAAGAGCGAGGCAGGACGCCAGGACACAAAACCATGGATGCTGTTACTATGTGTATGCAGTTTGGTCGTTTCTAATCATTACGTTATGCCTATCCCCGCTGTTTTGGACAGTCTAGGCGTTTTAAATTTTCCCTGCCTTCAACAGTGGGGAGAGGCAAAGATCCAAAACCGTGCATGCCATGGTTATATGCTTGTTGTATGGTTGTTAGCGATCATTTCGTTCTGCCTATCTTCGCCGTTCGTAATTAACACTAATTAAAAAAACTACAATTACATTTTAACAGTAATTTGATATTTTGTTCATACTGTTTTTATAGATAATAATTTAAAACATAAAGGAAAATAGAACTGTCAGGACATTGTAAGCGTAATTTGGTCGTTATAATTTTGGTCAGCATTTCCTCGCTGGGTATTTTCTGTCAGATGCGTTTTTTTAACTTCAGCAGTCAATTTGTCATTGCTGGTCGTTTGAGAACTGACAGACCAACCCAACAAATTTTGTCAGATCAAAATGATCGATAACGATCAAATTGTAGTTCATCAACCCTCTTACAACAACGCATGGAATCTCAGTGGAAATACACCTTAAAGTTTGTTTTCGATGTTATGGCTGTTGTATTTTAATTACTCTGCGCAACAAAATATTAATTATTTGAATAATATTAATTATACTTGTTATCAAAAGTCTTTGCTGAGATGAAAAAGTTAGTGTCACGAGTTGGGTTCGAACCCACGATCTTAGGCTGAAGTGGTGAGAGGCGAATTTAGCCGAAGGTCGTGGGTTCGAATCCCGCTCGTGCACTAACTTTTTCATCTCAACCAAGATTTTAGATAAGAAGTATAGAAATAATTTATAACAGCTAAACATGCATGGATTAATTTTTTACAATAAATTTGTATTGTTATTTTGGGCCTTCAAACATTGATGATTTATCAGGAGAGTGGATCTTAGTTGTTTAGTGGAAACCAATTTGTTACTTTTAAGCAAGACAGCTTTTGTTTTATATATTATTTGAAAGTATTTATTTGAAAGATGAATTTCACTTTGGAAACAAGATAGCTTTTGTTTTCGGCAGGCCCGCTTATCGCCTGTTGCTAACAATTTACTTAGTTTTGGCTCCTTTGATCACATCCTTGGCTTTATCACAAGGGAGGGAGATAAAACGATACAAATCCAGTTCTGCCTTGATGAGACCCCCCGCGGGAAAAGCCGGAGCCCTCATCTTGTTCACAAGACCGTAACAACTCGATTATGCCGAATTTTTCGCGATCCAAACGGAAATCGACGCTATTAATTTTTGCTCAAGATTCCCCTCGAATCGGAGATTTCATTTCAAGGGAGGTGATGCCGTTGCGAATTCCCAATTGGCAAGCCGGCGGAAAGAACAGGATTTAATGTTCGGGGGGAAAATTACGCCTGGGGCGTTGGTTATAAACAGAAAAGTCCGCCTCGACGTCCTTGCGCTTCGACAGGCCGAAACGTAATAAAATCTGCCGTAGATAATGAAAATTTATGGGCCCATAAGCGGTCCATTCCTCCAAATACCATCCATCACAAAAAAAGTTATAACCTTGTATTTACTACTAAGGAATTCTTGAAATTTATGATACTAATAGCCACCCCCTTGATGTCTCCTATAAAAACACACGTACTCTCGAATATCGATTACTGAATTTTGTTCAACTTTTGGCACGAATAAAGGCAATAAGCTACTGTAATTTTTATTTATTTGGTTCGATTGGTTACAAAAGCTTATTTTTTACACAAATCAACAGATAATTACACATTTTTAATATCATAAATCGGTAAAAATTATATTACTACTACTTTTATGTTTGTTTTTTTAGGTTTAGAACCTTTAATCATAGGGGACCCTTCAGCAGTTCAATTATTTTTGAATTTATGATATTTAGCTTATTTCTTTATGGTTTTCTACGAAAAACTTGTGTTATAAAGCGAGAATATGCGGGCCATTTCAAACCCCTGACAATGTAATTGAATTGACTTTCTTTTAGGGTTTAAAGGTGATTTGTCCGATCATTTTGATCATCAGCGCTGGGTCAGGGGTATATACACACGGTAAGGCAAGAGATCAGAACACACAGTTTAAAAAATAGTTTAAAAAATAAGATTATTGCCCTAACTAGGCAAAAACGCAAATCTATATTTTCATATTGAACTTTTGTGTGTATTATGCTCGTTTTTAGTAAATGTCAGTAGTTTGGTCTTTCCTAATCATACTTGTTAAATATTACGTTAAGATGTCTATTGGTGGATTATTTCAAACCTCATAATCACAAGAGTACATACATATTGGGTTTTAGAGTATTTTATTAATCGGGTTCGAATCCCGCACTAACTTTTTCATTTCAACCAATACCTTACATAAAGATTAATTAATTGAAAGAAGTTATTTGGTCAATCGAACCACGAAATCTAATGGATTTAGTAATTTTTAATATACGTTTTATGAATTAAAAAATGCTTATGACAGAAATGATGAAGTAGATAAAGTAGTTCCTTAAGACATTTTATTATTTAAAAAAAAATTTAGAGTAAAAAATTATTTTTATTATAATAAAAATAATAATAACTGTCTCGGTTAATTTAGTAACAATTCTTGTACATACTCCTATTAATGAACTTTCTCCGGAATGCTTAATGCCACTTTGTGCCACATTTCAACTTGGGGGTTTGTGAAATACTCCAGTTACACAAACTATGTGACCTAGAAAATAGAAAAACATCCCCCCCCATCCCCGTGCTTAGTTATTTTTTATCACATTGGCCTTGCGGTTACACAGACAGATTGTGCTGGATTTTTCATCAATTATCCCGGAGATAATGCTGGGGTTTGATTCACCCCCTCAGAGGGAAAATAATGATGGAGATAGTTAAGGGTACCCCCTGGGGATAGGCATCCGTTGCGCGCCCTTACTCCAATGTCTATTGTGTGCTTTCCAATTGAGAAAAAATGAGAAAAGAGAGAGAGAGAGAGAGAGAGAGAGAGAGAGAGAGAGAGAGAGAGAGAGAGTGTGTGTGTGTGAGAGAGAGAGTAGAAGGGATGCTACATACTTGCTTTTTTTAACTTCCAACTCTATTCAGTTGTATTATTTTACAACTTCCATTCCAGGAGAGTTTCAAATTCGTGGAACTTACTTAATATTTTAACTAGCGGTCAACCTAGGTGTTAACAATCCTTAGCAAAGGCGGTAATTCCGTTAAGCCGCTCATGTGGTCTTTGGATCGTGTTCCTTCTTCCTACCTGTGAAAACTTTAAACGGACTTGTCTGGAGGATTAAGGACGACCCGTTGTTCCAAATGACATGAAGGCTTTTTTATTGCAGGTTGGAATAAGACCTCTGCGGTTTATGACGGCCATAAACGGATTTACTCAGAAACCTCTTGTAAAAGAGTTTCAAACAATATATTTATTTCAATCAAATCGTGTTTACTTGCTGACCATATTATATATGTATATATATTTGTGTGTGTGTGTGTGTGTGTGTGTGTGTGTGTGTGTTTAGTTGGTCCTGTTAACCAAAGGAATTATTTTAATTGGTTTATTATTTTTTATTAGTAGTAATTTGTATGGTTGAATTAAAAAAAAAAAAAAAAAAAAAAAAAAATAGCGACACTAATTTTTCAGCTCAACCATACTAGGCATAAAACATAACGGCAAAATTGATTTCATTCTTCAGCTTTTGAGTGAAATTATATTACCGGGGAAAATTCAGGTTTCACCTTTTGAAAATTATCTACAGTTTTCAGCAATGTTATGTAAATGGACTTTTGCACGATAAAAAGCCGTTTAAAGTGCTTTTAAGACATAGAAACGTAGTTCGTCTTACTCGATACCCTTTGAATTTTTTTACATTATGCTTTTTTATTGGTTAGTCATTGATCATTATTATTTCAGCATATCTTTCTAGGTTAACAGTTGTCTTTTTTTTAATATCTACTCTTATTAGTGTGATTTATACAGGCAATATCGCTCGATAGATTGAGCTAATCCAGTAAGTGAGTAAATGTTCAATTTAATTTATGAATTCCTCACGTCATAATTGGAAGTGCATTAAACCAAATTACGCCACCAATTTGGAAAAAAAAGAAAACAACGATTATGATTGTGAGTGAGGTAAATGGTTCTGATTCATCTCCCGTGAATCAATAGATGATTGTAATGAGGTCACCTATGACTCGACAGCCGGAAGGAATCATAAAAAGACAAACCAGAACATCCTTTCGCGACTAATTAATTAGCGAGGACAGGACGAGCGTCGACAGCCAGCCTTTGGCCGTTGACGAATTTGTCAAAGGGGTAACAACAACTGACAGGGGCAACACGTGAAAAGGGGAGATTTGAATAGGTTGTCGGTACAAAACAAGGAGGGCATCCTGCCCTGTAAACAAAACCCTCCCCTGAATCTCTCTGGGGATGGCGATTTAAAATTCATCACAAAACAACCTTAGGCCTCCTATTAAATTCAGATAGAAACTGTTCCGCCCAGACAAAACTTGTTTCGTAATTTATCGTTTGTTGTAAAGTTTGTCAAACTCACATCATACACACATACACGAAATGAATCACTAGGCAATGAAAAATACAAACACTAAAAAAAATTTAACAATCAACTGCTACAATAACAGGACAAGCAACAAAAGATCAACAAATGACACCTTAGAAACATTCAATGACCTCATTCAAAAACATTTTGAAATAGTCGTACAAACAATAATTAGATATTAAATTTATTTAGGGGCAAAAATTGCTTTATGAGATACAAAAATGGATGAATATAGACATATTTGAAAACATAAATTGTAGGTTGGTCGTTTCCGGCCATTTTCTTCTGCCTACCCTTGTTGGTTTGGTCCGCCGACGTGTTTGTGCATTTACTCATCGTTAGTAGTCTGTCAGGGATATAAGCATGGTGAGACCTAGCAATGAAATGCGTCTAACAGACCAAACTAATCGGAAAAGACCACACTACACTGCCTTTAGCCCTAGAAAAACACTAAACAATGAAAAATACAAACAATAGAAAAAGGTAGCAATCAACAGCTGCAATAACAGCACAATAAACAAAAGGTCAGTAAATGTCACCTTAGAAAAAGCATTCAATGAACTCATTAAGAAACATTTTGAAATATTAGTACGAACAATAATCAGGTGTTAAAATTATTAGGGACATAATTTGCTTTATGAGATTCAAAAATGAGGGACTATGGACATATTTGAAAACATAAATTATAGGTGGGTCGTTGGTTTGGACCGTCAGACGTGTTTGTGCATTAACACTTCTTCATCTTCAGTAGTCCGTCAGGGATATAAGCAGGGTGGTGGGACCTAGCAATGAAATGCGTGTAACAGACTAAACTAATCGGAAAAAACAGCAGTGTTGGGGCATCACCCCTAGAGTCATAAAAAACGAATATGGATGGAATATAGACATACTTGAAAACATAATTTTTTTTACGAGGGTTCAGAACGGCAGAGGTCATAACAACCCCTGTGTTTTTGAAAAAGTCCATTTGTAACTAATGCGGGGCCCCTGGATTCGAACCCAGGACCTTTTCCTTACAGTGATAAGCGCCTTATCAACGCGTAAACCATTGCGGCCACCGACTCCCCGTCTTTTACTATTTATTTATTCTTATTTCGTTTACTTATTTTTTATTTTTATTTATTATTTATTTATTATTTATTTTATTTTTTTATTGTTTTATTATTTATTTATTATTTATTCATGTTCAGTGATGGGTCTCGAATATAAGCAGAGCGAGACCTAGCAATGAAACGCCCATGGAAAAAACTCATAATATAAAACATATAAAATTACTAACATAAAAAAAAATTATGAATGCACAAATTAACAGCTCATATTCATCAAATACTAAATTGAAAATAATCACTACTGGCGAGATAATCCCAATAAACCAAAAAAACAACAAAAATTAGCACACATAATAAGTTTCCAAATATTACAAATAATATAAGAACCAACCACTGAGAAGGCAAACTGCTGAAACATGTCTGCTAGTACAAACCAGCGAATAAACAGATGAGCATAACATGACCAAGGTACAAAAAATTTGTAGCATAGATGTAAGTCAAATTGAGGGTGGGGGACCTGTTTTCATATTGATTTTCGGCATTTCTTCATTTTCCGTGAAGTGTTGGTAAAATAAGGGCTTAGGTGGGTTGGTGTCTCGTCTGACGTCTCAAGCTTCTTATTATATACTTCTGAAACAACTGAAGAATTATAAATGCCGACAACCAAGTTGTTAGGAGACAACCAAAAAGGTTCTGCAAGGTGATAGACCTCTACATAAATCTAATTATAATATGTTTTAAAATATAAACAATACAATTGCAATTTTTAGTTAATTCAATCACACAGACCTCACCATTGAGAGAGATTCTCCAGGGCTCACACCGTTAAAGTGAAATTTATTTCTACTTATCTTTCCCCTGACCCTTTTATATTATTATTTAAAACTAGTAGTTTTTCATAAACATTAAAAAATATTGTCTACAACTGATTATTGTTACCATAGTTGAACATAGATTATTATGCCTAGGCTTTTTCAAATCCACTTAACACCCAGGGGAAGAAAATAATTACACAGTGAATGGGTTTTTCTGTTAGCTTCCGTGTCGGACAATCAAAAAATTAAAATGTTAAACAGCGTCGAGAGGAAACAGGAGTGGCAGGTTGGGATAATAGACGATGACGACGGGCACGAGTGGCAGCGAGTGGCATCGCTTCTGACCTATCGGGGCCTCTTCCGAATCTGAATGTCACCACAGCAGGCTCTCTTCCAAGCAGGTTCGACGCCCTCTCATAAACAAATGCCACATCCCCGAAATTGATTTCCGAGGGGGTGAACTGTGCAGGAGGGCCTCGTCCAGGAGTGAATAACACAAAACCACTTGAATGTGAACGAGGAATTCAGATGTCGTCCCCTTCGGATGGGTTTTGGGGAATTGTTTTTTTACCTATTCAACATCGGACCCCCCTCGATGAAGTCCCTGGAAAGATCGTAACATTTTGCCATAGGAATAAACCCCCCCCTTTAAAAAAAAAAAAATAAATAAATCTATAGTTTGAGTTTGTACCCAGGATCTGTAAATTAAAAGTCGTAATAGCAAAGTAATTCCGGTCAACACATATAAGTCAGATTACCGGGGATCATAGGCCAACTAACAGTACTTTCATACTTAATTAATCATAATATCATTAAATGAAAGATATTATATACTAACAATGTTTTTGAATAAAAACGACGGTGTTTTTGTTATTCTTTTCCTAATGCTGTCTCATCATATTTCCACGTAGAATAGATGACATTAATTTTGTCAGAGCAAATCAATTTCATTTCAATCTCTGTGTTGTCTAAATCATCAGATGCGAGGTTCAAAGTGGATCAGGGATGTGGACAGAGGGATGTCAAGGCACAATACCATGGATGCCAAAATTATATGAATGTAGTTTTGTCGTTTTCTCATTTCAGTTTGCCTGCCATTCCTGTTTTGGTCGGTCTAGCCGTTTCAAATTTTTCCTGCCCTCAACAATGGGTCAGAGATATGAGAAGGATGAGGAGAAAAGCATTGATGCGATGGTTATACACATGTAGTATGGCCCTTTCGGTACTGCGATAATGTTGGACATGAATTTAAACAGGATGAGGCATAACCCTAACCTATCTTCGTACTTATTTCAGTCTCTACAAACCGCTAAGATTGGGAAATATTTCGAAATTTTTGAGCAATGATAAGATTCAAAGTTGGCCAAATGATACGTTCGATAGTCATTTACCATCTCTTTTGTTTTGAAAGAGAGGGAGAGAGAGATCTGGCTACAAAAACGTACATAATGATTATTTAAACAATTAACATGATAATTTTATTTTGTCTTGGGAACCTTTCATGAAAAAAAAATGTTCAAATTAAAGACCCTGCTCCCGAATACATATATTCATGTAAGCAATTTCACTAATTTTTTAGGAAAGTTGGGTTTAAAGTTTATTATTATTATGTTTATCTACCGCCCTCATGGGAAAACAAGAAAATTTTATAAACATTTGCATGAAATTTCCTTAATTTCTTACTATTTTCGAAAAAAATCCTTGAGAGGCGTTCCAAAGTTTTGATACACATTCTTCTCAGAATAAAATCTAGCTTAACAAATTAAAATTTGGCGTTACTATTTGAAATAAAAAAATTGACGTTGACGTCGAAAAAAATTAACGTCCGTTTTGGAATGTACGTTAAAATGTAAGGAGAGTTACCACTGGTCACTTTTTGGTATCTGCTCAAAAATAGGGAAAACCTGCTGGCGCACGTTAAAAAAGCACCCTGTATACATAAGGTACAATAGGTAGTATAGGTAGACGAACATGCTACACAATTATTTGTCTGCTGTTTGGTCTAAAGGAGAAAATAAGCAATTCGGTTAGTGTTTTGCCTCAACCTGCTTATACCCCGAACTGCCAGTGAGGGCAAGTCTAGGATGACGAAGTACGCACTCATATGGTTCATCTTCTGCCAGTTTCTAACTTTTACAAAATTATTATTCAAGTTCTATATTAATTTTTATCTAAATTTTTTTAGCGGTCATTATTGACCAATTATTTAAATTAATTATTCTTTTTATCTAAGGTCTTAGTTGAGATGAAAAAGTGAGTGTCACTTGCGGGATACAAACTTACGACCTTTGGCTTTTCACCTAACCCAAGACCTTAGATAAAAATAATAATTGAAATAATTAATAAGGTCAATTAGGTACTTGGATGGATTAATATAATAGTTAAAGAAGTAATCACTTCGCGAACAGCTCCCCGTGACCATTTGATAAGTCACAGAAATTTGAATCCTGATTACACGACATTTGAAAATGGCAAAAAGAGGGAAAATTCGAAGGTTGTAGGTTGAGATAAGGAGTTGGTGTCCCAGTGGATCGAAGTCACGGTAGCTTAAGTGGTCAGCAGCGGCGTATTCAGCCGAAAGCCAAGGGTTCCAATCCTGCTCGTGGCACTAACTTTTCATCTCAACCAAGAGGTTAGAAATAAGATTAATTAATTGAACTAATCTTTATTTTTCTTAATCAATGTTCGAATCATGGTGAAGTCTATGATGGGTACCAATTATCATTCTTTTGTTTCGATCTATTATAAATGATTGGATCTGTGGATTGTTTGCACACCGGTCTCTTAAGCGTACATTGAAACCTCGAATTGAATTTCGTCGAATGGAGACATTCGAAAGTCACCTTTGCTGAATTGATTAGCATCCTTTTGGCCCCTCGAATTGCCAGCAGATGCCACCAAGCCATTAGTCTTCTCGTTTTCGGAAGGAGCCCCATGCCAGATTCAGCTGCAGAAGGCTTGTTTCCCACGTCTGCTTACGCCGTGTAATTTATGGCTCTGGGAGCGAGGCGCAAAGCGGATTCGGCCGGTGATACAAAGGCGGATCAGCCCGTCTCGCTTTGTTCGTAAGCGAGGGGCGGCAATTGAGTTTTAGCGATAGCGGGTAAGCCAGGAATAAAACACCCCCCCCCACAGGGGTTAATAGACTTTGACGAATCATTCGGCTTAAAGAACAATATTGTGATCAGTGCTGATGGTGGGGGACATCAAAAATGATGATAACGGCGTGGCCTTAACAGGGGACAACACCATTGGGACTTGGAAAGTTTTTTCCCACGGAAATAAGCTTTGATTGAGCAGTATACAAAACTGAGAATCAACCAGTTATACTGCAAACGGAGAAAATTGGACCATTACAATTAATTGATGATTACAATTTGCGAGTCCAAATGGACATTGATAATAATTATATTAATAATTATTAATAACTATTTCCGATCATTTTGGTCTACCTGTTAGATTAGATTAGAATTTTTCTGCTGTGGCTGGGCCTCAAGTATTGGTATTGCTAAATAACTTGAAACTTTTTAGCTTCATATCCTTGACATTGGCTTCTTAGTCATAGAAAACCCATAGAAACTTTCTCTTTATTAAGCCATCACAGTAGCAAGATGGGAAGAATCAGCATAGATTATTTTCTGCCACTCCCAATATTTTCAAATGCCTTGAGTCGGCAATGCCCACTGCCCAGTTAACAGACCTTCAATGATGTCATTGAATCTGATCAATGAAATCATTATTATTTGTTAGCTTTGCTGCAGCTGAAAGTTTAGGGCTTTTCTTGATTCTGTGTTTTGCCTGTCTCTCTTCAGTGGCGTTGTTTCAATAGGTCTGAGTTTGTAACACTAAGCTGTAGCTGATCAGTCCTGAGTAATTTATTAGTACTGTTCTGCCTTGTATGTCTGATACTCAGACAAAACACGGCCTTTTTTCTAATTTCTTTGGGACATATATGATGCCAGTGGGTTAGCACAGCTTTCGACATCTATTCACAACCTTTTAATCTGTTTTACGCAGCTATCAATTGCCACGGTTTTTTCCTAAATGCCATGGACGACATTCCAAGGGAAAATTGCATTTTAAACCTTAATTACCTCTCATAAAGATAGACTACGGTTCCCTGTTTGATGTTTCAGCCGTAAGTATACCTATTCCATCAATACTCAGCGCTAACTGAAGGACTTGTTTGTAGCCTTCTTCCATCATTCCAATCATTGACTAACGGTCACTACACACCACACAAATGTCATTTAAGTTATGGATATGTTACTGAGCGTTATTGGACAGAGTGAGATCTTTCACGGAAAATAACTTAAAATTGGACAAGCCTGACCTTTGTCCTAACGAACATCGACAGTGCAGAGATGATAGTCATTAAATCAGTCTGCCCTGTATGTAGAAAATGGACTGCATCGATTTTTGGTCATTTTTTTAAATTTGCTTAAGAACGGCAGAGTGTGTTTTATAAGCAACTTTTCTAAACCGGCATGTAGTTTTTAAAAAGCCAGACGAGATGAGAATAGAGAAGTCCTTGTATTTTCAAGTCCCTTTATAACAGGTAACGCTTTTCAAACTGTCATGAATAGTTAAGTTTTACAAGAAAAGTCCTCTTCTCGTCTTACGCCAGATTGTAATGCAAAGTCATGTAACGAATTGCAAAGGAGACTCATTTTTTCTGGGTTGAAATTTCTTTTCGTTTTGAATTGAACATCTCATTGTGTTAAAAAAAATCCAAACTGTTAAACTCAAAAAGCCATATATGAACTCTTGTTTTTTAAATGTAGTTTTCACACGTTTCACCATGTTTGTATTCCCGAGATGGCAGTAAAGGGCTCGGTTTAACTAAGGCAATGTCGTAATTACGAGATCCTAATTATGTCAGAATAGGAACAGCGTTCGCTACAACTTCATGGGGAAATGTTCCGAAACCCTTTACCGACGACTGATTAACTAGTACCTTTGCCCCACCTCTGTGCCTAAATCAATTTACGGCTTGTCTTTGATTGATTTTCCCTTATTTGAAACGGGGAGGCCGTTCTAAAACGGTTTACCGTGCTTGAAACCAATCTTAAAACTCGCTATGACAAAACCTCGCGCACGAAGTACAGTCAAGAAATAAAGAAATTTGAAGAAACCTCTTGCTCTTTAAAGACATGATAAAAGCCAGTTGTTCTCATTGCGTCCAAACTCGCCTTAAAGAGGATTTATATTACACAAATGGGAGTTTAAATTACACAGAGCTAGAAGGTGTTGGAAAACGACACCCTAACATGCTTCACGTCTTGAACAAAACAAATATAACTGAAAACTTTGGGTTGTTGTCTTTGATAATTAAACTCAAGATGTGTCAAGCATAGTTTGCTTTAGTATTTCATTACTAGCTCCCCGTGACGACCGACACCCTGCCTAAAATGTAATGCATCTGTAAAAACAGTGTGGAGTACCTTGCGTTTTTGTGCTGTATAAGAGAAAATATAGGCTGCGGAATTTAACATAGATAACCCAGGACCGTATATTAAAAAATGTTGTAATGTAAAAATAAAGATCGTTGTAAGGTTATTTACAGGGAAGAAAGATTACTTGCTGAAACATGTCTGTCTAAAAAGAAGTCAAATGAAGGAGTGAACAATCTATATATAGTACAATATACAGTGAAAATGTATATATACTGTATTTACGAGTATGTTATGCTTGGAAATTTGGAAATTACCTAACAGTTACTGAAAAGACCCAAATTATTTCTTCCGCACTAAGACCCGCGAGATAATAAAAATTATTCAATTGAAATATCTTTATTCAGGGACAATCCATATATACATATAACAGATAACTGTGAATTAGTAGAGGCTCAAACTACATATTCAGCATACATAGAAAATATTTACTTAATACTATATTTGTAGTTATAAATATCAAATAAATATAATAAAGAGACGAAATATATCAAGTATAATTAATAATTAATAAATTGAATTTAAATAAAGCTTTGAATTTACAAAAAAAACTGGATTCACCAGTGTAGGTGTCAATTGTAAGAGATAAACGGATTTTGGGAAAAAAATTCTCGTTTATCTCCAAAGTACGATTTGTTTTTTTAAAGAGTTCTAGGATTAACATAATTGAACGTTATTTTATTATTCAACCACTAATAGTGCATATTTTGGATAGTAATATTTATAAATTCAAGCTGGAACATTGTGTAAACCAAACTCAAAACACGATTTTAAAAAAGGATGACAAATTTGAAATAATACAACTCTTTAATTTTTTCCATAAATTAGGCCATTTAAAATCGTGGTAAAACATTGGCAAACAAGTCCAGAAAGTGTTATCACATTTGGTCAAGGGGTTCCGTAAATCAATGAACCAAAAGGAAACCAATTTTTGCCCAATCAGCTTACTGTTAGGCTTAATTACTCGGCTGAAACATAGTAAATAAATTAAAATCTTGAAAAAAAATAAACAAGATTTTTATTTATCCATACATGTTTAGCGTTCATAATTTACCCTATTAGTTATTTTAATTAATTATTCTTTTTATGTAAGTTCTTGGTTTAGATGAAAAAGTTAGCGGGATTCGAACCCACGACCTTCGGCTCAGTACGCCGCTTCTCTAACCACGTGAGCGTTATCCTGACTTCATTTTGATTTATGTTATGTATAACATAATGTGAAATTTCTAAAAGAAACGATGTAGGATAGACAATATGTTAGAAAAAAACAACACTGGTTTGATTGAGCTAGTTAATTACGTATATTAAGAGTGTTTTCTGAATCATTTTCTTATCAAATTTTAGTGAAAAAGAGAATTAACAATTTAAAAACACAACATGATTTCATTATATTTCTTAATTTGTTTAAATTTTCTTTGCTAACGAACTAAGAAGGTTTTTCAATGTAAATTTATGTTCTATCCTGTTCCAATATGTTAATTGTGACAGAGTTCATCCAAATCACAACAGCTATAGGTGAGATTTGGAGGTTGTATGTGTCGCGTTGGACGGGCCGTGCTTCAGGGATGATAAATGGGCAATAGGCCACCCTTGGAATGAGCGTGTAGACGAAAACCCACCCCCGCCATTCGATCAGCCGCCCCTCGACATTAATTCTTGATAAGGTCTTACTCTTGACCTTTATTACACCGGGAGGGCGAGTCCTCTTTCATAATAAACCCGGCTCACAGCTTCCTGGGGAATTGCTTTCTAATTTAATAGAACACCTCGACAGGTAAAATCCTGAAGCAGGGAGAGCTTCTCTTGTTTTAACAAGTTTTCGTCAAAGTGTATCGAAAATTATAAAGTACAATCTCATTGAATAAATTTTGACTATTGAAATTGTATAGGATATTTCTTTTCACGGTTGGGAAAACACAGGAGATTAATAATTATCAACGGTTTAAAGCAATTTCCTTCCTAGACCAGATGTGTTCAACTGTCAATTCAATAAATATTGACAACAGAGGAAATTGGACAGGGAGCAACCCGAACAAGGCATAGCGAGTTTAGACTATATTGCTTACAGGGCACACCTGTCTGCCTAGAATGGTCTGGCATGTTTTATAACATTTCTTAATTTAAATTTTATAGATTGAACTGTCAAAACTAAATGGTCAAAGTCTACGTCAATCGCCAAACTTGTGACCAAACCGCTGATGGGTCACAAACCATTAATGTAAAGTTTCGGTCTTGTTAATTATTATTATTCGCATTAATTATTTTTATGTTTTTACGAACTGATTATCTACTTAGATTTTTGTTTTCCGACACACTATTTAAATTCGTGCTCATATACACATCTCTCTCCTCTCTCTCTCTCTCTCTCTCTCTCTCTCTCTCTCTCTTCTCTCTCTTCTCTCTCTCTCTCTCTATCTATCTATCTATCTATCTATCTATCTATCTATTTATCTATCTACCTGTCTATCTATATATCTTTATATTTTCTACCTATTTGTTTACCATACTGGCACTGCTACCTATCTGTATTCTCTCGATTATCACCTTTCTTTTACTACATTTTTTATCTTTCTCTCATTCTCTCCTCTACTCCCCCCCCACACACACACACACTTTCTCGTTCTCTCCCTCTTCCTCTCTTTCTCTTTATATTATCTACCTTCTTATTTCCCATACTGGTACTACTACCTATCTATTCTCTCGATTATCACCTTTCCACCACATTTTTATCTTTCTCTAATTCTCTCCGCTACTCTCTTCACACACACACTTTCTCTCTTATTCTCTCTTCTTCTCTCTCTCTCTTTCTTTCTTTCTTTCTCTCTCTCTCTCTCTCTCTCTCTCTCTCTCTCTCTCTCTCTCTCTCTCTCTTTCTTTCTCCCTCATCTCTCTTACTCTCTCTTTCTGTTTTTTCTCTCCCCTTTACTTGCTAGCATTCGACATAAAATCACATTAACAAAACATTTGAAGTTTGAAATATGAGGGTTGAATAAGGCTAAACTAGGAACAGGGCAAACTTAGTAATCAAACCACCAAGTTTAATCGAAATCTGTTAATTAGTTGGCAAACTTCAAAAGGAAATACGCCATTTGGGGCCGCTTGTCGGTCTTACCAAAGCTGCAATAAAAATTCCAAATAAATTATATCGATTAATTGAATATTCATAGAAGTTAAATTTATATTTTAGGGACCCTTAGAAACTTTTGGGATTTTATTTTCGGGAAAATTCCGATAGTAACTCAGAGCCCCGCTGTTCAATTATTCTTCTTTACATCCGATTCTTTTGATCCTTCGTCGATACATTAACGAAATCTGTCTTGAAGGAGAATTATTTGGATTATCCGCATCCACAAAGGCACATCGGGAGAACAACGCATCAACTTTTGCTATATTATTTATAAAAGAAAGCAAAGACATAAGAGAACGGTAGGTTTTTATCAGTAAATGACTTTAATATTCAAGAGACAACGAAATAGTTTTTTTGTGTTTATATTAAAATCTATTGCCTTACTATTATGTCCTTTCCCGTTGGAGTTTTGAATTTGAAAAGTTAGAAAAGAGGTGAGTACTGAATAAATCAAAAGAATATTTAAAAAACAACAAAAAAAAAAACAACAGAAACAATTCTTATATTGAAATATTAAACAAACTTTGGAATTAATGTCGTCAATTTGAAATTAACAATTTAACAATTTCGTAAGGAAACGGACTATTTTTTGTTTGTTATTAAAAAACAGAAACAATTTTTATATTGACTAATTATTACTATTATTTTTTGTAGTGAAAAACATAAACACTTCTCATATTGAAAAATTAGACAAACTTTGAAATTAATGTCGTCAATTTGAATTTAACAATTTTGTAAATGAAACTGACAATTTTTTTTCTTATTAAAACAAAAAACAGAAACAATTCTTATATTGGCTAATTATTATATTTTTTATTAAACAAACAGAAACACTTCTTATATTGACTAATTGTTACTTTTTTATTTTATTTTTTTTTTATTAAAACAGAAACACTTCTCATATTGAAATATTAAACCAACTTTGAAATTTATGTCGTCAATTTGAAATTAACAATTTAACAATTTTGTAAATGAAACTGACAATTTTTTTTCTTATTAAAACAAAAAACAGAAACAATTCTTATATTGGCTAATTAATATATTTTTTATTAAACAAACAGAAACACTTCTTATATTGACTAATTGTTACTTTTTTATTTTATTTTATTTTTTATTAAAACAGAAACACTTCTCATATTGAAATATTAAACCAACTTTGAAATTTATGGCGTCCATTTGAAATTAACAATTTAACTTCGTAAAGGAAAATAATTTTTTTCGTATTAAAAAAACAGAAACAATTCTTATATTGATTAATTGTTACTATTTTTATTTTTTTTTTTTTTTTTTTATTAAAACAGAAACACTTCTCATATTGAAATATTAGACCAACTTTGAAATTTATGTCGTCAATTGAAATTAACAATTTTGTAACGGAAACTGATTTTTTTCTTATTAAAAAAACAGAAACAATTCTTATATTGACTAATTATTATTATAATTATTTTTATTAAAAAACAGAAATAATTCTTACATTAAAATATTAAACAAACTTTAAAATTAATGTTGTCAATTTGAAATGAACAATTTATCGATTTTGTAAAAGAAACTGACTAATTTTTGTTTAAATTAAACAAACAAATTACAAAACAAATTTTTAATTAAAACAAATGAAATATTCGACTCTAATGTTGTTACTGAAAATAATAAGGAAAACCTTTTCAACGAAAAACAAATTAAAATGGAAAAACCTTGTGTGATGATTCCCGCTAGAAGAAAGTGTGCTGATGGCTTTGCTGATCAACACCCTTTTTTTTCTTTTAGCCAAGGAAAACGTGCCAGTCCACCAAATAATATAAAAACGTGTGTCTTCCAGTCCAGCGCAAACCCAACAGGCCTCTTCCAGTTAAAGTCTACTTCCACCTCCCTTTAGTGGCTTGTGGAAGGGCTTTGGGCAGCCCTTGTAAATTTCACTGTGATAAATACTCCCAGATTTCAAAAAGAAACATTTTAGGCTCAAGTGTTCAAAAGTGATGAAAATACTGGAATAATAAATAATGTCTGTGAGGTGTTTGGCCTAAGTGCCTGTTTGCTTGATTTTCCTCTTTAGTGCAAATTGTACAGTAAGGTGGATGAAATGGTCCGTTTGGTTTGCGTTGTTGAGTTGATGAGATGCGTGGAGAGGGAGAAAACATGGAGAATGAGAAAACTGTAGATTGGAAGTAGTACTACGCTGGAATAAGTTGTATTTCTTGATGACATGGTTGTGGTGCTTTCTCATTCTCCATGTTTACCATAGTTTTCAGCTCATGAGTATAAGCTGATTGCAATTAGTTTCTACAGTTTTAAATTAAAAAAGACCAATTTTCCAATAATCGGTTTACTTTTCAACCTTTAATGGAATTTTTCCGTTTAGGAATTCATGCTAAAAAAAAAACACTCCCCGTCTGTGAAAAGTTTTACCGAAGTTCATCTGGCAAAAACAGGGGGCGATAAACTAATTTCATTTGGAAATAAATCCCCCATCGCTGGACAGAAGTTCGTCTGGATTCCAACTGTGCCAGGTTCGTCCCGGCCCCTTCTTAGCGGGGCAATTCCTAATGGAACTGCGGACCAACTTCTCGGAGTTAAAAAAAATCCCCTGACCAACAACAGTTTCAGGTCTGGTTATACGTTATAGTTTACGCTTACACGTCGGGTGAGCATTAACGGAAGTTTACGGAGCAAATTCCATACTTCCATATTAACTCCTTGTCGCGGGCGAAAGCGATCTCCCCAGGACCTCCGGCATGAAAAATTATATAGGAACTTTTGATTAACAAAATGGCCTTTAGTTACAAGACCTCTCCTTTGTCGTTCACCATGGTTTAAAAACTTTCACAGGAGGTAATTAATCATTTAAAAACATTTTTTTAAATAAAATTAATATTAAACTTCTTCAATATGTATTTAGAGTGTAGAAACTCTACGCTACTAGGCTAACTAGGTTTTTTTCACTGCATCTCCATTTGTTAATAAGCTTAAATTATAAGATGGCTGTTCATAATCCGTCAAAAGTGACTCGACCGAATTTTTATTTTATTCTTGACTTTTAAAATAAAAGAAATAAGCAAAGGAACGAGGTCTGGAAGAAGTTCTAACTATTTAATGTTTTACGTATAATCTAATTTAAAATTTTGCAGAAGGTTGTTTATTAAAACTGGTTTGACTAAATCCAATCAAAAACTAACTTGGTTTAACGCAAACAATTAAGAAATCAAATCAGGTATTTAACACATATTTGTTTCTGTAAATATGTATGTTGAGCTAAATTGTCACAAAGGCCAAGTTTTTTACAAAAGCCCAAAGAACTTTCATTAACTCTAAGCATTCACTCTAGGTGTATGCTTCTCCCCTAGAAAACCTTAAAACAAGAGGTTATTCTGACAAAAAAATCCTCATAAAATCGCAGTTAAGCAGCTATTAATTAATTTGCAGGTAAAAAAATGCATATCAAATCTTGTCAGTGAATGCATGCAAAATTTGAAAAACCTGTGGAAAAGCAATAACCTGATGATATCTTGGGTACCAGGAAGCAAAGGAATTTTGTATAATGAAAAAGCAGACTAAGTGGCCAGAGGAGGATCTTCAAAACCACATGTAGATCTGAACCTATGGGATAACATAAACAAACACAGAATCCGGCATCACTGAATGGATTCAAAAAAACGCAAAAGAAGAAGTGTATCCACTATACGCACCACTAGACGCAGTAAACTTATTCTAAAACAACCCTCACCACTGCTAAACTTCTAGTACTAAACTCAGTAGGGTGATAGGACTATTTACTGGTCACTTGCATCTGACAAACACCTACCACAATGGACAAATTCAGTGATGATCCTATTTGTAGATCATGCAGCAGGAAGAAAGAAACAGCCACCCATATCTTCTTCGAATACGAAGTAACCGCTCATTTGAGGGATGACGTGAAATAAAACCCTGAAAATGGAATTGCAGAAGCGACAGTCAATGACCTAGTACTTTTTAGAAGAAGGATCGAGGAACTTGGCAAGTACAATTAGACAGTAGGATTGCTTGGGGAACAAAACTCCCCACTTCGTAGTATTCATCACCAGCATCATCTAGATGCTCGATTTATAAGCAAAGAAACTTCTCTTGTTTTCCCTTTTAAATATATCAAAATCAGTTTTAGCCAATAACTGCATATTTGGTTTAAAGTTCTCAATTAACAAGTCTTGTTTCCTAGAAAAAAGGCAAATCTTTTGCTTATTTTATATTGTAAAAACACTAAGTAAATAATGTACAAGAATTTTTTTTACAAGCTTGGTTATTATTTTTTCTAATGTTAATTAATAACTTTCACGCTTTAAGTTGTATTTTACCGCATAAAATATTTCTATTCCTAATAGACTTTCCGCGTTGGGAAGTTCACTGTGGGAAATTTAGCCTTTGTAGACCGACTTTTCGGATTATTCCCCCGTCGCCTTTCTGCCAACAACCAGATCTCAATTTCAGAACTTTTCCTTTTCGAGAAAACCTGGTCTGCCTTGAAAGTTTCCAAGTTTACATATTATCCTGTATGATTTGACAGCACATTATACGTACCAAATTTAGACGGCTTATTTCTCGACGTTTTAGCCATTCAAATTTCCATACGAAACAATCGTTAAAATGTATGGTATTTAGTTAAGTAATGATTATTTGGAGATCGTGAGATACGGTCTGGTGTGTTTTCAAATCTTACATGTATTTGTATAGTTTAAACAATGTTTATAAATCCCAGGCCCTGAAGATGATCTCAATAAAGATCGAAACGTTGGCACGATAAAGAAAATGTTTTTCTAAAACCTACGTCACACCAGACCGCATCTCATGATCTCCAAATAATCATTAAGCGTTAAACATAACAATTAATTAAGGTTTTTAGTTGAGATAAAAAAGTCAATGGCACGAGCGGGATTCGAACCCACGATCTTCGGCTTAATACGCCGCTGCTCTACAACTTGAGCTATCGTGACCTCGATCCACTCGGACACCAACTTCCCATCTTAACCGCACCTTTTGAATTTTCCCTCCTTTTTGCCATTTTTCAGTTTCAGTTAAACATAACTTTCAAATAATAAGCGTAAACAATCCTTTCAATATATAACTTTTTTAATATTAAAACATTGTCCTTGTGTGAATTAAAATCTCGACAGATTATTGAAACGTGTACGTTCATCGCAAGGGTTATCACTTCGATTTGATGATGTGAGACCTCTTCACCTACCCACCCTAAGTTATGCAGCCTAGTCGATGGTATCTCCATTAAGCCAGTTGCCCAGGAGATTGGAACTTCCTAACCAATGGGTTTTAACTAGGTCTTTCGAAAGCTAGGTCATTTCAGCCCCAACGCTGGCAAAGTATAATCTAGCCTAAAAATAACTAACTTCTATAGTATAGTCTCACAAATAAATGCATTCTTACTTATGTACATTGCACTCATTCTGATTAGTAGGTATATAGGTATATAGTAGGTATATATACTCGATATTCCTCCATCGACCTACACACAACCTTGATAATCTAATCTAAATTAGGGACGATGGGTTACTTTTATAAACATTCCGCGATCGACCCTAAACCGCTGGAGAGGTAACGCAGTATTTCACCATCACCCCTCACCACTCACAATGATAATTACACGCGCTCACATGAAACGTATGAAACAGATCAGTATTGTACAAAAAAACCTATGTTCTCAAAAAGCGGAACAGGGGGCCTAAAATTCGTTACTGGCATGCCTACAAGCTCTCTCTGAGGAGCCAAGGCATTGAAACTTCTATTATGTAAGACACATCAAGCAACCTTTCTCTACATAAGGGACTCCTGCGCGGATTTTGGCACAGCAGGAGGTGCCCTGTGTCAACCGCGTACGACCTGTTCTTAATCGGGTAAGGACGATTTCTTCTTTCCGGCTCAGGTTCTCAGAGGGCCATTCTACAGGCCGTGACACGCAAGAGCCTCCCGGACGACCCCGCCCAAACAGATTATTCTCCCATAAAGTATTGCTTGTCCTGTCCGGTTTCTTTTAATCTTTTAATACATTACGTTGATCCATTATATTGGAAAAAATCGGATTAAAGAGCAAGTTATCTGGGTAAAGATCTGTTATATCTAAAAATAGACAAAATGCCCTAAATTAGCCAAAAAATCATTTGGCTGAAAGGCTAATTTAATTTATACCATCGAAATAACTGTCGAGAAGGAATATGTTTTATATCAGATTATTTGATCGCCATTCGCGGCCCGGAATAGAATCTGATTAACCAGCGAGACTACACGTACACAAATATCACAATTATAAACAAACATTGGATTGACTTTTTGATTTCCTATGGTTCTATGGCTAAATATTACATTTATTGAGTCTTTCTAGGAATTTTATGTTTTTTCTCTTATTGAACTAGCCTGATAAAGTTTCACTTTCAGAATTTTGTGCTGAACTATTTGTTGTTAGTTAGTAACAATTTGTGACCATTATGAGGGAAAAATCTAAAGAATTGGGTTTTTATGTGTTGTTTAAAAGGGCAAAAGTGGTAGTCGTTATCCACTGATGTCTCAATTTACATAGTCCCCTCAGAAACCATTTTCCATGCAGATATCAAGAAAAAAAATTACATCGTTGGAAAATGTTCCTACAGAATCTTCTTCTCATCACTGCAGACCAATTCCTCCCATTGTGATTCCCCTTCGTTTTCGAATGTAAAAACGAATGTTCATAGTCTTCAGAAACGTTTACAAGTGTTTCGTGAAATTAACACAGCCCGACGAAGAAAACGTTCAACTCATGTCGGGGTCGAGCAGCTTCCCTTATTATAATACATCATAAAATACCGACTGACGTCTGAGGGCTTTATTATTATAACGGTGGGTACAAACACCTTTTCAAGCCCCTATTTTCAGTCGGGCCCCTTTCGGGCAAACACAAGGAGGGTTAAAACACAAATACGAATCCACTGGGCGGTCTGATTGAATTATCGATTAACCCCCCTTGTTTGCTAAGTATCAAGGACTCAGCCACCTTACTGGCACCTACAATTGCAATTATTGTGTCTTTCTTGCCGAAATTTAAACGAATCGATAAATAATTCGCGTTGTCCTGCTGAAGAAAAAATTAACTCTTTTCCAATATCTCACTATAAAAAAGTTACATAATTTTATCTTCAGAATAGTTATCAGTAATAAGTAAAATTTATGTCTTCTAGTTCTATTAAAATCGATAAAAATAGGGCTTGAACATATACTGACAGGCAAAAAATTCCACCCACTTGGTACATAAATTGATTTGTATATATTTTTATATATTAATCAAAGTTTCACGTTTTTAACGTTTAATAATTGAGTATTGGTCTAAAAAAAGTTTCAAAAAATGTTAATTGCTAAGGAAAATGAAAAATGAAAGAAAAAGACGGACAGGTAAAATTTGTTTTAATCAAGTTTGAGATTTTTAATTAACATTTCAATATCGCGTATTTCCTCCTTTTTTCTTAATTACATCTCGAAGATGCCTCAGCATACTTAATACCAGTCTGGAAATGTCACTGTTTTGGAGGTTAGCCCATTCTTCACGAAGAGACCTTTTAAGATAGTCGAGTGTATCAGGAAGTGATGGACGTCCTCTTATTCGTCTTTTGAGGTTATCCCATAAATGCTCGATGGTGTTTCAATCTGGAGAACGGGTTGGCCAGGCTAAGACCCTGATGTTATGATGTTAAAGGAACGTTTGTACTATGCGAGCGACGTGTGGACGGGTATTATCGTGCATTAGAATATAATTGTCGCTGATTTCACCGAGGATTGGCAACGCATAATGTTCCAAAATTTCATCCACATAGCGAAAAGGCCGTTAAAGACCCTCCACGAGCAACAACCAACTCTGTACGACTCACCATTGAAATTCCCGCCCACACATCACTGAGCTACGTCGACAAGGTTGGCTCTGGGAAAAATTACAGGTTTCGTACCTTTCACTTCGCCTTCTCCGCACTCTTTCACGCCCATCTGAAGATCGTAGAGCAAATCTACACACCAATGGCTTTGTTCTCGAGCAAATGCGAGCCGTGCAACTCTGTTTGTTCTGGTCAATTCTGGTCCTCAGTCCGCCAAAAAGCCATCAGTCCATACTGATTTAATCTTTTTCGAACAGTGCGTTCTGAAATTTGAACACCTCGAACTTCCTGGAGCTGATGTATCGCTTGAACAACAGTAAGGTGCCGGTTTCGCAAAATCTTAAAGTCAAAAAACAGTCATCTTTTGGATGTGTTACCCTGGGAGTCCAGTACCGGGCCTTCAATGGTAGGACCCAGTTTCTCGAAAACGTCTAACGGCGTCTCGCAGAGTTTCGTAGGGAACTCCGATGGCTATAGCCGCATACCAGATGGAACATCCGTCATCAATAAGTGCCACACCACGCGCAACTCCCTCAGCACTAAGTGGCATAAGTTTAAAAATTGAAATTAAGAAAACAATGAAGAAAACTAAACAGTTTATTGCTTCAATATTAAAATGAGACTGAATAAACATTTTAAATTCTGTAAAAAATAAACATTGAAACATTCTTTATCCTTGTTTTGATTAAGGGTTAAGTGTGTTTACCTTTAATTTAAAACTTAAAAATTTAGCATAAACAAATATTTATTGGTCAAAACAATGAGACAGATTAAGAACATAATTTTCTTTTATCGAGAAAATAAAATAAAAAATCTATTAGGAAGTTTTTGCTTGTCAGTGTATTTTCTAATTATCAACTACGCAATTTTCTTGATTATGGTAAGTAAAATGAATATATTATATAATATATTTATATTAATTCGCCTTTTTTAAGATGACATCCCTGCTTTCGACCAATCATCTAAAAGCGATCTTCGCTCCTCTGAGAAAACCGCTAACTTTTAGGATTATATCAGATAGAAACTCTTTTCTGACTTCCTTAGGTTCCAAAGTTTCGTAACTTGTAAATTGTACGTGTTACTTTTACTTATTGTTAGTTGAAAAATGCCGAACGAGTTATTTCAGGTATTTTCAATCGATGCTCATTTATTTTTTTAAGGATTGTTTGACTGCATTAATTTATTTGATTTGATATTTTTTTAAGGCAAAGTGCGGTTTCCAGTTGTAGGTTGAGTTAGTTGGTGTCTCGAAAACGGAAATCGCGATAGTTCAAGTGGTAAAGCACAGGGGTGTAGTGGGTTGGATTCTCACTTTGCATAAAAAAATCAATCAATTAAAATAATTAACATTGATTTAATAGGACTAACTAAAACACATATATATTAATATAATTACTGTATTACGTAAAAACAATGAGACAAATTAAGGGCAGAATTTGTTTTATCGAGAAAAAAAATCCGTTGGGTGGAATTTTTTGCCTCACAGTGTATAACAGGAGTCCTGCTGTACGTGAAAACTCTATCTTCTTTCTATTAATAATTATATGATTATTTTTTTAAATATTACCTTTTTAAGGTTAATTATGAAACAGTTAAACCAGTTTCATATCAGAGCCCTTAATTTTTTAACAATCCTTATGGGAAGCAGTTTTAGCAGCTAGAAGACACTATGATAGTTTTTATTTTAATGGTTATAATAGTTAATTATCTACTTTCCTATGTTACAAAAAATTCATAGTTGTTTTTGTTATATTAAGATTAATGCATTTGTTAAACACTGTACGTTTGAACTTTTCAACTATTGACATTGTATTATGTCGCGTCTCGACGACGTCGGTTCGCGGCGACCCCAATTAGTTCGAATCAGGCCCCCAGGTCACATTCAGACACAACATTAAATCGTTCTATTCGCCACTTCCTGCGTTTTCGACATCTTCATGAAACCGCTGGCGAGAGGCTATCATTGTATTTTTCCAAGAATGGTTCTGCGGAACGTCAAAGCTGTTTCGTGGCCCGACGCCATTATTCCGAATCGCGTCCTAGATTCTTAAAAGGATGATCTACGCTCCTTAATCTTCGCCCGTTATTACCGTCCTACAATCCTTCAACCCATAAATTTTCCCTTGTTTAACGATCTTCAGGAGTGAGAAATGCGTTTTTACCCCTTTTTACTTAACAATCTACAAAATGGCATCCGTGTAGACTCGCTAAATTTGTTTATTGTTATTTTAATTTGTATCTGACATTTTGTGTACTGTATATATTTTTCTTGTTCTAATCTAAATTTTGAAAAAATCCTTGTAGTATAGTCGTGATAACTGTGAAAGGTTTTCCTGTTCTTTGTCACTGCTTTTTTCATGAGAATCATTACTAATAAATCATTTAAAAAATTGCCTAATACGTAACACCTCCGGTAGTTCAAATTTGATTTAAACTTAACTCGAATGATATTGTCTACGATTACTTAAAAGGAAATAATTAAAAAGTTGACGTTTGATCCGTGAGAACGGAAAACACCACAACGCCGGAAAAACGAAAACACAAACCCCTGACAATTAGCAATTAAAACAAGAAAAAAGGTCGGAGAGAAAGGCTTAACGAGAGAAATGAATGAAAGGATTTTTTCCTCGGGCGGTTTTCCTTTTTCCCTTTACATTGAAATTTTCTTAATTGCTAAACATTCATATTTGTACAAAATATAAACTGCAAAGCTCAACTTTATCTTTTAACGTATAAAAGTATATTTTCCATGTTAAACAACTAGCTAAAGAGCTCCTACTAGAAATAAATTCTAGCGTGTTACGTGTGTGTGGCCTATGCTTATTCATATTTTTTCAATATCCTTTGTCCGGTTGGAGTTTTATAAACCCTAGGATATTTAGACATTGAATCATGTCAGTAAATGAAAAAATATATCAACAGCGCGTTACACGAATCCTTAGCTTTGTCTGTGATTTTTTTCTATAATCAAATTAAGTTAGTACTAAGAAAGTCATAACATAAAAACAAAAGTTTCTGTTTTTATAAGAGTTCTATCGTAGATAAATAGTTTCAAGAATAATTTCAATTGCTGAAGAAGGTCGCCAGCGTGTTAGACGTGTGCGACCTGTCGTTAGCTTTGTTAGTGCATCCTTCTATAAAAAACCTTAGAATATTTTGGGTGGGAGAGGGAGTACCACAGGGTAGTGTGCTCGGACCACTCTTGTACCTCCTCTACACATCAGACATCCCATCCACACCTTCTACTCTCCTTGCATCCTTCGCCGACTACACAGCCGTCCTTTCGTGCAATCCCGATCCTGAAAAAGCGTCGGAGGAGCTCCAGTCACACGTATAACGGATTGCAGAATGGAGAAAAATATGGAGAATAAAAATGAATGAAAACAAGTGCACCCATATTACATTTACCCTCCGAAGCAAAACTCCTCACACAATACACCTCAACAACATCCCTATTCCCAAAGCTGATGCGTACGATACCTTGGGCTCTATCTTGACTCACGAACTGTATTGACGATTCGGACCACTGTATAAACTACTCGAACGCAAATCTAATTTGTCTACAAAAAACAAACTAACACTGTACAGAACACTACTAAAACCGATTTGGACATACGGACTAGAACTGAGGAGCACCGCTAAACCTACTAACATCCAACGAATTCAATCTTTCCAATCCAAAGTCCTTAGAATAATAGTTAATGCTTCTTACTATGTCTCCAATGCCACCCTCCAGAATGACCTCAAAATACCTTTTGTAAATAAATTAATTCCGTCCAAATTCACCCAGTTCCATGACAAACTCTCTACTCACCCCAACCCACTAGCCCAAACTGGGAGACTAACAATGGTTGGCGACTATACGGTGTATAATGTAAATATGTAAATAACGTCAAATTACAAGATGTATTAATACAGATAGTAATAAGAAAAATAATTGGAAATCATATCAGTGGTAGGTAGTGTAATGCCCAAAAGCGTCTTTGGACAAAAGTGACTTAACCGACTTTGTCAATGTTATTTCCTAAATTCATCTGTATGTTAGATGAGTATGACCTATACTTAGACTTGTTTGAACAATTTTCTGTGATAGATTTCTGCAATTCTAGGTTAATCAAGCTTCATATAACATAGCTTCTGTTAGATGGGACCTATCTTTAGCCATTTAGTGATAACAGTATGGTTGACATGCAGTTCACAATGGATGATAGACGGATATGGCCTGTATTTAGCCTTACCAATGTTATTTCCTAAATCAAACTGTGTGTTAGATGTGTATGACATATCTTTAGGCTTGTTTGTACAATTTCCTATGATAGATTTCTGCAGTACTAGGTGAATCAAACTTGATACAACATTTCTCGTGTTCGATGCAACCTATCTTCTTATATCAGTTTGATTGATACGAGGTTCAAAACTGATGTTAGACAACTGCCTGTTAGAAGTTCATAACCGATCTTTAACCTAAATAACGCAACTTTCTATGATAAGATTCCACTACAATTCTAGGTGGGTCCAATCTTTATAAAATATTCATCCATGTTAAATGAATATGACCTATCCTTATCGTCGTTGTATCAATCTCCTGTGCAGAACTTCTAGGATATTCTAGAGTGCAATGTGACTACTGTGAACAGATTCTAGATATAATAAATATGCATTCCTGTCGAATAGATCAGACCTATCCTTAGCCTTGTCAAACCATTTCTTAAGTTCAACGTTCAATTGTTATATGTTCATGGACGATTTTTAATTTTGCGCTATAATAGCAAATATTGATTTAAATTCTATTGTTCTAAGTGGGCCAGGTTTGTTACAATATTCCTCCGTATTATATGGACATGACATATCCATAGCTTAGTTAGATCCATTTTTATTAACAAATTAAATTCTAGTATATTTTGTAGTACAATGAGGTTCCTGTCAACTCTTGTTTTCTACTTCTTTGTTTAACTTGTGATTTTTAAACTTATAACAATTTTTATAATTTAAAAATTTTTGTGAAAATCGGCTTTTTTGTTAGTAATTTGAACAATTTTGGTTCGCTGTATGGATGTATATACATTTTTGAACAAATTTAGTTAAATTTTATATAAAAGTGTATAGATAGATAGATCTAATATTTCAGGGTATGGTATACTGCGCCCTTTAAGAGCTATTGTATCCCCTGTGCTCTGCCTAAAGCACATCGGTGAGTCCTATTTCATCAAGAAACTTGGTTAATAGGCCCGGTTTCAGTGGTTGTAGTTCTTCTATGGTCACATTGTGCATCCCAAAACACTTCCTCCTGCGGGCTAGTGTAGCTCCGCAGTTTGTTAGTAAGTGTGTTGGTGTCTCTTCTGCTTCTTTGCAGAATCTGCATGTGCCATCTTGGATTATTCCAATTTTCTTTAGATATCCATTTAATCTACAGTGTCCTGTCAGGAATCCTGTTAGGATTCGCAGTCTATTCCTGCTTCCTTTGACACATTCTGTGATTTCTTTCTTGCCAAAATAGGTTAGAAGATTCTTGGATTGTCTATGTCCAATAAGTGAATTCCAAAGTTCGCTCATTTTCTTTTTGTCCTTCTGTCTGAGGTATTCGTTAATAGTGTGTATTCCTATTCCACAGAAGGGTTCGGGTCCTATTAGCGGTGTGGCAGCCCCTATTCTTGCAAGGGTGTCCGCTTTCTCGTTGCCTTCTACTCCCATGTGTCCTGGGATCCAGCAGAGGCTGACTTTATTCTGCGAGCCTAATATATTTAATTTGGTTTTGCAGTTCAGCACCATCCTTGAACTAATGGTATTTGAGCTTAGTGCTTTGATGGCTGCTTGGTTATCTGACATGATAGCTATATTCTTGTTTTTGTATCCTCTATTTAGATTGAATTGGATACATCTTTCAATTGCATGAATTTCAGCTTGGAAGATACTGGTGTGCTTTCCCATGGGTTCTGAGTATTTGGTTCCGGGTCCGAACACTCCTGCCCCCGTACCTTCCTGTGTTCTAGATCCATCTGTGTACCAAAGGATGGTGCCATTTTTGAGGGAGTTATTTCCCTCTCTTTCCCATTCCTTTTTCCAGATGTATTCGGAATTTGTGGTGAAATTCAAACCTCCTGTTCATGTCATCTCTTGGAGCCATGAGTGAAAGATGGTTTTTCCACAGTTTGTTTCTGTCTCTCCATTTCAGTTTTATTCCTGTTGGAGGTTTCTCTCTAATGAAGTTAATTATAGTTTTTTGTAATTGTAGGACATGTTCTCATTGCTCCCGTTATGCAGATGCATGCAAGTCTCTGTTTTTTGAGAGTTCTTTCCTTTTGGTTGTTTGTTCCGCTTTATCAGCCTATAAAAGTGTAAATTATCATATGACTTTAATTGTGAATTATGTTTCATTACGACTAGAATTAGATTGTGCGTTTTTAATTGATCTACGACAGGATCTGTCCAATAATAAATTGTAAATGATAAAGCGCGAGGATTAATCTTCTAGGTCGCGATTAAACTTTATTGAAAGTTTCGATACCGCTCGCGACACTGATTTTTTATCTCAAACAAGACCTTACATGAAAAAGAACTAACTTGGTCAGTTGACCACTAAAACGTAAATGGATTAATATTTGATAAGTAAAAGAAGTATCACTTCGCTAAACAGCTCCCCGTGGCAACTTCATAAGTCGCTGAGAATCGAATCCTGATTACATGACATTTGAAAATGGCAAAAAGAGGGAAAATTCAAACGGTTGTAGGTTGAAATGGAGAGTTTGTGTCCGATAGGATCATCACGATAGCTCAAGTGGAAGAGCAGCCGCGTATTTAGCCGAAGGGTCGTGGGTTCGAATCCCGCTCGTGACACTAACTTTTTCATCTCAACCAAGACCTTACATAAAAAGTTTGCCTTTAAATAAACGCTTTCTTGTTATATATTGTATCTGAAATGTGTCAACTACAAGCCATCGTTGACAGCTGCGAAAGGATTCCTCGTCGATAAATCAATCATTCCGCGGTAGGACGTATAAAATAACACCGACTGAGACCACTGGGACCGGGACGAACGACAGATACATATCTATCCGGTTCCATTTTCCTCCATTGACCGGAACTGTGAATAATCGGTAAATGGGGGACGGCCAATTTGCCCCGAGCTGGTCTTCTCAAGTGACTGCCTATAATAAACGAAGCCTTTAATTTTACGAGGGCGTAATGTAAATGACAAGGGAGATGGGTTCGACCGAGGGAGAGAACAAGTTAACGTACGACTCCCTACCTTTTATAACAGGCTTCACTGGGGGAGGCCGCAGGACAAATCACTATCCACGGTCCATCTGCCGCATTAAACCCTCTTGACAGCAGAACACTCGAATGTTATATCTTTCTTGCAAGTGCTTCGAATTGTTCTCTATTGTTAACTGTCGGCATATGGTCTCGATTGACCGTTAAACCAGGAATTACATTGTAATCCGCTAGCGTCATTGGTTTTAATGTGATGCTCCCGAAGATCGAAACGGTCACAGGGTAAATCAACAACCTTAGGAACTGTGCTTCTATTCGGTAGCAATTTGTTCAAACATGTTTAAACAACAAAGAACAGCACCGTAAAAACAGAAGATAGTATATTCCCAGAGGTCTGCTAGGGGATCAACCTGGTCTGCTTATTTCCACAGTAATTGGAACCGAATGCTTATTAACCATTTTCAGGAACTAAGCACATTAAAGCAAGGCAACAACCCTCCTACATCCTTATTTTAATCTACTGATAAGTTAATAATGTTAATCTAATAATGATGACAAGATAAGTAAACGCTGTTGATACAACTATTGCTAGATTATTTTATGTTTTTAGGTCTGTTAAGTGAATTTGTATTGTAGACGACTCTGATCATCCTGGTCTTGTTGCTTTGGTTTCTCTAACTCATTACGGCACTGTCCACCTCTGATGATGGATTTCTGTCCACTTAAAGGTTAGGCAGCCATATATGTCAAAGGTTTGATGCAGATGATCCATTTATGTTTTTATTTGAATCCTTCCTATGCGAATGTGCCGAATTGAAAGTTGATCGATCTAACTGACACAGGACTTTAGGTAGACCAGAATGTCAATCAAACTACATTACTTATAATCCATATTTGCTCACTGGTCATAATTGACCATATTAATTATTCCAATTAATTATTATTTTTTATATAAGGTTTTTGACTGAGATTAAAAATTAGTGTTACGATCGGGATTCGAACCCACGACCTTCGGCGCAATATGCCGCTGCCCTTACCACTTGAGCTATCGTTACTTCGAACCTCTCGGACTCCAAATGAAAATATGGTAAATAGAGGGAAAATTCGAACTGTTGTAGGTTGAGATGGTTATTATCATAGGTGACCTTCTATTCTGTGTAAGGATAATAAGGACGTTGGTTGCCTGGTGTCACCTCACCCTTCTTATAACCCAGACTTAGCATAGAAATGATGGTACCCAGGCAAGGTAGAATGATCGAAAATGACCAAACTACAAACATTTGATATCCATGGTTCCTATTATCATGGTGTCCTATTCTGTGTAAAGGTCAAATAAGGACGTATGTTACCTGGTGGCTTGCCTCACCCTGCTTATAAACCTAGCCAACTGCCACCGAAGACGTATTCGTCTTTTGGACATTTTCGGTCATCCTGGTTTGCCTGTCCTTGCAAGCTAGTTTTATCATTAGTTTTGCCATAATACTGACTTCTTGCCATAATTAGTTTTTCTTATTGTGTTTCTGCATATTACTCTCATGTAATCATGTCCCTGGTTTTTTCAATTTTTTTATGCTTTTCAAATTCATTTATTTTTTTAAAGGTCAATGCAAAGTCTCAGGTCTTGTTTTTATCTACATGTTTTTATTACAAAAAACTAGCATTTTTTCCAAGATAATATACCAATACGTTCTTTAAGGTATTGATCGTTTCTTTAAATTTTCACCTGGTTATTACATATAAATTTTCAGTTGTTGCACGAAGGGTTTTTGTGGGCCACCTGCCAACCCTTTTGAATAGAGTTTATTCAACCTTTTTTGAATCCCAATGCGGCTTTTTTGGAAGCGTTGTAACCAGATCGATGTACCCTCTCGTACAAGGGCCGGGTGCTTCGCGTGCTTCGGCCCTCGCCGATGTTAAGCAAGACGCTTTTTATAGAAAGTACGGTGGGGTCACTTCATATTCTCGGCCTTGTTCCATGGGTCTGATCAAGAAATCGATTTATAAACAATAGAAATTATGGAAAATTCTTTTATTCTACAAATATCTACTTTTTTAAATTTATTTATATTTTTGTGTATTAGTTTAAAAAATGTTAAGTTTTAAACGTAATATTCTGCAGTTAAATTGCTTTCACGCTATTTATTGCATTGTAAGTTTATACTTTAACTGTAAAAACTCTAAAACTTAAAACTATATTAATTAATTTATGATTTTAATAATTGCGCTTTGATTGTTGAATACGATTATGTTTAACAGCCTTTTCAATTAAGAAATTTAATTTATGTAAAATTAATTACAAGGGCAAACAAAATCAAGTCGAATAATTAAGAAAGAGCTTATTTTAAGCTGCCTAACGACAAATATCTTTGTACTTAATTGTCTCTTTCATTCATTTTATTTACTCTTGTGAGAGGTGGATCTGACAAAAATGAGACGGAGACTAAATTGTTTTATGTTCTAAACTGAAAAATACTTTCAGTCGAGATTACAGGGTTTTTAATGTACGTTATTTAGCGGCGTTTTTGGTTGTAGGTGTTTTTAATCTTGAGAGGATTACATTAAACTTTTTAAATACCCCTTTTAGAGTTTAACGACTTTTATAGTAGGAGGTTGGTAATCCATGTAAAATGACATACTGAGTTAGAGGCTAATTTATTGAAGAAATTAATTATGGAAGAAATGGTGCAGTTTCTTTATGGAAAATCGATAATCAACAAATCATAAAAATATTTCGATAATAACACAATGACATTTCATTACATTTCTTCTTGTTATTAAACATTACGTTTAATTTGCATTTGATTGCTAACCACGTATTGTGTAAGCATCGTAGATATTAATATAAAAATTTGTAAGCTAGGACGTAGCAAAGTGTTAAATATATATATATTTTTTTTTAGCAAGAAACAAAGTTGATGTTTGTTTTCTGCAACCTCAAAAATCCCTGAATACAAATTTTTTGTAAAAGAATATCTCAATACGCAAATAGGGGCGTCGGTGGCCGCAAGGTTTAGTCTTTGACATGGCGCTCATCACTGTAAGGTAAAGGTCCCGGGTTCGAATCCAGCGGCCCTGCATTCGAATCCGACATACTTACAAACAGGCTTTTTTTTCAAAAACACCGGCACCCTCAGGGTTTATATGACCTCTGCTGTTGCGAACCCTCTTTAAAAAAAAAAGAAAAAAAAAATTCACAAATACCAGCGATTTTTTTTTTCGAAAATCACAAACACGTAAACTTCCCCATGGATCTATCTTTATCGAGGTTTAGAACCGTATAAACTATACGTAATGGCACAAACATCGACTCCGGAAATAAATTAAAACCAGAGATGTAAAATAAACAGTTTGAGGTGTTTTGGTTGATTTCAACCTTATTTGCAGAAATAATAAAAGGTGGAGTGAGTGTGTTGTTCAATCTTTTTAAAAAGATAGTGCCTACTCACTGTTAGTTGTTTTCAACGATCCGGATTTCAAGCTTATAGCTCTTCATCAGCTTGAAGGAGTTCTACAACCACGTCTCTCGACATGACAACGAGACGAATCGTTGAAAACAACTAACTGTGAGTAGGAAGCATCTTTTTTAAAAAGATTCACTCTTATTATTCTCATTTATAGTGACTAATACCTAAACGTTGTTAACACAGCCTGAAAGAAGAAACATTATGCTTTAAAACGTTGTATAAACGTGTGTGTGGTGATTAGTGTCCATTAATCGATAATTATTCAGAAATCGTGAGATGCGGTCTGGTGACCAGACCGCATCTCACGATTTCTGAATAATTGTTGTATAAACGTTCAATGTGCATAAAATGCAGAGAAAATATGAATTGTTATGTCAAAGAACACAGGAAGAAAAAAATCCTCGGATTAATCTAGCTCAAAAATTATATTTATTTGCCATAAAAATTTGTATTTATGAGCTTTAAACAGTATTTAAAAAGAATCCAATGGGTTGAATTTTTTTTTACCTACATTATTGTAACTTTCATTTACCTATATATAATCTCAATTGAATACAATCTTGTATATTATTTTCTTTTTCTACATATATAAATAAATCGAATTATATAAATTAATTTAAATCATTACTTTAGCGAAATAGGACCGACTAAAGTACATATGGATATATATTAATCTTGAGATACATACACAACAAAGGCAGAAAAACATTCTTGTAAATTACGTAAAATATATATTTTACAGAAGTTAAAAAAAATTGTCTCAGTTACTAAGGCCAATTGGCAAGAACGCTCTGATATATGTCCAATATTTTCCTTGATATACTATCACCAAAACTTTTTTAAATTAAAATCTGTGATCCCAGGTCCGTAGCTACCCTTTTAGTGAAAAACTGGCGTTATTATTATACACCATGATAACCTTTTTAATTATTATACTAAACGGCGTTGTGGTTAGACCGGCCAGCAGCGCTTACGTGTCTTGACAAAAGGATTTCTTTATTTTATTATTTTATTTTTTTATTTTTTATTTTTATTTTACGAGGGTTCGCAACAGCAGAGGTTATATCAACCCTCGGGGTGCCGGTGTTTTTGAAAAAAAGCCCATTTGTTAGTATGTCGGGTTCGAATGCAGGGCCGCTGGATTCGAACCCAGGACCTTTACCTTTACCTCTTTCTTCACTCGTAGAAATACTAAATTTATCATATATTTGATATTTATCAAGTAAAAAAAAAGTGTTTTCCTTTGGACTGAAACATAGAGTTTATAATAAGGTCCTTGAAAGTTTCAATTAGGGCAGATCATCAGAATTCAAAAGCACAATGTAAAGTCGAAAGTACAAGAAAAATTGTTTCAACTACAAGGAATTCCGTTTCAGAACCAGTCACTAATAATACAAATATTTGTAAAATACCTGTCTTTATAATGTCTTAGGTCAATATTAGTGCAAACTTCCAAAAGTTAGATTACTTTGCTCCTGCATTTCTTTAGAGTGTTAGAGGATTTACTTTTCACTCGTGATGATGAACAAATTACTGAATGTACGGCTCAACACAATGTTACTGAACGTAGAAAAATGTGCATGACATTGATCGATTCGATTTTGTAAGTAACGGGTCAGATGTCATAGTACAGACTAGAGCCGCTATTGATGGATACAGGACCACTAATATAAAACCCAACGAGAAAAAGTGGCAACATTCCGGCAAAAAACTAGTACCATTGCACTGGCTGGTAAGTGTACCATTTGTACGTGTGTAATGCGCTTAATATTCCTTTATTTCACACAATTGTTCCATGGCCAGAAAACGTCACAATTGAAAATAATTTTTTCAATATGGCCCACTTTCCTCACGTTTCACGAGTAATAAAAGATGGATTGCTGATTCCGAATAATGAACCAGTTGAAAATAAAGCGGTACCCATTCAATAAATTATTTGCTTGTTGGTTTTCCTCTCTAACTGAACAGCTGATTTGTTCTTGTTTAAATTTGTGCCTGTAGAATATCACTTCTTGAATTAGTAAAGCCTTCTTCATTGAACCTGAAAAAAATTGGTGTCGGTACTTTGTACATCGTTTACTTGTATATATATTAAGTAATTCTATTACAAGCATTAAGAAACAGGCTATTGTTTTCGTAAATTCACCAGAAAACATTTAGGTGAATCTTGCATTCTTTTAATCTCATTTTGTTTATTTATTTAAACGAGCTGACGCCCAACAAACAATGTACAATACATTTTGCAATAAAAAATATAAATTTGTCCATCTAAAAAAACTAAAACTTAAGTTATACATTTGCAATAAACTGTATATTAAAGAAGAAAAATTAATTGAGAAGATAAATTGCATAATTGTAAAATATTAAAAAAATAGTTAAAAACCTATTTATCGAATATAAAAATAAGCAAAAACATTCATTTATTGTATTTACATAATAAGCAATAAGATGTATTTTATATTCCGTAAAGCAGTGATATAATTAAAACTTCAAATTATGATGAAAAGACGATAGTAAAATTCCAATTATTTTGACTAACTAGGAGATCTAATGGTTTGAAAAGAACTACCGAATATATTTGTGCAAACTTCTGAACAAATATTAACTGATGTCTGCAATCGGTACAAGATGAGGAATATGAGGATGAAAGTCTTCGATGAATTCCCGATCTGATGTTTTGGCGGAACCCGAAACACAAGTTCGAATCAATAATGAAACTAGAGAAATTTGTCATGAAAAACGTCTCATTCATTTATTTCAGATCCGATCTCGCATCATCAGATTACCTTATAGTCTCATCCATGTTTCACTCAGCAGCCTGACCATCAGTGAAATTCAATAAAATCAGAGTTTTTCTCCTCTAAAGACAATTCACAATCAATGGCTTGTGATTAAAACTTACAATTGTTTATAATATTCATCCGTGATCAAAAACGTTCAAAAGTGTTTTGTAGGTGATTTCCTCTCTTCGGGAAAAAAACCCACATATGTGCTGACGTTGCTGAAACAGACGTTTGCCCGGGTGTGCTATGTTAAAAAAGCAACCGGCTCTTATTTTATGCGTCTTAAAACATTTTACTGCTTAGTCACATTTTGTATTTAAAATAACTCTAAACAGCCTTGTCGATTTTTTTTACGTCATTAGCATTTCCTTATGAAGCTGAATCAGACTGTTGACTTCTTTTGGGTTTAGGATATCCTGTTATGCTGTTACATGCTCGCTTCCTCTGGGAAATTCAAAAATACCTTGTGTCATTAAATTTGGGAATTTTTTTCCTTAAGCTATTATCCGATTGTTACTGTATTCAAAACAGCTGGAAGGGCTTAGGATAAGCAGTCTTGGTAATTTCTTTATATCATGTACGTTTAGGATACCGTGTGATCCTGATTCATCCTCACTTCCTCCGGAAAATGCAAATATATCTTATATCTGGGAAATTTTCCCTTCCGCCATTATACAATTGTTACAATTTACAAAACAACTAAAAGAGATTAGGATAAGCACTCTTGTCGATTTTTACGCACATTTACTGTGATGCTGCTGACGCTTCTGCTGACGTTGTTCGGAGAGAGGATATCCTGCAAGTTCCTCACTTCCACTCAAATTGGCCAAAAGTTTCTTTTTGAAGTTTTTCTTCTGGGTTTTAGAAGATATTTTAGCTTATCTTCTGCTTGGAATTCTTTACATTTTTTAATTAATACTTTTGTCAGGTGGGGTTGAAATCCTCATATTTTATTGATGTTTACATCAGTTTCGTAAAGGTTAAACATACTGTACAGGTCTACTTGTACAATAGTACAAAAACGGATCAACCTTGTTGTATTTTGTATTTTTTTAAACTTCGGCGTGTAGTGTATGTGTAGTATTAAAGATACAAATTTGAGCTTGCAGGGCAATGAATATCATTAAATTTTCAAGGGATGAAGGGTATTATCAGGGGAAGATTTGAAGGAAATAAGTTCGATTGTTCCACATTGTTGTCACCTACAGCCGATAATTAAACTTAAAAGGCCAATTGTGAGCCGGTAAACAGACCGTGTGGCAAACGCCAAGAATAATGAAAACGGCCCTTATTTGTTCAGAGGGAAATGATGTATAAAATGAGGTTTGGCCACCCTCGGTTCTAATTAGAGAGCGGCCCTATGCTAATATCCGATCACGTGGCAGGAGAGCCGGAGGGAGCTCAATTTCCCATGAAGACGTCGCCGGGGGCACGTGCCTCTAATTCTAGTCCTGCTTCTCCAAAAATGGATCCCCGATTAATCCCTGATCCTTTAAAATTAACGTTTGCACTCGTATATGGACAGGTGATAGAGATTTCATCCATGATCGGGTCTTGCAGATCCCCATGATCATAAGCTATCAGGTTTCTCTGATTGTGAAGTCGAGTGCCATTTTTACAGTCGTTAAGAAAGAAAAAACATATTCAAAACAACAAAACATATTCATAATTTCATTAATTGCTTAATATTATTACCTGTACTGGAAGCTGGAAAAGATACTGGGATTAATCCTCCTTCACGAAATGATAATGAGGACAGAACAGAAAACTATTATCTATTAGTATTATTAAAGAGAAGCCTCCAACAGGAATAAAGCTAAAATGGAGAGATAGCAACAATATAATGAATGGCTCTAAGGGACAACATGAGCAGGATGTTTGAATTTAATCAAAACTTCCAAATAAACTTATGTATTGAAAAAGAATGGGAACGAGAGGAAAACACCTCCTTTAAGAACTGCTTTTGGTACATAGATAGATCTAGAATGCAAGAAGGTACAAGGGCAGGAGTATTCAGCCCTGAAACCAACTACTCAGAACCCATGGGAAAATACACCAGTATCTTCCAAGCTGAGGTCTACGCAATCGATAGATGTACACAATTCAACTTGAATAAAGAGTACAAATGCAGAAAAATACAAACATGTCAGATAGCCAAGCAGCCATCAAAGCACTAAGCTCAAATGTCATTAGTTCAAAGATGGTGCTGAACTGCAAAACCAAATTAAACATATTACGTTTTAAAAGAAAGAACAAGGTCAGCCTGCTGGGTCCCAGGACACATGGGAGTAGAAGGCAACGAGAAAGCGGACACCCTTGCAAGGAAAGGACCTGCTACATAGCTGACAGGACCTGAACCCTTCTGCGGCATAGGAACCCACACTATTAATGAGTATCTCAGACCGAAGGTCAAAAAGAAAATGAAGGTACAATGGAATTCAATCATTGGACACAGGCAATCCAAGAATCTCTTAAGAAACTTTGGAAGAAAAGAAATAACAGAATGTGTCAAAGGAAGCAGGAATAAACTGTGAATCCTAATAGGATTCTTAACAGGACGCTGCAAACTAAACGGACATTTAAAGAAGATTGGTATAACCCGACACGGCACATGCAGATTCTGCAAAGAAGCAGAGGAAACACCAACATACGTATTGTAGGGTGTCACACTTGCCTTCAGGATGAAGTGCTTTGGGACATGCAATGTGACTGTAGAAAAGATTCAATCAATGAAATCAGGCCTACTAATCAAATAGGACTCACCGGTATGCTATAGGCACAGAACGGGTGATACCATAGCTCTTAAAGAGCGCAATATATTACACACCCCGACTAATACATCAGCATACTTGTTCGTTTGAAATATTTTATTTTTGGCCTGCCCAGCCCTACTTCATAAACCCTTCATCCTCACTGAAACACATAATCAGTTTTTGTTTACTTGCCTGTAAGAAGAAACAATTAATTTAATTTACTTCCTTCAAATTTAAATCCTTATTACGTCCTAAACTGACAACAGTTCATATGAATAAAGTTGCCCCCTTTGCTTGTCGTGTAAATTATAAATTCAACAAGTCCAGAACTTCATTTTAATTATTTGATTTATTATTTGACATGGCACATTCATGCTAATAAATACATTCACTTTAACACACTACGGGACACACAACTGTTAGTACTATATATAATAAATACAAGTGCATCTATTACCATCTTTGTAGTCTGTAGTACTTTTTTCAAAATATTCTTATTATTCAACATTAGCAATTGGATGATTTGATGTTCTGGCTTCAGTGTTATTTTACACTAATGTTTAAAAATAAGCTCAACAAATTAACATTATCATTATGTTGAAGATGAATGATCAAAATCACTTTTTCCAAATTAATTTCCAATTAAATTCCTGTGCTGGAAAACCCAGAATTTTGGTTGGTAAATACAGGTCAGATGCCGTGATGGCCTCAATAAAGTAACTATTATTATATAATAATTGAACATGTGAGATTTATATATATATTATAGTTATTAATTTTTACATTATTCTGATTTCTTTTTGCAGTTCTATTCGATGCTGGAGCATAACCCATTTGCTATGAATACACTCAAGTATTCAGACATCACCGTGTTTGCTCCACTGAACTCTGCATTTCAGGATGTGTCAAAAAGGACCGAGGATCAAGACCTTGTACTGTATCACATGGGTATGTTTTTAAGTTTTACCTTTTACTTATCGTCTATCATATCATAAAAATTGTCATTTCCAGCAAACTCGCCTTTGACGCTAAGTAATTTAGGCCCGTCTGTAAACACCATGGGTCAAGGGAATCCACCGATCTGGGTGACAAAAGTCAATCCAGATCTGATATACTTAAACAATGCCAGAGTTATCACAGAAAAGTCTAACACTTACTTAAACTATCCTAAAAAACAAGTGAGCCAATCAGTTTGATATATTCTGACCTGTAAAGGCAATGGACCTGTATATGAATTTTATACATATTTAAATTTTTTTTAAATTCAGGTACTGCATGTGATTGAGAAATTGTTAGAGCCTGTACGCTTCATCAGCCCGGAAACCACAAAATACAACCCAACGGCATATGATTTCCTGGAAGGTTCTGAAGATGTACGTCTTGGAAATATCCGGTTGAGGTAAATAAAGGCAAATAGTATCTTCAATGTTGAAAATATATGATAAATTTTATTTCCTTAGGTCATTCCGACAAAGAGTCAAACATACAGGCAAAGAAGACCTCTATAAGAGAGCTGGAAAGCACACTTTTTTCATCCCCATTGATGAAGGTTTTCAGGTAAAGTTATAATTAATTAATATAGAATATATTAAAAAATTGTCTCGAACAGAGCAAAATTGTGATTGAAATTAAGCAAAGGGCTTTTAACCACCGCTGATTATGTCACAAAACTTTCGCAGCCGTCTAATGGCACTTCCAAATATTTTCACAGGGGTTCAGGCATTATCGACATGGTTATTCACCGAAGGTATTTTACCAAATTTTTATTTAACTTTTCAAAATCTGCTTTAAACCATCTTAGCTACATTACAAAATATGTGTAATATGTCAAAGGGAACAAATCGATTTAGAGTTCTATATACCTTCCTTTTTCACTTTTCAGATTGGCCATTCCTCTAGACATGAAATTAATTAAATTACATATGATTATAAACAATAATAGTTTATTAAGCATTTACTGAATAAATACAAAAAATAATATTTACATTTACTTATGTTTTTTAATTTACTTAATTAATTATTTTTTAGTATTATTTGGTTTAATTAATTAATTATTTTTATTATTATTTGATCCTTAAAAATACAGAAATTGAATCAAAAAACAAAACTTCTATCAACCCTTATTTATAGACTACATTTATGTTATGAAAATATATTATTTTAAATAAATATGATATTTCTCACCAAAAAGACTCATCATGTTATGTTTTTAAATTTCTTATTTTGTGTATTATGAGTGGCTTTCCTGAAAAGTTTTTTTCTCTCGCTTAAGAAAGCTTTGTAGTCTCTTTAAAGGAACCTTTAGGTTTTTTAGTTTTTTGTATTTTTAATTCATCACACACACATACACATACATACAAACAAACAGAGAGAGAGAGAGAGAGAGAGAGAGAGAGAGAGAGAGAGAGAGAGAGAGAGAGAGAGAGAGAGAGGAGACGCACATATATATATATATATATATTACACAAAAATTAAAAATCTTAGAATTCTTTGATTTTATTGAAGTATATTGCTACTCAGTCTTATATTTAAAACTTCTCATTAAAAAAAAATCAAAAAGAGATTTGTTTCTTAAATTATCTCACTAGATAAACACATATTATTCACTATCATTAAATATCATTCACTGCATATTTTATAAATAAAATATCACTATTTTTAAGAGATTACATTTTCAATGAGAAAAAATTCTTTAAACTTTGTCTTAAAAACTTCATAAATATTTTTAAATTGATTAAAAAACTCCTCAAGAAAGGAAGAAAAAGTCATTTTTGTGTAATTCTTTTTTTTTTTTTTTTTTTCAAATAAAATTGTATAACTTCAGCTCAGAACATTTACATCTTTAGAAATAATTCAGCATTATTCCAATGTATATATTTAATATTTTTGATAAAGCTGTCTTGCTATTTTTGATTATCATATCAATTTTAATATATGTTTGCAAAACTTTCCTGTAATTTTTTACTTAGTTAATCTTTAATTTGTTGGGTCTAAAAACCTAAATTAAAATAATTGATTGATGTACAAGTTTAAGTGTAAAATTTAGAGGTTTTTTAAAATAATTATTTAACTATGCTTTGTGCTGCCTTTCTTTTCTTTCTTCTCACTTTTTTCTTTTTGTGAACGTAAAATAATAAAAGTAATACATAGATAGTTTTATCTTGAAATTAATCATTTAATTGAAGCATTTGCTTATCCATTTTTCATATTCTTATAAATGAAGTTTTTTGTTATGATGTTTTTTAAAAGAGGTCCATGTGTTTTCAGAGGCATCATAGTAGATTTTCTTTTCAGGTAAGAAAAACGCTTCTGGTCACTAAGTCTGTCATATAACAAAATTGTAACCACAGACACGTTTTTGTTTTGTGTAACGCTTTTTGTAGTAAATATTCAAACTGGTTATTTTGAACAAGCGGCACTGGGATTTTCTTGCTTTGTCTTATGGCTTAAAATCACAGACCAGTCATTGATTTTCTTCTGCTGGTCAATGCTGTCGATTTCATGTGTTGTTTAAGTGTTGCGTATTTGGGATCGGTGGGTGATAAAAAATAGGTCGGTCATTTTTTTAAATAAAAATTGGTTTTTATTTCAGCCTCCTCCAAGGCCAGAAAAGATAGACGAAATTACCATCGACGGCCATGTTATCGAAGACCAAGTACTATTCACAGACCCAACCCCGGACAACAAGCAATACAAGACAGTAGCCTGGGGAAGGATAAAAGTTAATGTTTCTTTCAGTACAGAAACGGACAACCTTCGCACACAAAGTACGCTTATAATTTTTTTAAAAGTAATAATTCTTTAATTAACAAAACCTCCTTTTTGTAGAATATGTTAAGAGCCACACTATTGTTGGTGATTCGGATCATCCAGATGGGGTTGTTCTTGCTGAGATCGTCAAAGGAAATATCCCCGTCAGTAACGGTGTCATTCATCTCATCCATCGTCCTCTCATGGTTGTGGATGTAACAATTTCTCAGTTTTTGGAGGTGAATATAAATTTATAATGTTATTTTATGGCTAAATATGACTATGAAACCTCGTTTGATTTGATTAATATCTATTTTAAATAAATGTGACTTTAGTTTAAATATTTTGTTAAATAACAGTTTAGATATGCACTACGGGATAATTTATAAAACAGACATACAAACACAAATTGCACATGCTTTATTATTAATTAAAACTTTCTATTATAATATACATAGATAGATAAGTAGACATAAAAATAATTGGTTAATTCTGTGCAATATTTTCCATGTGTCTAAGTTTTCAGGTAATCTTCTTGGTCTATTTGGCTCATTTTTCATGAATTCCAGTAATATTTGATATTTAATGGTTGGCTTTAATCACATCCACAATCATACTATATTCTGAAAAATAAAATTGAAATTATTATACTCTTGTAATGTACATTATTATATTTGGGTTTGCTGAATTATCCAGGGATATAAATGGTTTTCCAAATTTTCAGAACTTCATTTTTCTTACTATTTTCAAATTTAGATTTAATTTCAAATAATTTGGATTCATGGTTCAAAACAAAATTCCATTTTATAAGCTCATAAGGGGACATATACCAAAAACTTAGCGTCCAGTATTAACATATTTTTCTTAGTTGGCTAAATATTAAAATTAGTTCAAATATAATTTTCTTCTTAATATTTGAAAAGGAAAATTTTAATTATTAAGAAGTTATCGCAGTTTTAAATTTTACCTATCAAATTTTTTGTTGACTGACCCTAAGGAAATTTTGTTAATGCATAAAAATTCGGTCCTTTACTGTCTGCGACTTTATTTTTAATTGTATTTTTTGTTTCCGCTCTCACTTCATTTGGGAACCAGTCTTTTAAGGTGAGTAAAAATTGTAAATTAAGTCTGGTGTGGCTCTCATCTTATTTGTTTTGCTCATTTGGTCTTTCCTTCTTTACTCTTCATCTAAATCTCTTTCTTTTCTTTGTGCTGTCTGTCACTTTTCCATTAACTCTCAGCTGTGACGATTCTCTTCTTTCCCTATCTTCAGTTCTTCAGTTTCTTCATGAACTTCTTCAGCACATGCATGCTTTCTGTATACATTTTCTTCTGTTGAGTTTAGTATTTCACATGTTTTTAATATAATGCTTCTGTGGTGTGTTTTGTTTGGGTATTGGGTATTCAGTTCTCCAGGCGCTTGGGCAAGGGGGCAATTTTCAACAATTCAAAACTGTAAACTAAGTCTAAAAATTTATTAAATTCAAAATGAATCTTAAGTTTTGAATTATTAAGCGAGTTTGACAATATTTTTATGTATTTATTTTGTTGCATATGTCTGTCGTTGATGTTCGCATGTCTGCATGTGCAGGGAATTGTAAGTACTGACAGATAAAATGGACTATAAATAGATTTTTTAAAATAACGGTGCAGGTAGAAATCTGTTGGTATTATTTTGAGTTCCAAAAATTGTTTGTAAAAAAGTTAAATGTCAATAAAATAAAACACTAGCACAAAGTAGTTTCATTTCTCGACACATGAAGACAATGAGAACTCATGGGGAAATTCGTTGTAGGATCGAGAAGATGGACCGTTGTACAAGTTTTATGAAGTGATTCGTGATGTTGGGGGAGACCTTATGGAGAGGATGACGCAGATGAGAGAGCTCACACTGTTTGCGCCGTCAAATGCAGCTTGGAAAGACCCTTCGTTGAACAACATTCTACGCGACACAAGAAAGATTAGGGAAATCCTTCACATGCATCTTGTCGAAGAGAAACTTCCCTTGGACAGAATTATTGAGGGCAATCAACTCGAGGTACTTCTAACATGATCCATTACAATCCATCCATTGCCTGAAATAATTCCGCTTTCTCTCATTTCCAAATTACTTGGCATTTTTACCATTATATAAAAAACAAACCATTGAACATTTTTTTTTACTAATATCTCTATGAGTAAATATGTTTGATCATCCTTTCATATTACACACTTGCAATAATTTTTAAATGCATGAAATATTAATTCATGCTAGTTTTAAACTATACGTTTAACACTTGATGCAATCATACTCATACATATCATTGGAAATTGTTATCATTTTCATCACCATAACATGCTGTAAAAAAATGCATGTGAACAAAATAGTACTGTTTAGCTGAACATATTATAAAGCCAAGTTCTGACTCCTTTTTTTTCAACCTTTTTCTTTCTCCTTTACCTAATCTGCATCCTTTTTATTATTTTGTCCCCGTTTGGTTTTGTCACCTTACAGTTGTTTCAGGTGAACACATTAGCTCTTAGGAAAAATCTCTACTTCAACGTTGTGACAAGCGGCTCGAACAGAACCCTGACAGTAGAAGGCGGCGGAGTCAATGCCACTGTTGTCCAGCCTGACATCGCAGCCACCAACGGTATCATCCACATCATTGATAAAGTCCTCGGTGTCCCTTTTACAACAGTTGGTCGCAAAATGGCCACAGATCCTATGCTCAAGTAACAAAATTAATCAATAAAGAAAACAAATGCAAATATTTTTATGCTATTTATTTATTTATTTTTACAGCAAAACCTTCTTGCTGGGAAAAATCCAAGGCTTCAATGATCAGCTCGATGATATGTCAAAGCGATTCACATATTTCGTACCAAGGGACTACGCATGGAAAAAAATGGAGACTAAATATCCTTCTGCTCATAAGAAAATTTTCATGAATGACTTTGCTTATCATGTAATTAATCCTCCATCCAATTATATCTATGCTTATATTATTATTACTACCTACATATACAGGGTGAGTCAATTTTTGACGCACCATTGGAAAATCAACGTAGGTGCATTTAAATCTGACTCGAGGCTTATTTCCTTTGATTAATACGTTAATAAAAGAAAGTGAGTCAATTTTCAGTGCACCATAGGTTGGTGCGTGTAATTATGACTCAGCATATTTTATTTTGTTAGTCTAGTACAAAAAAATAGGCAAGTCACTTTTCAACGCACCATTCGTTACAAATTAGTTTTAGTAGATTGGAAGGAAAATAAAGAAAACCAATATTATTTAAACATTATTCAAACACAATGTAATCAAATTAATTTGAAAAGAATATTTTTTAAATTTTTACATTGTGTTTAAATAATGTTTTAATAATATTGGTTTTCTTTATTTTCCTTCCAACCTACTAAAACTGATTGGTAACAAATGGTGCGTCGAAAAGTGACTCGCCTATTTTTTGATACGAGACACAAAATAAAATGTGCCGAGTCATAATTAGATGCACCAATGTTGATTTTCTTATGGTGCGCTGAAAATTGACTCACTTTCTTTTATTAACGTATTAATCAAAGGAAATAAGCCTCGAGTCAGATTTAAACGCACCCACGTTGATTTTCCAATGGTGTATCAAAAAATGATTCACCCTGTATATTTAAAAAGTAGATGTAAATTGAAAAATAAACTTTGTCCAAAATTCTTTATTTTTGAGTTTTCCAGTTGGCTAAATTTTGACTATTAGTGTTTTTGAAATGTTAAATTATTATCGGGTTGTCCGGAAAATAATGCAGGATTTTAAGTTTTCATTTAAAAAAATCTATATAAAATATTCTGTTTACGTTTACAGGATTACTCATTTGTATGAATGTCAACACTTATTAATCCTCTTCCAAATGATATTGTTTGTTTACCTCTGTAGCATTCCGCTACTTGGAAATAATTCAGTCATCCTTATAATGTCAAAGCGAGAATTTCGTACGATTTTCTTTTACGAGTTTAAACTCGGCCGAAGCGGAGCCCAAACGGCTAGAAACATTAACCAAGTCTGGGGCGAGGGTTGTGTTAATGAGTGCACTGTGCAAAGGTGGTTTAAAAAATTTCGGGAGGGAGATTTCAGCCTTGAAGATGAAGAAGGTCGTGGAAGGCCTTCCTCTCTTAATGATGATGTTCTGCGATCAGTGGTGGAAGAAAACCCCAAAACAACTGTTCGAGAACTTGCAGAGCAACTCAAAGTCAGTAAAACGACCGTCGCTGACCACCTCAAGGCGATTGGAAAAGTGAAAAAACTCGAAAATTGGGTTCCACACTCATTAAACGATCGCCAAAAAAATCAGCGCTTTGATGTTTGTGCATCACTTCTTTGTCGAAACAAAAATGACCCATTTCTGGCCAGAATTGTTACATGTGACGAAAAGTGGATTCTCTACGATAACACTAGACGTTCTGGACAGTGGCTCGACAAAGGAGAAGCTCCAATACATTTTCCAAAGCCCCCAACTCATCAAAAAAAGGTAATGGTTACGGTATGGTGGGCTTCATTTGGTTTAATACACTACAGCTTCTTAAATCCTGGCGAAACCATCAATGCTGAATCATACTGTAACCAAATTAATACCATGCATCAGAAATTGGCAGTAATGAAGCCCTCTTTGGTCAATCGGAAAGGGCCCATTTTGTTGCATGACAACGCTCGACCACATGTGTCACGTGTAACGTCACAAAAATTATTGGAGCTTGGCTATGAAACTTTGCCTCACCCACCCTACTCTCCGGACCTCTCGCCTACTGACTACCATTTTTTTAGACACCTGGACCACTACTTACAACACATAATATTCAAAAATCAAACGGAACTGGAAAATGCATTTATTGACTTTATCAATTCTAAAAATTCTGAATTCTACTCAGACGGAATTAATAAGTTACCAACACGTTGGGAGAAATGTATTGAGAGTATGGGAAATTATTTTGATTAAAGAACATTGCTTTAAAGTAACTAGTTTCTTTTTTTTTTGTTTAATACCAAAATCCTGCATTATTTTCCGGACAACCCAATAATTTTGAATAGTAGAAAGTTCTTCCTCACAATTACTTCCTATAATTTATAATTATTATTTTTATAATCGGTTTTGACAATAATTTATCTGTTTAAATTTATAATTTTATATTTTTTAGTGTTTCTTTAGATTTAAAATTTTGAACAGTAAATAATAATAATAAATTAATAAAATTTCATCCTTTTAGCTAAAGTCAGCATTTTAACTTTTTTAAATTTATTTTCCAGGCCAAACAAATTCTAGAAAGACATTTAGTTGTTGCTGATAAACGTTTCACAATGGCGGATCTCAGAAATTTGACAACACACGAGGCAAGACAGCTGCCGACAGTGAGAGATGTTGTCAAGTTGCGAGTCAAGGAGAGTGACAAAAGTTAGTAAAATATACTGCTCATTTTTATTCTTTATTTTTATTTATTCTTTTTTTCATATATTTGCATATTAAAACTTTTGCTCAGACCGTCAAAGGCAAAATAATTGAATAAACCCACTTGATTTTTTTACCGAGTCAAGAGAACACTAAATGCTTTTATAAATTTAAAATGTTTCAACCTGAACTATATTATTATTTGTTTGCCAGAGAGAGACAATGGAACTGTCCAATATGGTGAGTGGTCAAATAGAACCACGTACAGTAGGCTTTTTCAGTGTCTAGCTTATTTACGAGCACGCATACTGTCCGACGTTGAATACCAAAGCTTTCACTGTGGCTTCAGTTGTAACTCTTTGCATGCTCAGCAATTTTTCAACCAGGTACTCAAATAACAAATGATAAAATAAATGCTGGTGACAATTCAATGATAAATATTAAGTTCACTGAAAGGTTTTGCTTACCAGCAGATAGTGTTTTGCTGAAAATTGACAATTTGACCTGAAGTGACAAAGAATTAGGTTAATATTTCAATAAATTTGGTTGTTACAAATCATTGTGCTGGTATGCGGGTTGGTCTGTTGGATGTTTATGCATCATCTTTTTCTCACATTTCACCATCTTCAGTGTGCTGTTCAATCACACAAGAACACTGATGGCAAAATGCCAAAATGCATTTTCACAGATCAACCCACTGAGGATATGCAGGCCAAAATGATCGGTAATGACCAAATTTCAGGTTCCTCACAAACTACATTGAGAATTATTGCATATTACAGGGGGAAAAAATGTTTTATAAAAGAAATATGTTAAATAGTAATTTATGACTTTTTGGTAAGGATATACAAAATATTATTTAAGTTTGTTTGGAGGACGATGTACGAAAGACTAACAATACCTAATTTATAGGGCATATTTGTCCAACTGAAGTTTTCTGTCAAACTTATTGTGTGAAATTCTGAGTCTTAGACATTTCAAGAGCACTATGAAAATGTAAAAATTTACGTATAATCTCTTTTTAGAAGTTCGTTGAGAAATTATTATGTTCAGAATGTCTTGACTACTATGAACTACATGGAAGGACAATTTTGACATGAAAAAATGTTAATCCAGTTCTGGTTATCTGTTATTGGCATTCTGTTTTGCCCAGCTCTTGAAGACATGCCTTTCACAAGTTTTTTTTTTTTCTGATGAAATGACCGCCATCAGGGTTAAAGTTACAGTTAAAAGGAATCAGACTATTTATGACTTAAATACCACAATCAATATTGATTTATTGTGCATTCTCCATTCTTATCTAGAGCTGTTCATTAAGCCTAAGGCTAGTTCCAGGTTCCATAGTTTTCTTAAGGGCTCTCATGTATCCTTCAGACTTGGCTTTTCCTCTCCCAAGAATAAGAATCTCAGCCTGTATGCCTTTGCACCAATAGAGATTTTTCCACTGTGTCGTCTTCTTTCTGGCAATAATCTTCACAAGCTTGTTTCTGCTACTTCGAATTTATATATATGTCTCCAAAGTCAGCAGAGTTAGCAGTCCTACTATTATTCTAATCCTAACATATCTTAGGTAGTTCTGAGATGATTTTTTAATTAATTTCTTGCATGCCTCTATTCTGAAATGGTAAACTTTGAACTGAGAATTTATTCTTTACCATTTGTCTGATTTACGTTTTTGACAATGTAGTATGCTGAAAAATGGTTCAGAGTCGATAGGTGTCATTGTTGAACTTTCCATGACCAAATTATCGACATCTCGTTGCTACTCTTCTGCCCTTTGTGACCTGGTACCCAAACAATGGTAATTTTGTCTGATAGGGCCTTCATCCAATCACAAACAGCCCACCATCATCAAAGAGCTCAACCTTCTTGGTAATTGTACATTGCAATGTCACAATAACAAATCTGTGTCCCACAAAACATAATAGATATTGAATAAACATTACACGAATCTTCTTATAAATCTTTTCTATACTTGAAAACTGAATCAGTAAAATAAACAAAAGTCCAAATAACTAATATTATTCAGAAAAAATCAAATAAGGAGAATTTTTTAATAAATTGTCAACTAGTGATACAAAAAGGGGCTATGATTTTAATTTCAAATGGTAAAACATAAATTACAAAAAAAAATTTTGCATAATGTAACAAAGAATTATTTTTAGCAATAATAATTTATTATAATATCATAAATTTATAATAGTTCCAAACTTCGTCAATCAGGTTCAATTGTGGAGCATAATTTTATTGTTTTATTTGGTACTTCTCATAGTAAGCTTTTGCTGACAGGGTTGTTTGTTGGAAATGGCCAAGTATTTTTTATGCAAGAGCTCAGGCAGTATTTATTGCTAAAATTTTGCTCAATTTATGTTTCAGTTAGTTTATTACTAAAACAATAATTGTTATTAATTATACTCTTTTTTTAAACAATTAAGGAAATATTGATATTAATTGTACTAATAAATCATGGCAAACGAATTGAGACTAAATTAATGATATACAATTGGACACAATTTTTGTTGTTTTAACTGTCTGCACTGTGGGTTTTAAAACGCACTGTGCACACTTGAGTATTTAAACCATTTTCCCTATGTCGTCATTGAATTTTAAACGTTCGTTTCTGTTTTCAGGCTACTACGTTGAGTGGAACAACGAATGGATTCATGTGTTCCGTCCTGACGTTGAATGTACAAACGGTGTAATTCATGTCATTGACACTGTGTTCTTGCAAGAAAGTGATATCTATGTGACAGGCAGCGGTGAAATCATGCATCCAGTCAAAGCATTCCTCGGGTTCATCGTCTGTCTCCTGATCAGCCAACACCTTTAAGGAAAGAAATATGTCATTTATGGATTTTTATCTATGTTCAATTGGGTTATTTTAAACAGAACTTACTTCCATTTTTTTGTATAGTTTTGATTATTTACTTTTTGTATATATAATTTTTCTAAGTTATGTAAAACCCACACTATCTACAAAAACATCTAGTCCTTTAATCACTAGATTATTATTTTTTTTTTATCGTGTAATTATTAATTAAAAACAAAAAACTCACTTCTAAATTTCTTTATTGTCTTTTGTACAGAGAACTTTATGTTGTATTATATTTTTTCAACATTACTTTTCCTTTTTTGCTTTTGATTTGAATATGTTTATGATATATTTAAGGGATAAAATAAAAAAATAAAAAAAATGGAAAGTATATACTATTCTTAGCACAGTTTCCAGAAAACGTTATTTTAGCGAGAAATATTTGTACATCACACATTTAAATATCAGTTTTCATCTTACAATTCATTAATTTTAGCTATATTTTCTTCTTTTTTTATAAGCCTCAAATAATACAATTTGTCATATGTAAAATTCAGAACTGATGTAGTTAATTTTATCTTGTGTTAATTATAATTAATGATTATATGCATACGTCTATAGTTTCTGAGACTGTAAATAAATTATTGTGGGGGTTTCTACAATAAATGAGGCTAGCGTCATTTGACATGTTTGTCCTAATTTTTTTGTTTGGCTTATTTAGTTTTTTTTGAAGACGACTCATAAATATGTCTGCTTTGTTCTAAAAATTACAAAGTTTAATAAGTATTTTTGAATTAATGTTTATTATACATGTAAAAATTGTCTTAAGGAAATAAAACATATATTTAAAAAACTAATAAAGAAACCAATATATTTAATGGCATTGTAATTTTAAGTATTTTTTTTATACTAGGTAAATAACTATTATACTGCCAATAATTATATATTTAAAGAGAGAAAAAAAAAAATATTTATGGAAGCCCATTGTGATTATATCAAACTCTGTCTTTATTTAAAGTAAGTCAATTCATCCATCCTCCATTTTTTTATGATTGGAGCAAATGAATATTTATTGGGAATAAAGAATTGGAATAGTTTTATAAACAAAGAGCAATTCAATGCATATAATTTCATTTTATAAAGATGCATTTAGGTAGCCAAAATCTCAACTTGAAAACGCCCACTTCTACACACCCGAGATAGTGTAATTTTTATCTGTGGATCCTTATTATCGATGTAAAAAAAGTATATCTATGTCAAGATCAGAAGTCAGGTATCATTGACTATTCTAGGTTGTTAAGAGTCTTACCATATTATCACAATAAATTTGCTTGAAATTATAAACAAAATAGCAATATAATGACTATAGGAGCTTTAATTAAGTTTACAACAATAAATAGATCATTAGAAATGTCAAAAACTACTGGTTACTATGTGTACATATGAATGTAAATATAATAAACCAGACAATATGGAATCATGACAGTTCCAGGAAAGTCGGTTTGAATTTTAATCACAGTATAAATATGGTAAGATGTTTAATTTAACATAAAAATAATGTAAATTAATCTAGAATGCCTGTAAGAAGTTAAAAGACGTATATTATAGTGGACGTTGTAAATACCAGTTGCATAGCTATCAAAGAATGCTGCATATGCAGGGAATTGCTGTTTTAGGATGTTAGACGCCCTTAAAATAGGTTGACATGATATTTGTTATGATGCTTAGTGTAAGAAAGAGCTTAACAATTGAAGCTATTGATGTTGTACATAAAAAAATGTATATTATCTGATTGGTCTCAGTTGCATGATTATTTCTAGACATCCCAAATTATACTATAAATGGTAAACTTAAGGACGAAATTTATATTTAAAAACCAAAAACTTTTCTTGTGCTTTTTAATTAAACAAATTTTTTAATGTATTACTGAAATTTAATTACAGTACGATTACTGATACAGATTGAAATTTGGTAATTGGTATGCACATTACACATCTGTAAATTTAAAGCAAAACTGTTAAAAATCGTAATAAAAGAATTACATAAAACTGTTGTTGGCTGAATATAAAATGTACCACTTTCCTCATAAAAACATGCATCATCAATGTTAGGATTAATTTCTAAAGTTGTTATTACTGATAAAAGAGTTGAATAGTTGCAATAAAAAATATAATAAATCATTAATTAAAAAAAAAAAAGATATATATTACAAACTACTTTTACCCAAGTAGTAAAAAAATTGAACAGAAACATTTATTGAAAAGTAATTTAATAAAATTCCCATTAAATTTTCCTTGTCAAACAGTAGTGATCAGATGTTATTTCTCTGTTTGGCTAAATAATAAAAAATCGGGCTCCCATGGGTGCCATGTGGAGTTGTGGAAAATATTCCATCATACAAATAGCAGTGTGCTCGTGCATTTTCGTTCCATTCGTAATATTCCTCGTGCTGGGCGTTCTGTTTGGCTACATCGGACCTGGAGGAGATCCCACTGTAGTTAAAAGGATTAAATTATAACGATGGATAAATTATATTGAACAGGTAATTTGCAGTATGCTGGTTTTTTTAGTTCAAAAACGTGTGACATATTTCATCAAATAAAATCAAAGGTGGTATTACCGATTAATTTCAAATGTATTCTTTGTTTTTGGTTTTTTCCAGTGCCAGTGGATAACATGCTTGAAAAGAATTGCACAATGACTATTAAAAATAGATTTCTTTTTAAAATTGTGAGAAGTTTTATAACAACTGTTTCTACTATTAACATTTATAATTAAATCTTATTTTTTTTTTGAAATTTTAGTTACAGTTCTGGCAATAACATTACTATTAATTTGTAATAGATTTATAATTAAGGCATATGAAAGTAGCGCAAAATAGATAATTTGTTATTTGTGGTTTTATCATTTCCCATCACTTTGGTCTTCCTATCCTTGATGTTTTCGTTTGTTAGATCATTTTGCCATCACCTGTGGAGGTTTTGTAGTGTTGCTTCACACTACTTTATATCCCTAACTAATAAAATAAAAGACTAAACAGAAATCACAAGATGGCAAAAAGTAGAAATGTATCTGACAGACCAAACCAGCATGGATAGGCAGTCCAAGATTATTGGAAATAACCAAACTTATAGGTTCACCACACCCCAAAAGGAAATATTAAGATTTGTTATTTACTGATTCACTTAAAGAAAAATTTTTGACATTGGGAAATATTGAATACATATTTATTAAAATGTGAGAACTCATTCAGTAAATAAAAATCCAATAAAATATTTTATTTTTGCAATTAAATAAAATAAATATAGATTTGTGCTAACAATTCTCCATAGTTTTTCTTCTATTTTATATAAATTTATTATTTATTTTATAACAATATAATTATATTTTATTATTTATTTTATAACTGTGGCTTTAATTTGTAATAAGACATGTTAATGTGACAAATTAAATTGACCAGATTTTAATATAGAACAAAACAGATTCTTTAGTTAATTCACAAAGCTCCATTTCAAACTGCATCACTCTATCATAGAGCATTATTGTCATCACCTTATACCGACATCGGAGAGCCAAGTTAAGTGGCAATTTTCTCAACCCCTAACCATCCCTAACCAACCTGTAGTACCAGACTATTGGCAAATATTTCAAAATTATCTTTAGCAGCAATGGCTTGCGATTTGAGGGTCTGGTGTGAGGTATCAAGGGCACTGTCAATACTTGAAGGCTGCAATTTGAAGTGGTGTTGAAATTTTGTGACTGCTTGGCTACAGAAACATCGCTCAGGGTGTATTTCTCTTTTGTGGAATCTTGTGGAGATCATTGATACCGATTTCCAAAACAACTTCCTCACTTAGATTGATGTCATTCTAAAATATTACAAAAGTATGTATTGTTGAAACAACAAACAACTTAGTATCTTTTTTGATATTTATTAGTATTTTTAATAATTTCTGTCTTAATAAAAACTCGTTATATCGTATGAATGTTTTAATCATTTCAGTTCATATTTGTTCTATAAATGGTGGTTTATAGATTTTTAATATTTAATCAAACTATCAATGACAAATTTTTCTTTTGAAATTTAAAGTGAAAACAGCTAATTAAATTAAAATTTATTACAAGTGTTCAAATGAACTCTTACCCAAGTGGCATGAGAAAACAGAAGATAGTGAAATGTTTACCTACAGATCATCAAGAGATAAAAACAATCTAATTTTCAATGAATTTTTTAAATTTTTTTATTCCAAATTTTTAAATGGACAAGAGAAAAAATATTTAAACTTTTAGAGAAAAAATATTTATACTTGTAAAATAATATATTTAAGTTTCTTTGTGAATATAGCCAGCTGAATATATTTACTGTCGAACGTTAGCAAATCAAAAGCAAATATAAAAAAAAGTGTAATGGCTGAAAACACAAAATTTCAAGTAGTCCAACAGGCGTTGTTAAAACGTGTAATATATCCGACAAGTCAAGGAATTTTGCGGAAAACTTAGCCTATCTTTTTTAAAGGCCCAAATCGGATTATTAACCCTTTCAGGAAGGCAAGCGTGATAGCGATTGATACTTCGGGATGTAAACTATACTTGCTATAAATAGCATGAGAATGAATACTAGTGCAAGTTGATACCAAAAGGCAAAAATGTATCTCATCTGTACAAAGTTACCATGTTCCTGTTACTAACAACCAAAAAATAAAAAAAGTGTGAATTAATTAAACTTGATGCACGCTTCAACACTCGATTTTATTATTCTAACTTCATTCGATAATTTTTTTTCTTAAACATTCCTTTATGGTAAGTGCCTAATAATTTTGATGATGAGACTACCCCCTCCTTAAAGTGACACTAATTTTGAGAAAATTGCAATTTTCAGATTTTTACCATTATTTATAACATAAGAACTACATTTGTACCAAATATCTCGTGTCTACTTATAAGGGAAGTACCTTATAATTTTGATGATGAGACTACCCCCCACCCCTAAAGTGGCACTAATTTTGAGAAAATTGCAATTTTCAGATTTTTACCATTATTTATAACATAAGAGCTACGTCTCTAACAAATTTCACATGTTTACTTATAAGGGAAGTACCTTATAATTTTGATGATGAGACTACTCCCCCCTTAAAGTGGCATTAATTTTGAGAAAATTACAATTTTCAGATTTTTACCTTTACTCACTATATAAAATCTACCTTTTTACCGAATTTGACGTTTCTAGCTATTCGGGAAGTATCTTGTAATTTGTAATGATCAGAGAGTAAGTCAGTAAAAAAAGGCAAATTTTGAAATTCTCCCCATTTGAAAAGGCTTAATATTAAGTTCTTAAATTGTTGACAATGTCTAAAGCGACCTATGCTTAATTTGATGTTTCAATTTCAAAAATCCATCGTAAGACGAATCAGAGATATGAGGGTGAGAAAAACCGAGTAAAGATAGCTTGCTGGAACTTGGCCAGCGAATTGCCGTGCGTTCAGATCTTTTTTAAAAAAAGACCTTTGGTGTTCTGAACTTATAACTAGTGCCAGGTCTTCCGACGACCCTTTCGTTATGATCGTATTGAAGAGGCACCACAGGTCACACCTGGTGGGTAATGAATAAGCGGACGAGGCGCCTAAGTTCCAAACCTCCCGACTTAACCACCGCAATCCTGACGGTAAAAATGCAGTAAAAAATATGATCAAAAGAAAGCAACAGCGTGGGTAGGCTGGACCGATGGAGAAGATTTCACAAAACAAGAGTATTGCCGATAGGTGGCCCACGGGAGGACCTGATGATTCAAAGAAGAAGGGTCATCTTCTTCCCATTAATAATAGGCCATGCGAGGTTGGCACACGGTCACTTATTACGCGTATATGTCCGGCATGCACGGAAAGGTTGGTCAGTGTGTCAAGAAGGGTCATCTTCTTCCCATTAATAATAGGCCATGCGAGGTTGGCACACGGTCACTTATTACGCGTATGTGTCCGGCATGCACGGAAAGGTTGGTCAATGTGTCAAGAAGGGTCATCTTCTTCCCATTAATAATAGGCCATGCGAGGTTGGAACACGGTCACTTACTACGCGTATGTGTCCGGCATGCACGGAAAGGTTGGTCAATGTGTCAAGATGGGTCATCTTCTTCCCATTAATAATAGGCCATGCGAGGTTGGAACACGGTCACTTACTACGCGTATGTGTCCGGCATGCACGGAAAGGTTGATCAATCTGTCAAGAAGGGTCATCCTCATCCCATAAATAATAGGCCATGCGAGGTTGGCCCACGGTCACTTATTACGCGTTGTGTCCGGCATGCATGGAAAGGTTGATCAACTTTTGATTGAATGCCTCTTTATGTGAGATATTCTTGAGCACGGCAGTGAGTATTTGGGTCCCCTGTTCCGATTCTTGTCCGAAACAGGGTTGTCTTATTGTATATACTACAGACATTTTGGTCTCCCGTAGTGAGCGAGTGAACGCATTTATTGGCGTGAATGTGTGGTCTGAGAGGGTCAATGGCGTAATGTTCAGTACTCCATCACCCTGAGTTAATGGTATGTAAATACAAAAGCCCACAAACCGTTAATAGGTCATAGAGCCCAACCTCGGCGGCTGAACGGAAAAAAGCGAGGTCTGACCCCGGGGACTGCCAACACCCGAGGTGGGTGATTCTCGAGACAGGAAATTTATTGTAATTATACAAAAGCCTGAATTGAGTGGAAAAGCCGTCGGTGGCCACAACGGTTTAGGCATTGACACGGCGCTCTTCACTGTAAGGTCCCGGGTTCGAATCCAGCGGGCCTGCTTTCAAACCCGACATACTTACAAAAGGGCTTTTTTTTCAATAACACCGGCACCCTAGGGTTTATACGACCTCCGCTGTTGCGAATCCTCGTAAAAAAAGGAAAAGAAAATTTTAAAAAAGCCTGAATTGCCGGTGGTCTACGAGAAATTGGGTGCGAGAGGCTTAACTATGTATACGCGTGCATAGTATGCAAATGTGCAGATTGGGGCTTAAATAATTATTATTGAAGTGAGTTTTCATAATATTCTATGAGTTATTAATTCTTAAGCTTTTAAGATTCTTAAGCTATTAACACTATTATACCTTATTTACTTGTTATATTACGGTTAAAATGATTTATTTTACATATAAAAAACATACAAAGATGGTTCTATAATTCACTATTTGTTTACCACTACATATTTTCGTGTTCTTGGCATAATATAAAACAAGTTGTTTTCACAATGTGAAGAAAGAAAGGAGGGTTTTGATGGTAAAATGAAGGTAAAATTTTCCAATTGTTGACCACACGTGTGGCGACTTTGTTGTTACGTGTGGCGAAAATAGCAGTAGCTCGCTACAAATAGCACCAGCTAATTTTATTTCTAAGGCTATTCAATTTCTTTTACATTAATTAACCATGTAAATAATCGGGGCTATTCAAATGGACAAATCATAGATAAAAATTCTGTATTTCCCAAGGTCAACGACTCTTGAAAGTTCCCCTACCATTCACTTCAGTTTATCTAAACCTAAGTTATTCTGTTGTCTGCAATTTTGGTCAGTCAGCACATGTGAAAAATGTGGAGAGCATCGCTACTCTGCATACTCCTGATCCAATTCGTCCGAGTCAGTCTGCAGGTGAGCCCATGGCCACGGTAGCCTTGCACGCCATTGACCTCGTTTCAAGGCAAACGATAATATTTGTTTGTTAAATTTTACAGGAATGCATTAGTATAATCTTTACTTCAACGAAAAAATCACTTAAAAAGGATATAGCAATTTTTAAAAAACCCGAATTTTGATTGCCAATTTTGTACTGAAACAGTTGAGTTCAAATCAATTGAGTTGTTAATTTATCTTTCAAAACACGCTTGATCGGTTAAAATTAAATGTCTAAAATTATCTAAAAGTAAACCTACCTGTTACCATATGTTTCTTCCGTAAAAGATAAGTAAAAAAATAAAAAATAAAAATAAAATATATATATATTCAAAACACATTGACAAAGGGGTCAGGGTCAGTTCTGCGTCCAAGAAAGATTTCTTGTTTACCTTTCAATGAAAAATATTTATTTTAAAGAATTAAATTGTACAAAAGAACAAAATTCGTATCTTTTTATAAAACTTTAATTAATTTATATAATTTTTTTAAATTATATTTTGTTCAAAGAAATTTATCAATGCGTCAATATTAATTATCTCTATTAGCCAGTGGTTTTTTTTTTTTTCTCTCGACCTATTTAGATGTTAACAAGTTTAAAATCATTTATTATGCTGTGTTACCTATCAATTTTAAATCTTTAAAAGCACGAAAATATAAGAATAGTCGATATCATGTTTGCTTGATTTTAATTTTAACAGAAATGAAACTTTATATCAAAGAAGACAACATAAATATCGTATTTCAACAAGTTGACAACCATAAAATTTTATCAGCAAGTCATTTAACCAAGAAAGAAACAGTTCACATTATATAAATTATTTATATTTTTCGACTTTGGATTTTTTATGAGAAAGAAGAAAACACGAGCGAAACGAAAATTCATTTTAAAAATACGATTATTCGGAGATCGTGAGATGCGATCTGGTGTTACGTACGTTTTAGAAAAACATTTTCTTTATCGTGCCAACGTTTCGATCTTTACTGAGATCATCTTCAGGGCTCAAAGTTTTTGTTTTCTGGGTAGATGTGTCATTATTTGTGTCGTGTTCAGGGTGCCCCCTGTGAGCTACTCTCAACACGACAAACAAGAATGACACATCAACTCGAAAAACAAACAATTTGAGCCCTGAAGATGATCTCAATAAAGATCGAAACGTTGGCGCGATAAAGAAAATGTTTTTCTAAAACCTACGTCAAACCAGACCGCATCTCACAATCTCCGAATAATCATTGACTAACGGTCACTAAACACCACACATTTAAAAATACTCTCAAAAATAAAAACCAGACAGGCGTATTTTGTTGTTTATTTCAAAATATACGTATTTTTACCGTTATATTAATTACAATTACTTATTTTAATGTAAACCAAATAGAATAAGTTCAGAGATTCATGAGTTTGAAAAAAAATGTTTAATTATGATGGTTTGGAAGAAAATTTACCAAATCACCGGAAAATCATTTAGTTGAAGATTAAACCTAAACTAACAATTTATTACATGGTTTTGCTTTTAATAACGCTTATTATTTCATTGGATCTCACGGAGAGCCAAAAGTACCCTAGCGACCGGATTTCAGTTTGTAAAACAGAATTCATTCTCCAAAAAGAACCGTTTGAAGCTGTTCAACCATCGTTGGAGGCGCCGGACGATGCCTAACTCGTTTCTTTATCCCCCATAAGTGTTCTATTGAAGTTATGCATGCCAGGAGATGCTGGCCAATTCATTGTGATAATCCCGACATCCTCCGAATGATGGTTACAACTTGAGATACGTGCGGTCGAACATTATCATTAACAAGTATCCCCAATAAATGGAGCGAATGGGACCACAGCTTCCACAAGAACTCTCGATGTACCTTAGAGAATTCAATTCTGTATGGAAACAGTTAGGTAAGAGCATGGACATTCCATCCCATAGCATAACTGACTGTCTTTGAAATGGCTGTGACTCACCCATGGCACATGAAGCAAAGCGTTCTCCACACACGGTCCCGATCATCCTATTGCCACAAACCAAACCGGCACTCATCTGTTAAAAGAACAAACCCCCCCCCCCATTGTTCAAGTATGTAAGCGAGATGCTGATTGATACTTGCTTCCTCTCCAGAAGAGAATCTGATGCAGGACGTCTTGAGATAAGGCTATTCCGCGATGCCTTCTAATAAGTGGTTTAAAGCTCACCGTTTTAATACGGACCGTTTGAACTTGATCTCGTTAAATGGTAGTTCCGTAGTGAGGTAAATAGCAATAAAAAGATCATCTACAACCGTCGTACATCGCGATTACGCTTCGGTAAAGGTGGCCCTAAACTGCTGTAGATCATCGTGGATGGTAGAGCGCGGCATAACTAGAACTTGGGTTATGTAACGGACACTACGTCCTTCGTTTATCGAAGCATCTGCCCGGGCGAGACTTCTCGGCTTAAAACTTTTTTTTGTCTTTGAGTGTATAACAACTCCTTTGTTTTAACAAGCCTACAACCATAAAAGTAGCCCCACAAAAAAAGTGTGTTCAAAGTAGTGCTCTTTGAAATTTTGGCACCCCACATATTTCCATGGCTAATTGTAACACAAGGTAAAAAAAATAAAAAAATAGGCATGAAAAAATGAAATATTATAAGAAAAAAAAACACAGAACGACATTCCATTAAAATTCACTAATTTCGTGATCCGCTTGACCAATTAATATATTACAATTAATTAAGGTTTTTAGTTGAGATAAAAAGTCAATGGCACGAGCGGGATTCGAACGCACGATCTTCGGCTAGATACGCCGCTGCTCTACCACTTGAGCTATCATGACCTCGATCCACTCGGACACCAACTTCCCATCTCAATCCCACCTTTTGAATTTTCCCTTCTTTTTGCCATTTTTCAAATGTCGTGTAATCGGATTGGCTTCTCGACGACAAATGAAAAATGGCAAAAAGGAGGGAAAATTCAAAAGGTGGGATTGAGATGGGAAGTTGGTGTCCGAGTGGATAGAGGTCATGATAGCTCAAGTGGTAGAGCAGCGGCGTATCTAGCCGAAGATCGTGGGTTCGAATCCCGCTCGTGCCATTGACTTTTTTATCTCAACTAAAAACCTTAATTAACTGTAATTCCTTTAAAAACTAAACGAATCCCCCCCCAAAAAAAAATATATATCATCGTTTATTTCCATGTATCACCTACCAACTAGAATAATTGTCTTAAAACTTGATTATAGGAATTTCGGTATAAGAGAAAGCAGTTAATTGCGTAATAAAATTAGTTAGGAATATTTCCCTGGTAATCCTCATCCTTTCTTTCACCAAATTATGACGTTGACCTTTTTGTTATCTTTGTGTCCAAGAAGAACCATACAAGTATCCCATACCACTATTATTATTTCTAGTACTAAAATAATTGTCTTAAAACTTGATTATAGGAATTTTTTATGCGGTAAAGCAGTTAATTATGTAATTACGTTAATTAATTAATAAGTCAGGAAAAATTTTCTGGTAAACTACATTCTTTCTCTCACTAAAATCTGACGTTTTGACCTTTTTATAATTCTTGTGTCCAAGAAGAACTTAATTTGATGACAGGAAACTAATAAAACCAACCAGCATAGAAGATTTTGTCTTAACTTTACAAGAAAGAAGAATGCCTTTCTGAAAAACTAGAAAAATCATTTAATAAATCTGTATCTTCTATTTTGTTAATCAAATATACAACCGACAATAATACTTTTTAACAACTTGAACAAATCTCAGGGTTTTTTTTTCATAAAATAAGTTTACAGATATAGACTGTTATAGACTAATCAGCCTAGGAAAATTTCCATGGTGAACTTTCCTGATGGAAGATAGAGATGGATAAAAGTGCAATAAGCCAGAAAAATAAAATTCGCATTATAATAATTTTAATGTTTAGATGTTTTGAAAATTTTACAAGAAAACTATTTTAGTGAAAATATAGAAAAACCCTTTCAAATATCATCTATTTTTATAAAAATGTGTTAATGGCAATAATTTCAAATATTGCCAATTGACTGGTGAACTGGATTCTTTTTTTCTCACAAAAATTACAATGTTTTATAGAGCCTTTGTGTCTAATAAGAAATTATGATTAGTCTGATGGCAGGAACATAGTGACAAAAGTCCTTTAAAGCTAAACATGTCTTATGTCTAATGCAATGTTTTATAAACATCAAGCATACAATCATCAACATAGAAAAAGAAAAATGTCTAACGACCAAGGAAAATTGGCGTTATTCTTTCTCTTTAAAGAATTTTAGCATTTTAGCAATTTTAGAATCTTTATATTTAGGAATAATATATCTAGAATTTTTAAATATAATCTTTATATATAATAGCAATAGGAAAGCAATAAAGCCAACTGAGGCAGGCAATTTTTCATTCTAATTTGTTTAAACATTTAAAGAACTAGCATTCACACTAGTTAATTCCAGTTCTCAACCTATTTCAACTTAAATGTTTTACTTCTTATCTGGGATTTCTAGAGTACAGCAGCAGACGACCATTATGTGGCAGCCGTTGTTGAATACCACAGTATCTGGGATATAAAAAGTTCCCCTAGGGAAAATGTGATCGCCAATGCGAACAAGTATGCCGAGGTGATGAAAATGGCAGCACTGAATAAGGTAAAAATTGGTTCGATATGCTCAGGATTGTTTCTGACAGTTTACTTGTTCCAGGTCGACATAATCGTGTTTCCAGAAATCGGACTCATGAACTATGATCGAAGTGTTTTTGTCGAGGTACCTGACCCAGAAAAGAAGGTGACACCGGCCGAAGACAGTACTCAAGATCTTGTATGTATTTCTTTCCAAACTTTTATATTATTTTAATTTAATTATAATTTATATATATTTAATTTTTAATTCATTTTAAATTTTTCATATTGATTTTGTTGGTTTAATTTTTTTTAAATTTCTTTCTTGAATATAGTTAGTAGTTAAATCATAAAATTCAATAAGGTCTTATTAATAACTAATACACTATTTCTTGGTCTATAGATTATTAGATCTTATTGTTAACTGAAGAACAGAATTTAAATTTTGGAGAAGAATCATTACAAGTATTAGTCAATTGTTTGTCAGAAAGCAAATTACATTTCAATTAGAGAAAAACTAAAACAAGACTACACAGCATTTTGTCATTCAAGGATGAAGGACCCTGCCTCTCCCTGTTTATATCCCTGATGTTAACCCTAAGTAACATATGTTGAAATGGTGAAAAAGAAATTAGGTGCGAATATGGCCAAAAGATAGGCAAAAATGGTAGAAATGTTGTTCATATTATGTATGTTTGTTTGCAAAAGCAATTTGAATAAAAGTGTTTTTGCAGTTTGGGATCTGGTAATTTTGGTCTGACTTTCATATCGGGTTTGGTCTGTCAGTTGGGCCAGTTTGAGCTATCGTTTGGGCATTTTGCCACCTTTAGTGGAGGGTTTGTCATCTTGCTTCAACCTCCTTAAACTCCTGACTGACCACTTAAAATAGAAAAATGGCAAAATGTTTGTGACAAACTAAACCACCAAGGAGTTCCACCAAAAAAGTAAATGGAGTCTTGGAAAAAATCATGAAGACCCGCAGTCCCTATGCAGAAATTTCACTCTTATTTAACGTTTTTTCATCAAACTAACTCTTTTTAATTCCAAATTTACTTACTTATTACTTATTTATTTACTTTTTACCTTCAAATTAAACCTTTTTCTATTTTTAATTTAAAATTATATGCTTTTAATACTCAAGTTAGCTTTTTTTACCCTCAAATTATCTCTTTTTATTTTAAAATTTACCATTTTAACTTTAAATTAACTTATTAGTTTTAAATGAGCTAATTTTAATTTCAAATTAAACCATTTTTTAGTTAAAGCATCAAAGAAACCTAGGAGATAGTATGAATGTAAACACACAAAGTAAAATTCCTGATCATTTCCTGTCATTTTGACCTACTCAGCTGGTTTGGGCTATTAGATGCATTTCAGCATTTCACCATGTTCAGAAGCCAAGGGCCAATGTGAGGCTTGCTAACAAATTCTCTCCTAAAGTAACAACAAAATTACAGTTTCATGACCCATAATAAATGACCCGTGGGGCGTCGGTGGCCACAACGGTTTAAGTGTTGAACATGGAGCTAATCACTGTATGGTGAAGGTCCCAGGTTCAAATCCAGCAGCCCTGCATTTGAACCCGACATATTTACAAATGCCCTTTTTTTCAAAAACAACGGCACCCAGAGGGTTGATATGACCTCTGCTGTTGCGAACTCTTGTAAAAAATAGTTTTAAAAAAAATTAAATAAATAAATGACCCATAAAAGTGTTCACAAAGTATTTTGTCATGACCAAGCCTGAAAACTACATTATTTTGTAATGAAAAAGGCTGAATGTCAAATAGCATTGAGCAATGACTTTAATCTCTTTACTTGCCCCTCCTTATTACAACTTGATCATTATTTTTTGTGAAGGAAGATAATGCTCCAAGGGTGTAAAACAATAAACTTTTTTGTCCGTTTTTAATATAAAGTTTGTCTTATAAAGGTTTTTTTCTTTTTGGGACTACATACATCTCTATACAATTTTTTTTTAACAAAAACCAAAAAAATACAGTTTACCTTGTTGATAAACTATTATGCTTGGATATAAATTCAGATTTTTGCATTATTTTAGGTGCTGCAAATAATTTCAAAAGCCGCCAAAGATAATTCTATGTATGTAGTAGTTAATCTTCATGAAATTCATAATGCAAGTGAAATAACAAAATACAACACAAATGTCGTGTTAGATCGCAGTGGCACCATTATAGCAAGGTTGGCATTTTTTAAATATATGCTTAGGACTTATGCTTTAGATTGTATGAGTTTTTAATACTTTACTTTTGTTAAACTTTAGATATCGGAAGTTTAACTTATTTGGCGAGGCCTATCTGAACATAACGAAGGAGCCGGAGATCGAAACGTTCACCACAGATTTTGGAGTGAAATTTGGCATGTTCATTTGTTTTGACATTCTTTTTGCTTCACCTGCTTTCGACCTGGCACGAATGAAGGACGTCCACGATATCGTCTTCCCATCAGCTTGGTTCTCAGAGTTGCCTTTTCTGACCGGTTGGTTTTCCTTCTTGTCTTCCTTCTCGGTATTGTTGCAATTAATTCCTGTTTTCTTCCAGCAATACAGGCCCAGTCAAGTTGGTCTTTCGCCACTGACATCAATCTTTTGGCAGCAAACCACAATGACGTGATATTGAAAGGCTCAGGTTCGGGGCTGTACAGAGGTCTGAGAATGTCACCAACTACTAGTCAGACAAACTTGGAGGGAACGTTTGTCATTATCGGAAAAATGCCTAAAAAGGGTTAGCGTTTCATCCTCTTATAAATTTTTATTTTGCAAGCATACTTAACGTTAAACCAACTTTGGGTCTGTATACCCCCGCAGGTGCCATCTTAAGGGAGGAACTGTCAATTTTTTAGGCTTCTGGTTTCCAAATTATGTATTTATACTTTCAAATTTAACAGTTTGCATTTTGCTTTGTGTCCATGTGTAATTGAAATCTATTCATTGAATCCCAGGTTGCTCTTCATTCTTCTTGTGTAGAAATGTGTAGTATTTAGTGACTTTATTTGGAAATCATGTGATGCGGTCTTGTGTGATGTAGGTTTAGAAAAAATGGATTTTTCTTTTGAAGGAAATATCTTTGTCATTAGCATCAAAAGTTGTGATACTCTTCTCTTGAAAAGAAAGACTCATTAATTTTAATGAAAATATCTACATTGCCTTTTTTACCATTAAAAACATTGGAGAATTTGACAAGATAAGATTTCAGAATGTAATTCCAGTAATTGGGAGACAGCCATGTCATTTGTGTATGGAGAATCAGAGAATGATAACGCTTCCCATATTGTCACGTAGTATTGTAAAAAGTCTTGACTTCAATGACTGTACTTGATATAATTAATAAGTTGAACAGACACATCCAAATCTTTCTTAGAAGAGGCTGGCATTTATTTAATATCTAGAGCATGTCTGTGAAAAACACAATAACTACTGCTGCAAAATAAAAATAAAAACTTGTTTTCGGTAATCATTGTTATTAGTTTTTTTAATTTTATTCGTTTTCTACGTTTTTTTTTTGTAAATATTATTTTTTTCAAAATTCCCACAGCCCCTCCCCCCCAAGGGTTCCATAGACCACAGTTTAGGAAGCCCCGGTCTACTCCATTGCCCTTGGAGTAGGAGTCTCACAGGGAAGCATACTTGGACTACTCCTTTTCCCCTTTACCCAAAGAAATACTGACTTCGCTCTGCCCATCTTATGTTCTATCTTGATTGATACTTATTTTTGTTATGATTGACATTATCGTTTCACTACGACTAAATGAGAAAGTGATTTCTCTCTGTTTGATGTTATATTGCTTGCTACTAATTTCTGAATTATTTTGTTGTATTATATATCTCACCACCATCATCAATTTAAGAAATTTTTTTCACCTTATTGTAGCTTCTGCCAACAACTTTTAATACTGATGATTCTGTTATTTTTCCCTCACTTTCTTTATGCCTATATCTTTATATTGTATCCCACCATTTCCATTTTTTATATTAATATGTAAATTTTAAAATATCAGAATGTAAATATTTCAAGATATGTGAGGTAGTATGTAGGGTAAATCTAAAAATTAAATAATAATAATACCTGTCTTTAAACTTATTTTAGAATGCATAATCTTTGTATTTTGTTTTAGGCTTTTCCTACTCTGAGGACTTTGGTACTTCTGACCAAATTAAAGTCCTGGGTGAACCGACTGAGATAAGCATGACATGGTTACTTAAAGAAAATGCCAATTTATACAAAAGTGAACTAATCAGTTCTGACGACATCCTTGAAAGAGAAGAGATAATATCGGATGGACTAAAAGTTGGTGCCAAGCTAAAAAAAAAATTTGTCGAGACAGTTTGCCAAGAAAATTTATGTTGTGAGTTCAACATTACTTTCACTTCAAGTTATTACTCAAAGTCACACAAGCCCAAAGATATTTTCAATGCGTTAGACTCTTTTCACAAATTTAGATACAGGGTAGTGGTTTTGGATGGAAGTAGAAAATACGTCGGTGTTAAAAGGACTTCTGGTTTGGATGTTTGTGGCATAGTATCTTGTGTGAATTCTAAACAGTCTAGTTGTTTTGACATTCCCAAAGAGAACGATGACAATCAGGGTGAGTCGCCTGATGGTGATCTTTATTCTACCTCCTTTGATAGCATTAGCATATCTACGGTGTACAGTAATACTGAAATGCTGATCATGCCCAACATCCTTCATTCTACAAGCAAGAAAAATACTTTCGGCACTGTCCCTAAACCGAAAGAGTTCCTGTTTATGAAGACGGCCGAAAGCTCACTCGTTCGAGCCAACTTGTACTTCCATTCACCGAAGCTCATCACTGGAGGGCTTTATACAAGGGTTTTCAGCCGTGACAGTCCATACCCACTGAATCAAAGTTCTGTTAATAATTTAAATTTGATTTTGTTTATTTTAGTTGTCACAGTTTTCTTTATGGTCAAGTAATTGTTTTAATCAAGAGAAACTAAATATAATGTTGCTATTAATTTTTAAATTGAGTGCTATAAATACTAGTACTCTGGCTAATATGCAAGCTCATAAGGCCTTTAAAAAAATTTGAAAAATGTGATATTTTATGTAAATGTAATACCTAATAAAGTGTAACTGAAATGAAAATGTGAATGCTTCCTGTAACAATTTTCATTCATTCATTCAAGCAGTTAAGTCTTTTAAGTCAGCCACTGTACATTTGAAAAAAATAATTGAAATATTCTACTAAACAATGGCATAAAAAATAAATAGAATGAGTATAACAAGAAGAATGATTGAAATATGTTGTTCAAATATAATATTTTAATGCTGTTTATTTTATTACTAAATTTATAACTACTATTGTAGTAAAATCATAATTATTACTAATGGAGAATAATGAAAATCTTATTACTACACTTAACTATTTAGAATTCTTATATGAGTGTTCATTTTGGTGTTTGGGTAATAATGGGTTTATCAACTCGCCTCACCCTGCTTATATATTTGATAGATCGCTTAAGATGTAAAAATGTGTCTGACAAACTAAATCCAGGCAGACCACCATCACATCAAATCCATGTTCATATAACTGGCTAATTAATTTTTTGCAAACAATTTGCAACTAAAATATAAAACTGAAAATAAGAGTATTGTTGAAAATAGTTAATATTCTTTATTTTGCAATTTGGTTGTTAGTAACATTTTTGTCTGCCCTTTCTTTTCATTTGGTCATTATTAATTCTCAAAATATGGCTAAATGCCAAAACATATTTGACAGACCAACGTAGTCATAATAAGCAGATCAAAATGATCAGTAATGAACAAATTACACGTTCGTCACCCTGCAGACGACACAGTAAAACCTTGCAATTGAGCATTTTTGCTTAGCAATTTGGTGAATATGACAAATTCATTTCCAAATTTTCATCATTTCCAATTTTTCATTAGACTCACTATCAATCCTGATTATATTGATTTCAAACTACTAGAGATGTATTCATGCGGGAAGTTGGAACATTTTTTCCTAGAAAATTGAAATTTCCCCTCCCATTTTACATTTCAGAACTTTTTGAACAATTTTATTATATTCCTCCATTGTATTTCTTCAATGTGTACTCCTCTAAAATCACAATTTCCACTTGTATTTTGAGTTTCAGACCTTTTCGAACAATTTTATTATATTCCTCCTTTGTCTTTCTCCAATGTGAACTCCTCTAAATAAAAATTTCCACTTACATTTTGAGTTTCAGGCCTTTTTGAACAATTTTATTATGTTCCTCCGTTGTCTTTCTTCAATGTGTACTCCTCCATAATCCAAATTTTCACTTGCTTTTTGAGTTTCAGATGGTTCTGAACAATTTTTTTTTCTATGGTTTTTTTTCTGAGGTCAATTTCTTGTAACTGGCAAAATTCCAAAACCATGACACCAATTTTTATGAAATTTTCACATATTGTGCTGGTTGGTTTCTAGATATAGTAATAGATAAATTAATTGTAACATGCTTATTTTATTGTAAACCAAATTAAAGGAGATCAGGAATTCATGAGTTTTAATAAAAATTATGTAATTATTACGGTTTTGAAACAAAATTTATCAAAATAGAAAAAAATCATTCAGGGATTAAAATTTAAAGAAAAATTTATTCTCATGAATCACACAAGCCATAGGTAATATACAACATAAAGAAGTGCATATATATGTAGAATTGAGTTTATATAATAAAAAAATATTAATAAAGAATTGGTAACATAACAGTAGCAAACTAAGAGATATTGTAAACCAATTAGCACTTATAATAATGCTTGAAAATAATATTATGGTGTCCCTAATTGCCTCAAGGAATAAAAAGTCCTCTGGTGTGTGTATGAACGAAGTCTGGTGTGGGAATGTATTTATTAACGTGAATGTGGGGCTTACCCCCCGAAGAATAATGAGTAATCTGGGTAGTGTGAATGCTAACCAGACTATTATGTTTTATCTTGTTTTGTGTATGTGTTATTTTATCTACAATTGACAAGGCCTTGAAGTACAAAGAGAAGAGGATAAAGAAACGAGAAAGTTGATTACATGAAAAGAAATTAGAAGGATAAAATACGAGAAAGAGTGGATTGAATTGAGGGATGGCAACGTTCAATTTAGATGGCCAGCCCTTAAAAAAAAAAATAATAATTTTAAAAAATAGTTTCCTCTATCACAGAATAGGTCCACAAAGAATAGAAAGAAACGAAATCCAGAAATGCCTCGTGATTAAAGAACTCTCAACAAAACTGACAAGCACATTGCTCCAGTTAGACAGAAGAGTGATAGTTGTTACTAGGCAGCAAGTAACATGCCTGTTAATGCCATCTGAGAAAACATCAACACAACGTGGGTATATTCAATGATGACCCATTTGTAGGTTATGCAACGAGGAGAAGGAAACAGCCAACCATGTCATCTTTCAATGTGAAGATCCACTCAATTGAAACATAAACTTGGGTATCAAGAAGACGCAGGGAAAATATTGCCACAATAAAAGTCAATATGTTTTATTTCTTAAAAGGAATCAAGTGAACTAAGGAACTGAAAAGTACAACAAGCCAAAAGTGCTTGGAAATAACAAGCCCTCAACTTCCTAGTTTCACCTTATCAGCATTCTCATCTCTAAGTAGAGCAATTCTAAAGAATAATCCTTTGTTTAACGTCCTATGGACAGAATTTAATTTATTTCAGGTTGCATAAAAAAAAGCTAAAAATGTTCCACTTGCTTTGTTCAAGGCGCAAATTATACTAAACCTGCATGACGACACGGTTGTGCGGTTAGTGAAGGCCATCGCCGTTATTTTTTCGTGATAATTATGCTATGTATTAACCTTGACCATAGAATATCTTCATTATTGTATTATAATTTTATTATTATTACGAATTAATGAAGGTGATGTATGACACATAGACTGACCGTCCTACTCCGATTATCAACCTTTTCTCAGGTGTTCAACATTTATGTTTTTTCAACTATCTACGGTTTTCGTCATAAATCTTATGATGATTTATTTCTTTTTTTTGTGTATTTTTTTGTTACGTTAAATTTGGGTTACTAATTTTAAAACAACTGCATTGTTGTTATATTGTAGTATGTGTTTAGTGTACATATTTTGTCCACTTTTTCTGCTTTGGTTGTTTTCTATGTTTATTGTCTCTTTGTTGTGAGTTTTGTTTCTTTTTTTCTTTTTTTTGGCTTTTTTATTAAGTTAAAATTGGTAAATAAATTTGCCTAGGACAAAAAGTTGAATTACCAGATTAACCCCACTCACCCCTTTTCACATCTCCACAATTTTTTACGCATATAAGTTATAATGTAAATAAAGAAAATGTATACCGCTAGAAAGCTTATTAAACTATAAAGTAGTTATGAAATTTGCCAAGTTCTGTCGTTTATTTTTCGAACAAGGCTGCAAATTCAGTTTTTTTTACCAATTTTAAATTTAGCAATTTTCGAAAAATTTAGTGTTTTTTAACATGAATCAAATGGAAAGTTCTAGAATGGTGCCTTCTTAAAGGAAATTTAACGCTCTTTTCAATCCTTTTTTTTGGGGGGGGGGGATTTCACCAAAAATGAATAATTCAAAAGCTAAGAGTAGATTTATTATGAAAACCGTATATATTTGGGGGGAAATGTTGAATACGTGCAAAAGGGTTGAGAATCGGACCATGGTACATACGAACTTTTTTGTTGCATTTGACGTATAGAAGCACCTGACGAACTTTGTTGTACGAGTAGTGAATCATCCCATATTAATAACAAGGAGCACATGTACAAAATCACACATAAACACATTTTATCTTTAAAGATTATACACATTATTGTATACAGACCAGTATAAAGTGCTGCACAATGGAAAGTCGAATGTTTAGTCTGAACGTCAGTAAAAGATAAGGTTTACCAAAAGTACTTAAGCTACCAGGAACAAGCTAATCCGTAACAAACATCTCAACTTACCGGATAGCACTTTTCCTTTCTTTTTTTTTAAATAATGCTTTAGTCAAAAATTCAATTTTTAAATTTTAGAAATTATTTATAATAATGAAGTGTGATCTAATTGTCGTGAGAATGAGGTTATTATTTAATTCCATCCATGATGGCGTATTTATTCTTATTGAGCAACGTACTTTTCATTCGACCTGACGTAACATTAATGTCCTTTTGCTTTTTCCCTCATTCTTTATATACTTGTGGTCTGATATCTCTCTTTCTCTTTCCGAGTACCCCGTCTTTCCATTGTGAATAATTTATCGACGGTCGCGTTACAGATCGCGAGACCATCTGTTTCAAGAGGTTTAAGCGTCGTAAGCCGTCTCTTTCACGGCTCTGACAGTATGCTAAACCATCAAGACAGGCAGTTCTTGCAAAACTAACGAACTCTGCGCCGTGCTGCTTACAACTAATTTAAGAAATTAAATAAAAAGTTTGAATCCAGATTAAAATTATTTCTATTAATTATAAATATTGCTTTGGTAACTAAGAATAAATACAAAAATATAACTGGATTGGAAACACAATATAATTGTTTTGTTTAAATTTGCATATAAAGTAGTACTTAAATATTTTAAACCCTTTGACTCGGGGTCTGCCCTTCCGCTTGCGGGTATCATTATATTTATATCTTACATGCATAAAATAACTACTACTCAGGGTGTTGCATTCGTACCACAGAAAAAGCAACATAACTGCTTAAATAGACTAAAGTCACTTTTATCTAGCTATGTCCTTAGTTGTAGTTTATGTTAAATCGTCAGGTGTACTATTCACAAGGGGATGACCAGGTTGGTGGGTCACGGATTTGGCCCAAACTTTTTTTGGTGATTCTAAATTCCAAAATATTGGACACGTATATGCCACTTCTTGTGAATAGGCCTGAATTCGAAAAAAAATTGAAAATTTAAATTTTCCGTATTTAAGTTATTTTTTGTTTATTAATCTGTGGCAAGAAAAATACAATGCATCAAATGTTGACAATTATTACAAGTCACTGTTCCCTGAGCTCAAGAAAAAACCATGGTTTTCAGAAGGCCCAGAAGGAATGTCAAAGGAGTTCTATTCTACTATTTTTAGACTGAAGACAAATCATGGCCTATGGGGAAGAAGAGAATCGGTTTGGCATCGTCTCCGAAATGTCCCACTTGCGATTGCCCTTCAAATCCTTCCCACATAATTTTTGAATGTCCAGAATACGAAAATGAAAGAGACAAACTTCTAAAAAATCTGAGCAAAGTCCCAAACATTTCACAACCAATAAACTTAGAATCTGTCCTAATAAGCAACAATCCATCAGGTTTCAACATAATCTATGGATTTCTAAAGTCGATAAATGATTCTTTTTGATTATCTTCAACCATGAAAATTTAGAAGATGAGAAGATGATGGAGCTGAATGAGTGGGTGCGGGGGGAGCGCGGTGGGGACCTGGTCCTGGTCGGCTGATCCCGCACGACAGTAAAATGAAAATAGAAAACTTCATGGGTAATATGCCAGCGTAAACCCCCCACAAAAAAAAAGTTATTTTTTATTTCGCATATCTACTTGCTCAAATAAACTATGTGAATATATCATTTTAAAGATTTTTTTATGGAGATCCTAGTAAAAAATATAGTATATTATAGCAAATGTACTAAATATACTATATATAGCAATAAAAATATAGTAAAAACTATCAAAGTTTATCAATAACCAAATAATTTCTAATAACCAAATATTTTTCAAGTAAACTATGTCACATTTTTTTCGTAAAACTAATATGAAATTTTGTTTTAGAACCTCTAGAGACCTCTAAATAAAAATTTTCCATTTTTTGAACCCTAATATTGTTATGATTTTTGCGAAGTCGTTAACGGAATATCTGATTGAAACGGCTATTATTCAAAAACGGCTAAAAGTATTTGAAGGTCAAACAGGCCATTTGTAAGAAAAGGAACGTAGCTTTTTAACGACGTAAGTACCATTAAAATATATAAAATATTTTTATAAGAAAATGCACAAAATAGCACCATTATTTATCAGAAATTAACCTCGTTTTTTAATTGAAATAATAGTCAGATTTTAATGTTTGATGCAGTTATAAAATGTATTCGACAATTTCTTTAAAACCAATTATCAACTATGAAAATCGGCCCACTAGCTTTTGAGAAAAATGATGTTAGAGCTTACACTATAAATATATTTATGGAATTACTTATTCGCATTTGTCAAAAAAAGACTCACATTTCCAGTTAATTTTCTCGCCGGCGAGAGAGAATGAAAAAAACTAACATATTAACGTAATAACGTAGTAGTAATAACGACTAAAAATTGCATTTCCAATTCGTTCTACAGTCGGTCTCTTTCACGGCTCTGACAGTATGCTAAACCATCAAGACAGGCAGTCCTTGCAAAACTAACGAACTCTGCGCCGTGCTGCTTACAACTAATTTAAAAAAATAAAATAAAATATTTGAATCCAGATTGGAATTATTTCTATTAGTTATAAATATTGCTTTGATAACTAAGAAACCTAACAATAAATGCAAAAATATAACTGGATTTTATTTGCATTTATTTATATTTGCATATAAAGTAGTACATACTTAAATATTAAACTATTTATAATTTCCCATTAGTACTGTTGCCGTTCGAACTAAATATAATGGATTTCATAAGTAAAACGAAGTATAAAAGTATGTCACCGAGAATCGAATCCTGATTACACGACATTTGAAAAATGGCAAATAGGAGGGAAAATTTCGAAATGTTGTAGGTTGAGATGGAGAGTTGGTGTCCGAGAGGATAGAAATCACGATATCTCAAGTGGAAGAGCATATTGAGCCGAAGGTCATGGGTTTGAATCCCGCTCATGACGCTGACTTTTTTATCTCAACAAATACCTTTCATAAATATAAATTAAATGAAAAAGTTGGAAAATGGCAAAAGGAGGGAAAACTCATAAGGTGGGGTTGAGATGGGGAGTTGATGTCCGAGTGGATCGAGGTCACGATAGCTCAGGTGGTAGAGCAGCGGCGTATCTAGCCGAAGGTCGTGGGTTCGAATCCCTCTAGTGCCATTAACTTTTTTTCATCTCGACTAAAAACCTTAATTAATTGTAATTGAAAAAGTTTTAATTAATACTGGAAAAGCTTATTTTCTGATTGGATGATACCTCTCACTGCCACAAAAATTACTAATTACTTCTGACAATCATGTTGTAATTATGCATACTGTAAACTTCATTCTTTGCTTTATGGCATTAATAATTAAACAATCGAGAAATACACTGAGGAGATGCCCTTAATTTAATTGTTATATGCACACACACACACACACACACACACACACACACACACACACACACACACAAACAAACAAACAAACAAACAAACAAAAACAGTATTATTCCTCGACTCCACACCATCATAAATCGGAAAAAATAAAACTTGTTTGTCAAATTTTTTATTTCCACTCATAGATGATGTTGCACTTGTGCCCTCAGATGGCCTAGGTATATATATGAATATTTTGTTATTTACTACAAAAATTTTTAGCTAAATTTTACTTTTTTAAATTTTTTGACAAAGTATTTTAACTTTTTCATGGTTTTTTTTAAATAAATTTCCTACTTTATTTTTTACACATAATGTAAATTCCTATGATGTATGAATTTTATATCAATCAGTTTCATATATGCGCATCCACAAATACACGGCTATATCTCTGACACTTTGTTGGTTTCTTATGGGATTTTCAGGGATTTTGCAGGTTGCTTTCTAGATAATCCCCTATTAATTAACACTAGCTCATGTGCATGCACAAAAAAATTGTTGGTTCTTATGCAATTTTCTGGGATTATGTGAATTGCTTTCTAGATGATCCCCTATAAATTTTAATCCAAACATATGCTCATGCGTATGTACAAAATGTGAGGAAGCTATCCACCCCACCCAATTGGCAGATTTTTTTGTCACATGAGTTCTGTAATAGTGGAATGTTTTGTTAATGTTAAAAGGTTTTGTTTCCCAATCTATCACAAAATCAAATTTATAATGACATTTTTAACTACAAATTGGTTTAATTTTTGGCAGCCTTCGTTTGGCATAATGAGGCACCCCAAACTCCATTTCAAAAGACCTGAGATCTTGGGTTGAAGGGAAGGACTTATTTCTAATAGCAAATTCCATAGAAGGGCAGGCGTACAGCTCCTCGATCTTGTAAAAAGCCTGAAATTAAATTGTTCAGAGATTTTAATTAGTTCATCTTGATACAAACTCACCCTTAAAGCTCGTACAGGGCAGTTGCCCTTTTTCCGCAGCAACTTCTTGTGCAACAGTTCAATAAACGGCCTCTTTAAGGTAATAATATAGATACCACCGGTTTTAATGAAATCTTTGTAGCTTCTCTAAAATTGCAATCATGCATGATTCAACATAAAATCATTTTTTTATCAAATAGAATTTAATACCTGATTAAAGAGCAAGTTGCTGTTATATATCACCTGGCCTTCAGATGTCGGAAGAACCATGACATCAAGCAGGCTGTTGTTAAAAGTGAGCTTATCGACCCCTTCGAGCACCAACAGGCTCGAATTGAAGTTGTCAATTAGAAACCCTTTTGAGGGAAAAAATTAAAAAGTCTATTTTTCACACTAAGTAAAATTTAAAAAATTGTATATACCTGTTATCAAACAAGGGTATTCTTCAGTAAGATCTTGTTCAGCCAGATTAATTCCATAATGAGGCACAGCTGGAATGAACGAGGATGCTTCTGGAAGAGCACATTTGTTCATACTAATTATTCTCTGTAAAAAAAAAGCAAAAATCCACTTTGAATGGTGTATTTTTATTTGTTTTAAAACTTCTTGAATGTTTATTGACATTTTTGTTGTTAATGTAGAGGAATAAAAAAATGGAATTATTATAAAAATATTTCAGTGGTGATTTCATCAGCAGAAACTTAGATCAATGCATCAAACTGGAATTGATTAGTTCAGATTGGAAAATAGTTACTATGAAGATTAATTTCTGCCTAAACCTCTGGATATGCTTGATAACCTGAAGTTAAACTGACCTAAAGAAAAGAGAAAACTTTACAAACTTTTCTGCATTTCTAAATGATGATGATGACGATAATAATGAGGGATATAAGAAGTGGGAGTTTTTTGTTCCCCAAGCTCTGCAGTCTTCTTGCTTATTATACTTTCCTAGTCCATTAATTCAGTGCAATTGACTCGTTTTCTCCTAAGGGTAGTAGGTCATTGTTACAAGTCCTTTCCCTGGGTTTTCTTTGTATCCCAGATTGTCTCCATTGAGCAGCTGTTTCGCATTCAAAGGTGATATGGGTGGATTTTTTCTTTCTCCTTATGTATAACCACATAACCTACAAATAGGGCCATCATTGAATTGCCAGTGACCATATATAATCTAAACACTCATCTGAGTTTAGCCCTCTCTAACTCTATTATTGAGTTTGCCAATCTTCATGAGTGTAGTTTTATCATAAGCTTACTGTGCCTAGCTCTCTGCCTCTAGAATTTATCCATTTCTCCTTTTGTCTTTTAAGGATCCACTGTGTATTTTTATCCGAAGAATAGGTTCAGGATCTGTATATGATCCTCGTCTGGTCAATCTGCCTTTTCTCAAAATTCCTTTGTGTCCTGGTACTCAAGATAACAATCGGTCATTGGGTTTCTTTACATTTTGGATTCATTGACTAAGTTTGATGTGATTTTTTACATGCTAATTCTTTAATATCTGCTTGGCTAGTCGATCTTATGAGATTTTTTGTCAGCCAACCTCTTTTAATTTTCCAATGAACGCACGTTGATGGTCAGATTGTATGACCAAGATATACTTCACTATTGAGTGTACTCATGTTTTGGACTTATACAGAAAATGTCCGATACTTTCTTTCTCTTTGATGCATTTGTATACCAAATCTGATTTCCTCCTGAATTCTTCTTCTCCTTTGTAGGCTTTATAGGATGTTGTAAAGAGTGTTTTCAGGATCATGTATCAGGCCCCATTTCTAAGAATGAGTGTCTGATTTTATTATTTTAGAAGAAAAAAATTATAGTGAAATAATCATTTAAGTTCAAGAATCAAGCAGTTAGCTTCTGAAGCTTGATCATCTCTGATCATTCTAGTTTTGGTAAAATACCATGCAAACTAACTCATCCCTTCCATATTTTGCCTAGATTCAGGATGTTATAGCGATATTACCATTATCTCAGTATCATTTATCAAATAAGTTATTTTTTGTGTTTAAATTTCATCACCTGAATGATGTTCGCAACAAATTGTCGACCTGTATTGAACTTTATGATAATCTTCTTGTAATGTTCATTCTTCTGGCGAAGGATGTCAAGCTTGTCTCTTAAAGAAGGACCGGCATATCTAACGGAAACCTAAAATCAAATGCCATCAATAAAAAAATCAATAAATCTGAAGAAACATTAACTGACTTTAATCATTGTCCCTGCACTTATCCATTTACTCTCATTGACCGTTTCAACAATCGTTGGTATAGACATGTCATAGTCATGGAATAAAAAGGGATTTTTGATTTCCTCGCACTCGAGGATTTTTGTTTCCTCCCAAGCAGTGATAGGCACATTGCAGTCCATTCTAAATGCGCATCCTAAAATAGAGGATAGGTCGAGGTAGGCGCAACCAATCACAACTTTTGAAGGAACCACCTTTTTGTTCTTCGGACTTGGTTCATTCATCGGCCTAAAAACAGACCTTTTGGATATCCTGTCATCTTGCATTTGCAAATGAAAAAGTTGATTATCGGTTATATTTCCTGTCAGAGGGCAAATAGTATATCTAGCAGTAGATTTCTTCAAAGGGGCCAGCAACTAAAATTAAACATTTATTACAATTTCTTTAAACATAAAAACTAAATATGAGGTTGAAACTTAAAGAAATCCTACTGGTATTTTTTTTTTTTTTTTAAGTTTGATTTATCTATCAAATGTTTCAAACTATAGTCTGTAGTAAAATTAATAATTAAAAGTTTTATTTTTGCTTTTGGTAGAGATATTTTATTATCTTTGATGGTTAAATAGAACATAGAATATTATTTTTGTAGGTGAAACATCATAGAAATTTACAGAAACTTTGTAAAAAGATCAACAAAATTCTCAGTGGTTGAGAATTGTGTTTCCTATTATAAGCAAAGTTATAAATAATGGTTTCTTAATAAAAGAAATTAGCTTCCAAGTAATTACAAGTAGGGTTACTTCAACTGCATTCATAATCTATTAAAAACCTTAATCTTTAATTTGTTAAATTGTAAGGCTCTGATCAAATTTATTTGAGGGATATTCTTGAAGATGTGCATCTTGTAATAATTAAAGTAAATAATGCCTTGTTCCCAGTCAATATTATCAACTAGCACTTCTTGTCTAATGACATCCTTTAAGCTGTACTCCAAAGAGAGCTTACTGAAGCTGAAAATAAAAGCGTAGCAAAGTGAACTTCAACAATTGGGGGGGGGGGGAAAACCTACTCGATGTTCGGTAAATTCAAAGGGACATTGATCATTCGCTTCAGGGAGATCCCTAGAGGAATGTATTCTTCCCTGAATTCACGGGATAACATGTTACTTGGGCTGATCCAGATGGCAAATTGCTTAACTTTTGTTGCTAAGGGTCCAGAGTCCAAATCCCACGTTTGTTTATCTGAAAATAATTATTACAAAGTTCTTTTGTTTACATTTTCATTATGATTATTTCTAAAATTTGACTAAAAAATAATTTTTAGTGCAGATTGCAGGCATGACTCAAGCATAACAAATGTGAATGTAATCAAAACTTAAAGCAAATTTACCATAGAGCAACTGGTCACCAGTTAGAATTAAATTGTTATTTTTTTTCAATAAGGGCTTTCTTGCATGTTCACAGGTCATAAAGCTGATAGTAACATTGGGCGGTTCCATTTTTTCTATTACTCGATGAACATGAAGTGGTGAAGGTGCAGGGATGATTCGAGTAGCGAACATCTCACTTTCAGGAAACCAATATTTGTCCTCGTCCTCATCCTCATATTTTTCCGGAACCACCCCTGGACTTGTTGGATAAACTTTCTCAAACTTATGGATTCCAGTTTCTGGTTTTTCATTGAAACAGTAATACAATTTTCCTTGGTCTATGTAAGCACTAGAAACATCTTGTGTCAAAAATGGCACACAGAATAATTGATACTCATCTAGCTGACAAGTGTGCATACCGGTCATCAACAGTTTTTTCTTCATTTAAGTTGAATTCTATTTTATGATTTAAGAACTCAGCCACTTGTTCTAGTGCCAGTGGTTTAAATTTGTGAATCACTGAAAAGCAGATCCAATTTTTACAGTGACTTCTGATTACTTTGATATTGCAAGTTTCATTCATTGAACTTATCTAAAAGCCGTAATTTGTCTTATTTAAGTAAATCCACTACAGAGCTGTTTAATAAAATTGATAATTAATAGATTTTATCTCTAGCCAAGGCAATATTTAATAACCTCTAGGATTCAATTTAACAAAAATCATCTAATGATTTTTGGAAAAATAAGTTTTATTGCAACAATAGAAACTAATTTTGGTATTTCACATTGGAAACAATTTCCAAACAAATGAAGACATATACATTGTACAAAAAATTAAGGTATAATAGACAAATAACGGTGAATTTACAGTCATATGTAAAGTCAATAATTGATAAATGTTTTCTTGAGCATTCTACCTTGGCCATTCCTTTATACAAAAATATCAAAAGGGAACATGTTTTTTGTGGCATTAAATCATATGATAAGTTGTAACAGCCACGATTTGCTCCTTGGCAGTTGATAAAATATCCACCACCAGTTTTCATGCTGAAACGGTAACCAGCTAAAATTAAAGTCAAAGCTTAGTAATCTCAGTGTGTCTAGCATTTCTTTATTTTCTTTTTTTAAACCTCACAGCTTCTAGAGATGGTGGTCAAAACTGAGGTATTTGAGTTTGTGGGTGATACTCTCCTTGTTTTTTTAGAGCTACCTTTAACAACAAAATACAATGAAAAATAAACTAGTTTTACATTCTTTGGGATCCTCACAGATACCTGAATTTGATAACTGTTTAGAAATTTTTGACCATTTCGAGGCAAAAGAGCTTCTTCCAGATGAGCTCACTTTTGAAGTCCTTTTACGCTTTTCATGGACATAAGCAAGAAGAAATGTGATTGTCATTTTTACCATTGTTCAAGATCCAAAACGAAATTTCTAAATGAAAAATGTTAAAAAAAAAAAAAAAAGAAAGAAAATAACTAGTTTGGCTCACAAAAGAAACAAAAATCATATGTTTTTGTTGTTTTGTTTTTTCTGGCACTACATGGAAAAATTTGATTTGATAATTTTTTTCTTCATTTACTCATTTTCAGAAATGCTGAAAAGATAAAACTAAGCAAATTTTGCCAATTCTTGCTAGGAAGTGTTGTAGGCATTTGGTTTTGCCCTAGAGTAATAACGAGCTTAAGGGAAATCCATTTCATTATAGACCAAAACACGTCAAATTAAAATGTATTTAATCTTCCCAACCGTCAACTTTCATTTCAAAATTTCATGTCATCATTACACCCTTGGATCTGTGTGAAAACATCTTGGCAAATAGAAAGTATGTTGTTGCTTTTGGAGAAATGACCTCAAAGCAGGGTTTATTAGAGTGAGGATTGCACAAGGGTCTATCCTAGGATATATATATTTTTTTAATTTACTTCAACGACCTTTCAATACGTGTAATATCAATAAAGACATTTCCGTGATAAAATATCTCAGGGTCATAACTATTTTCAACTGATATAAATCTTAGTACCTTTATATATGAGATGTTGTTTATTGTAATGAATGTATTTATTAGCCTGAATGGAAGGGCTTATATAAAATATTGTACTATTCTTATGTATGACACCGTCTGTAATAATATTCCATAGTCTGGACCGCTATCTAATAAAACTTAAGACTGCCAATAGAAGGCCCTTGGAGGACCTGATTCGTAGAAGAGGGATCATTCTCACCTGTTAGAACTATTAAATGGAAGTTTGTTATTTATGTATATACATAATTTTTAAGACATATTTTTCTTTGTGTCTGTTTATTGATTAATTATCTATTGTTAGTTTTTGTTATTATTTATAGTTGTTATATGTTTATATATACAATAAATTATTATATTTATTGTTAAAATATTTTTCTTGTAATATTATGATGTGTAAGTTATCTGTTTTCTGATAATTATTGTGTTCGTATTATTAACAGTAAACATTGTAATTGTAGAGCCCTGATGAATTCCTCAATAAAGCTTGGCGAAAGTTACAAAATCTGCTTCTTTTTATGATTGCATCCCTGAACTTATTTATTGTAAATATTAGTTTATTTAGGAAACTGTTACATTTTACATCTTGTACATTAAAAAAACAAATGGGCTGTTAAATAAATAATTGTTTTCCTTGTTTTCTTAGTTTTATTTTATATGTCATTACATTTTGTAAATTGTTACATTTCTATATTTAAATGTGTGGTGTTTAATGATCGTTAATTAATGATTATTTGGAGATGGTGATATGAGGTCTGGTGTGACTTAGGTTTATAAAAAAAACCTTTTCTTTATCGTGCTACGTTTCGATCTTTATTGACATCATCTTCAGGGCCTGGGATTTAGAAATATTGTTTAAATTATACAAATACATATACAATGTAAATAATGAAGTTATACATTGATAGAAATTTTAGACTCAATCAAAGTATTACTTACTCTATATTTAAAAATTTTTTAAATTGGATTTATTCCGTAATCTAGATATTTTTTGGTTTTTGTTAGAAAATACTTCCATTTTTTTAATAAAAAAAAGTAAATACATCAATTACTCACATTTATTTGTATTATTTTTGTTATATTATATTAATTTATAATGCTTATAAAATGTGTATATATTATATATGTTTATTATTATTGTTATTATTATTAATTGTGTGTCCAATAGAATGAAAGATGTCTCTCTGTGCGGTTTGATGATTGTACTGCATTGACGTAATCGAGGTGCCGTTCGGTTCCCGTGGTCATGCACATTCACAACCCTGCCCGGTGCCGCTGTCGCTGCCGTGTTGTGTCGCCTTTTTCTGTTTGTGTTTCGGCCTCCGGGACGAGACCAAGTTTTTGACTTTGATTTGACCAAGTTTTTGATGCGTGGCCCCGTTCTCGTCCGCGTTTAGCGTCTCGCTCGTCCGCCCGGGCCGAAGCCGTCGGTCTTGAATGCGATCTCGTATTTCGCACGTTTTTATGAGCCGGAAAACGCCGCATTTAATCGTCCCGTGCGATTCCTCTTCTGAGTAAGTTTGCCACTCGAACTTTTCAAAGCTTCCAACCTCTACCTCAAAAAAAAAAAAAAAAGTCTGTTGAAAACCCTCGACAGAAGAGATTATGTTAAACGGCTTTTATTTAAGGATTTAGAAATCAAAATCCCCTAATGGATTTACCTAACAAGCTGTTCAATTATTTAGTGGAACGGGATCCTAACAAACGCAAAGTCAAGCCGGCCCAGGCTCTGTTCGATTTCGAAGACCTGGGCGAAAGTTCGGACGATAGCGATTTTCGTATTGAAGATCATTGCGATGAATCTGATGATTCCATCGACTCAAACGCCATCGACTCATCCTCCGGTAAGTGCACTTTTTATGCTCTAAAAAAATAAACAAAATTATTAAAAAGATTTGTATTTTATTTAAAACTTACCAGTGCTATCTTAATGGAAAAAAGTTTTCTGATTCGAAATATATTTTTACTATTTTTTCCTAACTTTCAAATTTTCCGATTTGACAGGATTTCTTAGGCTTAGCACTTATCAGACTTACAAATGTTTGTTCAGCTTCCCTAAGGCCTTTACAGTTTAAACAAAGTTTAAAACAAAATTAGAAAAAAAATTAATTAGCTTAGGCTTAAATTTTGCAGGATTATCTGTTTACATAAAAAGTGTTTCCTTTATATTTAAGGATTTGTCAAAATTTTGGGTTTTGTTGTGATCCTGGTTAATGCTATCAAAGAATTTTATGATTTATGATTGTAACAAAATTTTGAGGAAAGAAAGTGATTGGTAAGCTACAAACTACTTGAGTTGGAAGAATCCTCCAGCTTTGGCAGATTTCTAGTTTTTTTTCTTCTCAAAGGGACTTTATAATTTAAATGAAGCTATATAACAATGGAAAGGAAATGAAATTGCTAACATTTGCAATTATGACAGTTTATGTTTCTTAGATTTCAAGCTTTGCAGAATTATCTGTTTATATAAAAAGTGTTTACCTTTTTATTTCAGGATATCAAAATTTTGGGTTTAGTATTGATTTCCTTACAGCTAAGGTAAACGATTGGTCATTATGCATTTAAGTCCTGTTTGATGTCATCAAATTTTTTTATAATTTTAAAAAAATTAGTCTTGAGGAAAGAAAGAGATTTGTAGGGAAGCCTCAAGTTTCTTGATATGCAAGAATATTCTTGCTTGGACATAACAGATTTCTAAAGTCCCTCCCCCCCATTGGAATTTATAATTTAAATTATGCCATATAGCATAGTTAAGGAAATGGAATTTGTTTATATTTTGCATTTATTCTGACTTAGCAATTATGGCAATTTATTTCTTTAGAAGTTAATCAGACTTGTTTAGTTAATATCTCAGACAATGCCCACTTAACACGCTTTTTTTTCTAGATGTTTCTTAGGTTGCTTAGGTTTCAAGCTTTGCGGAATTATCTGTTTATGTAAAAAGTGATTCCTTTATATTTCAGGATATGTCAAAATTTTGGGTTTTGATAGGTAAATGATAGCCATCTTGCAGTTAAGACCTGGTTAAAGCTCTGAAAGAAAATATTGTAACAAAATAAGACTTTTAGAAATTAAGAGATTAAGAGCTGCAAGCTTATTGAGATGGAAGAATCCTTGGTTTGGGCAGATTTCTAAAGTTTTTTTTCTTCTCAAAGGGACTTTATAATTAAATGATTATTCAGAAATTGTGAGATGCGGTCTGGTGTGACGTAGGTTTCAGAAAAAACAAAAACACTAATCACCACACATTTATAATTTAAATCAAGGAAGGAAATTATAAATTAAAAATTTTATGTTTTTAACAAAATGATTCTAATGCTCTAAGTTTCTTAGAATTTTCTCTAGTTTGTTATTCTGCGGTCAGTGTTTTTGCCAATGTGTTCTCAGCTCTGCTCACTTTGAAAATTATTTAAACAAAACCAAGCCGTATTGAACAAAAACCACTTCACGATTTATTTTAATAATGCTTAACAATGTTCAATTTTACAGTTGATATATTTCCTCTTTTGCATTATGTTTTATTATGTACAATTAAACTAATAACTTGAAAAAAATGCCTATCAAATGTTAACAATTTTGTTTCTTTCCTCTTGATAATTCGAATATTTTGATGTTGAATTATTTTTGTGGTCGCTAGGATTTCAATTATCAAGTGTCGACTGTATTTTCTATCAGAGCTTTAACCAGGATGTAATTGCATGTGACTATTCATGTACCTTTGCTTTAAGTAAATCAATACAAAACACAAAATTTTGACATATCAATAGGGGACGGAAAGGATATTAAATGGTGGTCATTAGACTAATTTTGTTAAAATCAGTTTAAAAAGGAAGTAAACAATACATGGGAATTTAGAGGAATATAACAAAGAAAAAGTGGAAATTGTAATGATGAAAAGTGGCTCAATTTCGATTATTAGCATGCTTTTTCTTCCCCTGTTACAAATATATTTCGTTTTACTGAGTGTATCAAAATGCACAGAATTTTTTTTCATTTACCGAAGTAACCTGCTGAGGAGTTTATATTATCAAGAAATTCAAATTATCAAGTTTCAAATTAACAAGAGTTGACTGTATTGTAACAAAATAAGAGTTTAGTTAAGTAAGAGTTTAATAAGCTACAAGCTTCTTGAGATGTAAGAATCCTCTGGCTTGGGCAGATTAGACCTCTTTTTTTCTAGAATGTATCAAAAAAACAATTTTTTTATTGCATTGTGTAAATCAATCATTATGTGAAGCATTGATTTTGTTAAAGCAAAAGTACTTAATTGGCCATCATGTAATTAAGCCCTGGTTAATGCTATCAAAGAATTGAATGATTTTTACAGAATTAGTCTTGAGGAAAGAAAGAGCTTGGTAGGGAAGCCTCAACTTTACGATGTGACCACTGCAATTCATTCTTCACTAAGAAACTTACAAAAGACTAATTTTGATACATTCTAGACGAAAATGGATGCAAAGTTAGCATTATCTGGTGAAATATCAACTAAACAAGTATGGCTCTAATGATTAATATTCTAGTTCTAAACTGTCATAATTGGAAAGAAAGACACTAACAAGATCCATTTACATTCCCTTGTTGTAATGGCATATCTTCACATGTGAAGTTCCTTTCGGAAGAAGACTGAAACTTTAAAATCTGCTAGCCTAAGCTAGAAGATTTTTGCATCTAGAGAAGATTAAGGCTTACCAATTTTCGTCACATGTATGTTACTTTAAAGAAATCAAGACAAAACCCAACATTTCACTTATGCAATATGCAAAAAGCCAAATTTTGGCACGTCTAGAAAATAAAAAAGAAAAAAAATTCAAATGCTCAGGATCATTGTAGATAACCCTGCAAAGTTTGAAACCTAAGCATATGTTTGTTATTCCAAGTATTCAATTTTTTACTTAATTGAAAGATATTAATTTGTCTAGCAGACCACGAACACTAGTGAATTTGTTACTTTTGCAAAGTCCCAATGGAAAACTGAACAAACCTTTTTATGTCTACCAAAGTCTTCTAAAATTTAGGGAAGTTGAATTTTACCAATCTCTTTATTATTTTTTCAAGCTTTATTATTTTGTAAAGTGTTTTTAGGAGATTTTTTAAACAAAGATAAATGCAAGAAAATTTAATTTTATTTGCATGATTTGATCAATCATCACAGTTAATGCATCAATGCAACCACCACAATTCATTCTCCACTAAAAAAAATCTTACAGAAATCTAATTTGCTAGACAAAAATGGATGGAAAGTTAGCATTATCTGGGCTCCAGATAATGCCTACTTAACACATCCTTTTTTTGCAAAACGTGTCAAAAAATTTGTACTTAAGTTTCTTAGGTCTTTCTAGACATCAGATTGGCTAGTTTTTGCTTTGATGTGTGTCCCAGTGTTGATTTCTTTAAAGTAAAGATAAAGATTGGCTACTTGCCTTTGCACTCGTTTTTCAGTTAATAATCATAATTCATTAAATCACTTTAAGATTGTAATAGTATTAATCTCACAATAATGTAAGAATGTACAAATTTTGTAATTTGACGTATTTTTGTTTTCAGATGATGAAAAAAGTGAACATTCCGACTCCTCCGAAGGCAGTGAGCTGGTCAGTGCTGTTGAAAGTGAGAAAAAAGACTTTCATGATGTCCTTTCCATGTCGGAGAATGCACAACAGGTATCACATTAAAGGACAAATAATGGCATTTAAAAATCACAGTAGCTCAAATAATGTACCAATTGTTAATTTATAATTTTTCAGTTTAATTCTAAAACAGCACTTAAAATCATGATCTGTACTGTATGCCTTGGTGATAAAAGTGATGCGACAAATGAGATCATCGAATGCGACAACTGCAGTGTTACAGTGCATGAAGGTAATGTGATGAATCAATAATTGAGATGAAACTTTTTTAAAATTCCATATTTAAAAGAGCCAGGTTCTGAAAATTAGACTTCTATAGTTTTATACCCATAAATTTAACAATAATATGAGATTTTTAGGATGTTATGGGGTTCAGGATAATGATAGTGTTTGTAGTACTGATTCTCCTTGCCCTACAACGCCATGGTTCTGTGATGCTTGTAAGGCCGGTCTAGATGACCCTGAGTGTGAGCTATGTCCGAATGGAGGTAAAATGCCCATTGAAATCTTTCAAAGATTGTGGTCTGACTTAATTTCTTCTACTCTCAGGTGGGATATTCAAAGAAACTGATGTGGGTAAATGGGTCCACTTAGTTTGTGCCCTGTATGTGCCAGGGGTGGCATTCGCAGAGGTCGATAAATTGCAGAATGTCACTCTGTTCGAAATGGCTTATTCTAAATGGGGGGCCAAACCGTGCAGTCTTTGTCCAGACCAGCGGTTCGCTAGAACAGGAGTTGTCGTCGGTTGTGATGCTGGAATGTGCAAAACTCACTTTCATGTCACTTGGTAAACCTTGTTTACTTTTGTAGAAAGAAAGCCAGTAAAAACATTTAAATTAATTATTGTAATTTTTCAGTGGTCAGAGAGAAGGCTTGTTAGCTGAAGCCCATTCGGAAGAAGTAGAACAAGCCGATCCATTTTACGCACATTGTAAACTCCACACTGATAAAAATCTCTTAAGGTATGCATAATTGATTATTTACCTGTTTTCTGCTACTATTGCTTAAAATTATTTTTGTCCTTTAGGAAAAGGAGGAGGAACTGGCTGGCATTGCAGATGAGGACAGATGAGATTAAAAAGACGAGCAAAGAGGACGAGGAGCTTCAGAGGATAAAACGTAGGCTTAGCAAGTATAGGACAAAATACATAAACTCTAGAATTGGAAAATTACAACCATGGGGTAAGTTTTTATCATACTCTCATTAGACAGGTTTTTGAAAATTTATTATTTTTCAGTCCCAACTCAGAAAATGGCAAGACTTCTCACAACAAGTGCCAGTGCTTGCAAGGCTCTCTGGAGGAAAGCGGAGCTTAGTGGAGCAGACACTGAAGGTTGGGCTTTGCGGCAGTCTCAAGTTGATGCTTTATCTGACGTACACAGGAGATGGTACATTCAACCTGCTTTCACGTGAGTCACATTCTTTAAAAAAATACATATACCATGAAGAGTAAAATGTTTCAATTTATTTGTTTTATTTTTGTAGAGTGGAGTTTATCGGCTATTATCTTGACCGAAATGTAAGAATCCTAACAATGCGCAAACAGTTGGCAGAATTATTGGAAGAGAATGCGAAATTGCTTGAGGAACAATCAGTCGTCGAAGAAAAAAAAGATAAGGTGATTTTTTTTCTTAAAATAAGGTTTTACCTTTTAAGCTTTTAAATAAATAAATAAAATAAAAAAAATAAAAAGGCCAGGGGTACTGTGATAATTGTACCCACAACTGCAGGGTCTGCAAGCCAGGAGTCTTAACATGCTGGCCACTCAGCTACTTCGGTTTTAAGAATTAAATTTAAATTATATGACATTATGCTTGATCATTGCCATCTGCGAACCAGTTGGTCACTTCTATGCCACTCCTTCAATTTTAATTGAAAAATTGTCTACTCCATTTCTTTTTCAAAGTGAAGTATAACCTTTAGAATGAATGCTTGGAATAGAAGGTAGTGAAGGACCAAGATCAGTTCGCTATTTAGTATGGCTCTATTAGTATTTTGAGCTAATCCAGGATTTTTTTTTCAGATTTTTTTTAAATTAATATATATTTTAATGCACAATTTATGAGTCATTTATGAAATAAATGTATATTACACAGATTTTAAAGGACAACACAGATGAAATGAACAAAAATCAGCAGCTCAAAGAAGAACTGAAAAAGTACCACGATCTGATTTCTTTGTTGTGCCCCAACCACAAACCGCCTGACTTGAATTTACTCGGAAGGCCCCTTCTACAGCCCACGCCTTTTACACAAGGTTTGTATATGCCAATCCTAAAGAGACAGACGTAAACAAAAATATTGTCAATATGAATTTTTATAGTCTGTTCACCCAAAAAGCCCGGGTCGTTGCCGTCTCAAGGAATGTCTGCAAACAATTTGACAGGTATTGCTTTGTTTTTCATTATTATTATTATTATTTTTTTTTTTTTTTTTAACGTTTTGCCATCCATCACGTGTTTGATTCAGTTCGAACCTATATGAAGCCTGGTTTCAAAAAAATATTGTTTGTCACATATTATGTTGAGATTGCACCTTTGGAATGTTGCTCTGGTGAAAATGCTTTTTTTTCTTGTTTTTTTTTTTTTTAACTGGCAAAGTGTGGTGAGCTTTGTGTTGCAATTGCAGTAACTGATGTCTACTTAAATTAAAACTATACATTTAGAAATGGCTTTGAATAATTTTAAGTTATTGATCCTCAACCTTATTTTCCTGCACCCCTATTTTATTTATTTATCCATTTTTCTTCTTCTAGGAATGACCAAAAATTAAAAATTCGAGTCAGTCATTTGAATAGCACATTAAAAATTTATTGTTTCTAGACTAAGGGTTTTATTTTTGAATTCTTCCTCCAGGCAGATAACTTATTGCCATGGCTTACTTTGCATTTTTACATGTATGACCTATTCTCAAAAAATAATTATTATTATTTTTTCAAAGAAGAATATTAATATGAGAAAAGTATTGATTCAAAATTCTCAAATAATTAACTACGTGTTGTTTATAAAAATTCCAAAGGATGAAGTAATTAATGATATATGAACCAATTAATACTCTCTTTTCATTGTTCAGATTGTTTTCTGAACTAAAAAACAAGTTGTAAATTTTCAACTCAATGTAAATGGACATTATTATTGGTTAATTTATTTGCATTTTCAGTTCCCTCTTTAAATAACAGTTGCGGGCTTTGCAATGGTAGGCAGGACCAGCATCTGCTGGCCAAGTGCGACACATGCTATAAGCATTACCACTTGGGCTGCCTCAACCCTCCCCTCATGAGAATGCCCAAGAAAACCAAGCTGATGGGCTGGTAGGCATTTTTTTTTTTCTTCAAATTTACTTACTCTGCCTCTCATCGAGTGTAAAACCCGGCTCTCCTCATTCTAGGCAGTGTTCAGAATGTGACAAAGATTCAGATAGTTCTGGACTCGAAATCGTAGATCCTGAAGCGCCAAGGCAGCTGAGAAAAAGTGGAAACGGCGACTCTTCTTTCTTTTCTGATCGGGTATATGTAAAGAAAAACATTGAGATTTGTCCTCATATATATTTTTATTTAATCCTTTCATTATTTTTTAAATTTTATTTTTGTTTTTATTTATTTTCTGTTTTGTAGTATGATGTTAAAGAAGTTTCATCATTTGAAGATGTTTCAAAGGTCATGCAGTTGTCAGGTAAAATAATTTTTTAATTTAATTGTTTTTTTCTGAAATTTTTGAAATTTCAACATATTTTTTACTCCTCACCACATCAAAATGTGATAAACGAAACCAGCCTTCAACGGTTCTCCATTCATTGGTGTGTTTTTGAACAGCTTTGCTGTGCATGAAGTTAGTTGCTTTTTTGCTTGCACGTGGATTGTACCCAAACTTTGCTTTTATATTTTAATAGCTATGATTTAAACAAATCTTTATTAATGTATGTAGAACAATATCAATTAAGTAATATTTCAGAAAAGGAGTCAGAACATCTTGTCCTTTTTGTGCAATTACAGGTTGAGAAGTGGCAGCTCAAGGGTATAGGATTGTACCCTGTAAACATTTTACAATATTATTATTCTGCATGAATTAAAAAAAAAGGGCAGCCCAAATTTCATTACTGTTCTTATAGACTTCTTAAATTAGAGTGAAGAAGTTAAAATTCATCATCCATTCTGAAAAAGTTAGTTTTATCTTTAATTTACCAATTTCCAGGATCTCTTTCAACTCACGTCCAGCAGTCTTGGCCAGAACACATTTTTATGCTCTTATTTTACTTATTTTTTACTTTTTATTTTTTTGTGGTACAACAATTATGATTATTGGTGGATCAATTAGGAATGACTGCAGCTACACCATCAATTTTGTGGTCATAATTGTGTACAGAAATTGCTTATCTTTCTTTTTCAGAACAGTTTGAAGAAAATGCTAGATTAGGTCTTCAAATTTGTTGTTTGTTTTACTTTTACTCAATTGGTCTACATGAATAATTTGGAATTTCATAAATTTTGGCCAATATAGAATTAAAAACCTAAAGTTTAATGCAATCAGTCTGTGAGTTGTTTCAAAATCATAAAAAACAGGATAGAAAACAAACGATCATTTCTAAGCATAATGGATCATTTGGAATCTATCAGGTCTTTGTAAAAATTCAATTACGAGCATGAACAGACCTGCCATTTGGAATTTATCAGGCCATCACAAACAATCTATTTATTGGATCTCAAGGTTCATTTGTTTAGATCTATCAGCAGATGATCAATGATGACTGACTCCAAGCTTTGAATTTAAAAAAAAATCTTCATGGGGGTCAAGGTGTGACGAACCTGTAGCTTAGTTGTTGCCTAATCAATTTTATCTTCCTATCCTTGCTGTTGTGGTCTCTTTGACAGAGCTGGGAAAAGACATACACACCCACCATTGAAGATGGCAGAAGCCGAACTTATCTGCTAGACCAAAACAGTTACGATAAGCAGACCAAAATGACCGGAAAAAACAAAACTACAAATAAATACTAAACTAGTGAAAGCATTCTCCAACAAATTTGGCTCTGATCTAAACAAATTGATAATAATAAGAATTCAAATAAGGGTTACCAACAAAATTGCAGACCTAGAACCTAATGACTGTTTTGTCATTATTATCAGTCAATTCTTTTAAATAAATAAATATAATTTCATCATGATTTAAAGAAGTTCAATTCTTTCGTTAATTATTGTTTCTGTACTGTGTCTTATAAGCTTAAATTAGTTTTCTACAGTTATTTATTTTCATTTCAGAAGTAAATGAAGGCTTCAGAAGTGGTAAGAAACGAAAGCGGGAGAAACATCATCGGTACTCTCCCGAACCAGGGAATCCAAGGCCACATAAGCACAAGCACAAACACACCAAACAGCAGGACGAACAACGACAAAGCTTGAAAATTTGTGTAAGTATAATTTAAGTTCTATTTTCTCCCAGTAGAAATTAACATTTGTTTGTTTAGTTCAAGTCTGTCCCACATCCGACTGGAGGAAGTTCGTACGTTGCTACGCCCAGTATTAATCTATCTCCAACAAAACCTGTCGCTGCTGTGAGTCCCACGACAGTGGTGATCCCTGGTCAAGTTTTCCGTCAAGTGGCCAAGAAAAAAGAAGAAGATCCAATTATGTGCGTCACTTGCAACATGGTCGGCAATGCTTCCAATCTCGTCAGGTAATCATATTGATTTTCACATCTGTTGAGAAATGTTTAACAAATGAAAAAAAACAATGTATTAAATTTTATTGTTTTAACTCGATTGTTTATTTATACGTTTTTAGATGTGATGAGTGCCTCCAAGGATTCCATTTTGCTTGTCTCGATCCGCCAGTAAAAAAATCACCTAAGGTCAGGGGCTACTCCTGGCATTGTGCAAACTGTGATCCAACAGTAAGTCATTTATTTTATTTTTTAATTAATATTATCAACCAAAACCTGTCAATCAATTTTTTGTTTGTTTCAGGAAAGTGATTAATCATCATTATGTATTTAAAACTGGCTGCAGTGTCCAGCCGAGAATATTTGCGTCATGAAGATAAAATATTTTCTAACAATCCGTAAATAAATTTTACTTTATATTAATATATGAAGTGATTAAACTTGTAAGATAGCACGTGTTATCATTTATCATACACCCTGACTCGTGAAATATTCACAAATAATTAATGAAGGGGTTAAGGAAATCAAGGAGGCCGCACACTTGTGCCCTCGGTACGTATGTGAAGTCCGACTTGTCCGAGTTGACCACGATCTGCAACAAAGACAGCGAGACGAGAAGTTCTTTAATAAAGATGAAAACTATTAAAAAGGGAGAAATTGCCAAGACTAGATACGGAAAGAACATGAAAACTAGTGATATCATTCGAATAAGGTTGATCGACAGCAATAGAAAAAAAACAGAGTCGTCAGGGATTAGCATAGAGTCGGGCAAATCCATCGTCCACTATCGCCTTTTTAAGCAGGACTGCACCGAAAGGCACACAGGTCCGACAAAGCCAAAATGGTGCGATCTGGAAATCTGTGATGACGATAACGACCCGACTTTTTTCAAACAGAGCCAGAGGAAGATATCGGTGATTTATAAATGCCCTGAGTTAAAAATGCACCTTAAACGATACTTAGAAGTCATCTCTAAAAAAATCAAATGGAACAAAAGACTCATCTACAGTTACATCATTTCCCGCATTTCACCGGAGCGAATCGAAGTAAAAAGCGAAGTCCCGATTACTTCTATGGGTCCTTATCTGGAAATATTGGAAAATCCAAATTTGCCTTTGTGGGAACAGTTGTGTAGAACAATACAGCTGGACACAGGGCATTCTGTCGGAGATATCATGGTCAACATTCATTTAATAAAAGGTTGATTCAAAGTTGTAAATTTTTATTAGACAACCGAGACAAACCTCATATTTTCGTAGTCAATGAAGCGATTTGTTTCAATAGTTTTATTTTTATAATTGATAAACAATATTTATATTTTGTTTGCTCATAGAATAATTTTTTCGCCATTACTACTTCATTAATATTATTAGCCTTAATTGTTGTGAGGAGTTTTGGACTAGGTTGAAAATCTCTTGAATAGAAAATGCTATACTCCCAAAAAATATCTATTTAATATTTTTGAAAATTTCTGCTTTAAAAAAATACGTAAAGTACCTAAGCATCATTTCAAAGGATTTTTTACACTGAAATCAATGCTGCAATTTGTTTTTAAAACAGTCAAAAAATAAAGTTATAGCAAAAAGTTTGGGAAAAATTCCTAATTTTGTTTGTTTTGTAATAAATTCTAATAATTAGCTTCCTGTTTGTAGTAAAAACATTGAATTGTTTTTAAAAAATTCAATTATTATTACTAACAATAATAACTGAATATATTATCATTGTTTACACAGCTGGCCTTATGGGAACCAAGGAAGCCAGAGTGAATTTTATTTCCTGGAAGTAAATAACTTTCACAATAAATACTTTGTTATATTCAGTAAAATTTTATCAGTTAGTCAAAATAAATCAAAGGGTGTATTTTTCTCTACAACTGTGCTGCATGGGTATTTTCGGTTTTGCTCTTTCATCGGTAGACCATCAAGGACATCAAGAATGTTTTATTTTCTTCAATCTGTCTCCTGTAATACACTGGTGGGGTGAACTTTATTTTATTTATTTTTTTAAAGAAAGCCCTGACCATCCATTCCTGAATACTGTTGTCATATGTACAATAGTTTTATTGAAACTGACAGTAATCTCATTGTGTAGTCAAATTGTACTACCAGAAATTTCTCAATCATGCCTGAGTAATCAACAAAACCGATTGTGTAGCTTGTTATAGTATGAATAGGTTGAAATAATATCCTTAATTTGGGTGAATGTATTTATTGGTGTGAGCATTATGCTATTTTTGGGATGAAATATCAAGTATGTCTAGGTTATTTAGTTCAATATCCATTTGCAATGGGATAGGAGGATAGTCACTGGCATATAAAAAAAAACCTGGTGACTACTCAACTGTATGAATGTATTTATTTGCACGAGTGGTAGTGTTTATAAACACAGTCTGTGTGGTATATCGAGTACCCACAGGTTTGTCGAACCAATTAGGTTAACTTAGGATAGTGAATACTTGATTTTCACTGTCTGATTGTATTTATTGGCATGAATGCAAGGAGGGTGTCAAAGTGAAAATCCCAATTATAGATTTAGGCTGTATTTTCAACAATTTAGACTAATTGCCTTTGGTGTTCACTTGAGTGACTGTGGGGAGGAGATGGAAGTCAAACACTGACAGAAAAAAATATTCTAGAGGCATATTATTAGTTATTTCTTTAATACATAAATATTTAATAAATAATGAGTTCAGTAAACAAAAACAGAGGAAATGATAACTTATGAAAATTTTGGACTTGCACCTTGTAAGTTTCATTTGCGGTTGTTTTTTTGTTTTTTTATTGAACATGTTAAATGTGAGAAATAATTGTGACTGTCTTTAAAAAATCGTGTCATATTATTTCTACAAAATTTTTTACAAAATTATTCACTAAAGAGAGAAATAACAGGAAGACAATTGGATTGCTATCAAATGCATTTCTACAAAATGTTTAATGACCTAACACAACATTTAAGCAGCAGATGCAGTCACAACGTTCTGCACGAGTAAGGCACTATCAAACTGCAAGAAGAAAAGTGAAAGAGTTTGAAAAAGTAAAAAAAAATATATATATATAAAGTAATAAAAACAAAACAAAATTTATCTAAGAATATTTTACAAAGATTAGTATATACATAGAACGTAGTTACAGTTTAATTAATGAAAATATCAATGAAACTTATTTGGTTACTGCTTTTTTTAATTGCTTTAAAAACTTAAAAAAATAAATTGGTCCACAAAAATATTCAGATCGATTTCCACCAGTTTGAAATAAACACAAAGGTTTCCACACAGAAAAAAAAAACCGAATAATGACTAGGAGGGGTTTCACAGTTGGTTCCAGGCTCTATAAATATCCATGGTTCAAAAGCTCTTCCCATCTGATGGTGTTCTGGAAAACTTCCTGCTGGAGCCAGAGGTCGTAGTGCTGTTTGAAATCTTCCGTCAACTCGACTCTCTGCCCGAGTACAGATGTGATGCAGGTATCGACTGGCTCGAAGTCCGGATCGGTGTTGTGTTGGGTGTATCTACGAGTGTTGAATCTGTCGACGGACGTTTTCAAGATGCATTCTTCTCCTTGATAATCCCATGGTTTCGCATCTAAGTCGTTGCCGTATGCCCAATCGTCATTAAGCCTATGACGTACCTTCTGATATATGGCGCTCATTGTTTTCATGTTTGATTTCCTCCATTGACGGCCTAAGTACTTTGTCTGCATCTTCAGAAGTTTCAAAACATAAAGTTGCATCATGGCATGCCTGACTTTAAGTGTTTTCTTTAGAATGGGAGCTGATTTGAAAACGACGAGCATCATTATCCTCGAGTGCTTCCACTTAGTGAGCTTATTCAAGATCCTGAGGAGGTTTATGCACGCAAAGAGATTCCTCCAAGAGTACTGTTGGTTATCTCCTATGTCAAGACTCTCTGATGTCAATTCAGGCTGATCACCTATTACGCAAGCTGGAAAATCAAGAATCGGAATTACATTTTTTTCTGCTACGTATGTCATTATATTCTGATTGAAGAATTTGATAATGAGAGGGATACAATTTGCAAAAGCAAGATGCTGAGACATAAATTCAAACTGATATATATGGTTCAGTTTAAAATGTTTCAACAGGAGGAGTAAAATTCCTGAAATCGCTTTAACGATAATTTCTTTATGACGGTTTACATCTGTGCTCAATTTCATAGATTGCAACATTGTCATGGGCATTTCACCAGGGAGAACATCAGTCATGATATTTATGGTGTCAGATTTTGCTTTAGAAGTTGGAGAAGCGGCAAGGAGTATCTTTAAAAGGGAAATCATGTACTGAGGAAGATTGGGAAACATTGCTTGGTAAACAATTTCTGCCGGTGTCAACTTTATCGGGCCCTCAGACTTGGATACGGGGCTTTTAACGAGTTCTTCCTCTTGTTCGACTTGGATTTCAGAAAGAGATTTGTACAAATGTTGCTTGAAGACACGTACACCTTCGTGGATCGGCTCGGGAAGGCCGAAAAGCGATTCACGGTCGCCTTCAAGAGGAAAGCCAACAAATTTTACCCTTGTGCTTTCCAAAAATTGGTCGAGGTCTTTCTGCCTCACTTTTGGAACCCATGGGAGGCCTTTGCTCTTTATCGGGACGGGTGTGAGAGGTCTTGGACTCGGTGCCTGGGAAGGCTCTTCTTGCTCAAATATCCTATCTTTATCTGGTTCCAACTCGCTCTCCCTCATTTCTTCGTACGTGTCTGAGTTCTCAAATTCTACACCCATTTGCTCATCGAGGGAACTCTGTTTCATAAGGCTACGCCGAAGAGGCCTGTTGTTCCTTTTCTGGTTGTTCTGCGTTTCGAGGAGCTCTGCAGCATTGAAAGGAGGGGACGATGCTCGCATATTTCTAACGACCTCTATCGTATCTTCTTCTATCGTTTCTAAGCCCGCTTCTTTCCTATATTCATATTTCAATTGGCGAAGTGTGTCTATCCCACCTAGCCCGACAAGTATGCACTTCCAAAGTAGTAAAAGGACTTTTTTCATTGGGAAATGCGGCGCAGACCCGCTGCAGTACCTTGTCACCATGTTGAACAGTTTAATTATTAACATATCGTCACCGAAAGAATGAAGGATGTCATTCTGGACTGCATGTATATAATGGGAGAAGTCCTCATTTGGCTCATCGATGAGTGATCGGATCACTTCGACGGTCGTGTAAAGAACAGTGAGAATTACCCTCAGATCTATCGAATCAGCGAGGCTCACTGCAAACTTTCTACAAACTGTTGTCGCATTTTCAATTTCAATGTTCAAAAGCTCTATAAAAGCGTGAAAAACCCCCTCATCATAAAGTAGTAGAACGTTTTCTCTCGTGTTCAAAATCTGCTCACGATCACTTTGCACCTAAAACATAAAAACAATTATATTAATTAAATAACTTTTATGCGCAGTAAGTTGAACAAATAATATGAACTGTGACAAAAGTGGGCTGTAATAAAATAATAAAAAGAAGAAATTGAATTGGCTAAAGTCAAAGGTCAAACTGATTTTTTTCCCCAATGTAAAAATACAATGAGTACAATTTTGCACAGTCTGGTAAGCGTTTTTGGATGGTGAAAGTTGCTTGAATAGGATTTGGGTTAGAAGATTAAATTGCGATATCATCCAAAAGTCAGCAGTATAAATGGTATAAAGAATAGGACTAAGAATGTTCCCTTGTAGGATGCCAGCTTGTACTGGTCATATCTTAGTTGCTGCACCTCATTCTGAAGAACTGGTCAGTTAATAGGCATCCAGGATTGTTTGATTTGAATGATTGGATGTGCTAGATGTAGGATGGCTTGGCAAAACCCCACAGTCCACTCAATAAAATCTTGAATAAGGTTAGTGTAGTGTTAACGGTCAAAACAAATTTCTGTCCTAGAAGTCTTCCTCGTCATCGAAGTATTCTGTAAGTTGCCTATTACATCTTTTGTGGGGATTCCACATCCGTCTGCTATCTAGGTATAGACCTAAGCATTTGATTTGAACAGAAATCGATATCTCTTTGTTGTTGATGTAAAGTGGAGATCAAGGCTGTTTTACCAATGTGAACATCCACAAAAACCATTTGGGCAGCATTAGACTCAACTTCTTATATCAGATTTAATGAGTAAATTTTTTTTATTCAGTGTAAAAAGTTTGTGGCACTCCACATCAAATTGTGCAAAAAATATTGTATATAAACCACATGGCACACTGAAAGGAGTGATTCACTTTTGTACATAACGATACACCTAGAAGCAACAACTATCTTTTAACCTTTGAAGATCACTTCAAGTAGTAGAGGCTATACCAATACCAGAGACTATCACTAGCACATTTTTTTTCAGATGGATATCACGTTTTGATCTACCTCTTCATATTGTGATAGACCAAGATAGAAATTTCATGTCTTCACTCTTTCACCAGGTTGCCAACCTCAGGAGGTATCAAAGTAAATCACATTACAAGCTATCATCTGTAATTCATTGAGAGACAAAATCAGACACTGAAAGCTGCTCTCACGAGCAGAATAAACACTGACTGAGGCTTCTGACCATTAGACATAGTACTGTTAGGATTACGATGTGCCTACAAGGAAGAGATCAAAGGGACTGCCGCTAATCTGGCCTATGGAACAAATCTAAAATTCCCAAGTGAATTCTTCGGCAAACCGACAAATCAAGTCAACAACACATAACTACGTTCACAAGACCAACCACCACAGCTTGGCTCTCATCACAAAAACCATTTGGGCAGCATTAGACTCAACTTCCTATATCAGATTTTATAATTTTTGCACATCCCTTCAGATAGCTTATACAGGGTTCTATAATGCACACCGAAAACATTCGATGTGCTGATTGGAGACTCATCAACCACTGTATGATTTGAAACCAGCATTAATTACAAACTGTTGACTCTGGAGAAACACAATGGTACTAATATTCATCACCTCATCTACAAAAGTGATGCCTTCTCCACCTCAGGACTCTGGCATACCAAACCAGCCACGCACACGAGTGGACGTCGATTACAATTTTCTCTTAAGAACTACATTACTTACTCAGAGGTGACCAAATTGTCCAAAAAATTTATTGCATATAAACCATGTTTAAAGGGAAGTCTGCAGATTTCTTTCAGTATATGATTGTGACATTTATGAGATGTTATTGTTACCTCAGCCCAGCATCCTTGCACCAGGTACAGGAAGCATCTGGCAGCCTGCATACGAAGGTTCTTGTCTGATACTTCCAGCTGATCAAGCAATTTGGCGATGATGGTCTTCCGCCTTTGGAGGTCCAACTTCCCCCAATTGGGGGACAGGTCGTACATGTACATCTGCTCCTCGAATGCCTTGACGTTCAACTGGAACTCCGGCTGCTCCGAGTAGGTGTAGAGCTCGCCGATCTCGTTGATGTGCGAGTCCGCGTCGTCGTAGACGAAGTCCAAGTCCGGGCAGTCGGGCACTGAGTCCGAATCCCGTCGCAACCTCCGATAAAAGTCCCTCTGCATCGGAACGCCCCGTTTTCCGTTGCCGTTCGCGTCCATGTTGGCGTTGTCGTTGTTCGCGTTACCCGTCTCGGGGTCCATTTCCCGTTTGTACGACTTGTAACTGGCGCCCGTGCTGAACAGCATCGCTTACGTGCTGAGACGGCCCATCGCCGCGGGGAGTTTCATCCCGGGTCCTTTCCAAGGAGAAAAACTGATGGGAAAACGTCAACTCCCGTCGACCTCGAACTGGGCAATTTCGATACCAAATCACAAAGAATTTAGCATCGATACTCCCAACCTGCACTTAGCGCTCGTATCGATCGTATCTCCTTCTAAATACCAATTACCACGTACTATCACACTTGCACAATCTTTTAGATAAAATTTGATATAAAACTTAAACTTGAACCAAATTTTATTATTAATAGTATAAAATAGATTGAACTAGAGCTGAAAGGGTTTTGCGTCGCTTTGCCAACTTAGTACCAGTAGTACCAGTACGGTTAACCGGCAACCTGCAGAAGGTTTGACGGTTTGTTTTGACCGTGTCTGCAGTCCGCCTTCTATGCTGAAGTTCAGGATGAGCAGGAAGAAAATTTCCCAAACCGAGCTGAGGAAGTTTATGACTGCCCAGAAGAGGAAGGCCCTCGACTCTATCAAGAAAATCGAATCGCCTCTGGCAAAATATCCTTTTTTTCTTAAATTTTCTCTGGCAAAATATCCTTTTTTTCTTAAATTTTCACCATTAAATTGCTCGTCACTATTAACAAAAAAATATTAATTAGTCACAGTTTTTGTAGCTCTATTCACTGATGGCGTTTATTATAACCAAAGCTGTATTTAAAATTCCATGAAATTCCACTGTACATATTAAACAATGCATAGGCTTAAAATAGTCCTGTTGGCGCTATATTAATTATTTCAATTAATTATTTTTTTATCTAAGGTCTTGGTTGCAGTGAAAAAGTTAGTGTCACGCGCAGGATTTGAACCCTTGACTTTTGGCTGAATACGCCGCTGCTCTAATCACTTAAGCTATCATGACTTTGATCCATTGGACACCAACTCCTCATCTCAACCAACTAACTTTTGAATATTCCCTCTTTTTTCCACATTTTCAAATATTGTATATTCAGGATTCGTTTTGCTGCAACTTATGAACAGGGAGCTGATTATTGTATTAATCCATATATCTTTAGTCGGTAATAATTGACCATATTAATTATTTCAATTAGTTATTTTTTACCTAAGGTTGAGATGAAAAATTTAGTGTCATGAGTGGGATTCGAATCCTCAATTTTCAGCTGAATATGCTGCTGCTCTAACCACTTAAACTATAGAAATTATAAATGATGGAGGGGTGTGGAGTTCAATCCTTTTTTTAAAAAGATGGTTCCTACTCACATTAAGTTGTTTTGCAACAATCCGGATTTTGAGCCCTTTAGCTCATCGTCAGGTTGAAGGGTTTCTACAAACACGTCTCTCGACATGAATTGCAAAAGTATTGCACTTAAACTAACGTGACTTCGATCCACTGGTACACCGACTCCTCATCTCAACCTACGAACTTTTGAATTTTCTTCTTTTTGCCTTATTTTCTAATATTGTGTATTCAGGATTTGTTTTGCTGCGACTTAGGAAATGACACAGGGAGCTGTTAGCGAAGTGATTACTTCTTTAATTATTTTATTAATCCAAATATATTTAGCAGTCATAATTGGCCATATTAATTGTTTCAATTAATTATTCTTTTTATCTAGGATTTTAGGTGAGATGAAAAGCCATGGGTTCAAATCCTGCTCGTGACACTAACTTTTTCATCTCATCCAGGATCTTAGATAAAAAGAATAATTAATTGAAATGATATGGTCAATGATGACCACTAAAATATAAAGATTAATAAAATAATTAAAGGAGTAATCAGTTCGGTAACAGCTCCTAGGCCTCTTCATAAGTCGCTGAGAATCAAATCCTGATTATATGACATTTAAAAAATGGCAAAAAGAGGAAAATTTGAATGGTTTTAGTTTGAGACAACTCTCACTCCTCAGAATTGGTGTCCGAGTGGATTGAAGTAGTGATAACTCAGGTGGTTAAAGCATCAGCGTATTCGCTTTTATACAATATAAGTGCGTCTACAGATTTTGTTTTCTTCTGAGGGGTTGGTTCAATAAAAATAGCCTCTACCCACAGAATTTCTTAATTTTGACATTCAAGGCAGAACCTTTGCAATAATTTGCTTTCATGACTTTTTATCCAACAGAATGAGCTTTTGAAAAAATGGTACATACTCTTTTTTCATCAAGACATTACCCACAGAGGGCTTTGAATTTAGGAATTCATTAATCATGTTCACCTCATATCACAATAGTTCCTTAAAATTCAAGTGATGTTCCTTAAATTTTTTTGTATGTAAAGATTCCTTTTATCCACTGACTGACTCTTCTGTCAGCTTCAATTTTTATTTCCAAGGCTTAGAAAATTGTAAGAGGCAAAAGCTTAATGAGTTTATGGTTCTTAGTTTGTGGATGCAGATGTACCACAGTCTAAACTATCATGAAACTCAGAAGCAGCCAGTAATACATTATATATATATTAGGTATATTATATATATAGTTATTATATATATTTAGGTATATTTTTTTTACACTATTCAGAGCATTAAATGGATAAAATTTTATCCATCGAGCTAAAACTTAGGTACTTTTTAAGTTTTATTTATGACATTTCATTTGGTTTCATTTATGAATAAATTCTCCTTAATTCCACCATCACATATTCAGATACTGGTGTCCTCTCGTGTATCGTATGCGATTCTGTTATTAAGTCAGAAGCTATTTGGAATGTGCACATAAACTCTAAACAACACAAGGAAAACATAGCAAGAAAGAAACAGAATGCGGCGGCACCACCCCCACAAAACATCATTCCCACACTACTTATGCCATCGCCACAGGCAGGTCCTGTCCGACACATTTTTAAAAAACCGGGCACTGTCGTGAAAGAGGAAGTCGAAGATGATCCTCCTCCACCTAAAAAGCTTAAAGGCATTTTGAAGAATGCGACCCCCCTTCCTGATAACTTTTTTGATGATATTGCTGAAACTAAAAAGGAGGTTGAAGAGGAACTGGATACAAACGGTGTTAAAGAAGAGACTGAAGATGAACCAATGGAGACGGAGACGACGGAAGAACCTGTTGTTGAACTCCCTGAAGGATTTTTTGATAATCCAATTTTAGATGCCAAGGTGAGGAGGCATTTTGCAATTTTGTCATAGTTCCTGTGAAACACTTTCAAAGGTTTTTGTTTTTTATTTTTATTTAGGCGAGAAAAGTTGAATACAAGGATCCAATCCAGGAAGAGTGGGAGAGGTTTCAGAGGGAGATAAAAGAGGAGACGACTCTGTCTGCCCAGATCATCCACGATGAAACTGAAGATGCAACTGCTCTGAGACAGATTGAAGAAATCGACGAACAGCTCAGGAAGCTCTCAAAAGTTGTAGAACTAGAAAAGCGTAAAGACAGGTTCAAAGCTGATGCTCTTCTCAAACCGAAGGAAGTGAAAGAGGAAAACGTCTCAAGCGGCGAAGATGATGATTATGAACTTGAATTTGACTGGCGAGCAAAACGATACCTGTGCTAAATCTTTCTAAAGTGTACAGTGAACTTTAAATAACAAATGTTATAAATAATTCCTGTGTAAATATGTAAAATATGTTGTGTATAGTTTTTGAAATTATTTTTTAAATATATTAATGCAATGTTCATTTTTTACATTCTTTTTTTTTTTTTTTAGTTTTAGCTCTGTCTAACATCTTTGGACTTTTCTCCATCTTTAATCATAGTTTTGGTTAGATATGTGTGTTTCTTAGGTTTTTCATAATTTGTTGACTTCTTGACCGCTCTTCACAAATTCAACAATTCATTTTGGTTATTTTATTTTGTTGAGTTTTTTATATGAAAAGGAAGAACAAGATGGTCAGAGATGATGCTGCTGGTTTAGTCATATTTGAGACACTGAGAAGAAATCCCACAATTTAATTAGACATTGTAGCTTTGTCATTTAAATTATTCAACAGATTATTTACGATAGACCTCAAGAACAATCTTACAACATAATTATTTTATTAGATATATTTAAAATACCAACGGTATTTATCTCATAAACATTTAACAAGAATGAACTAGTTTGGTCTTTTTGGTCTGCCAATCCTCGTTTGTCTGACCAGATGAATTTCGGCATTCGCCATCATCAGTGTTAAGTTACCAAAAATTTATGTTTGTAATGAGATATTGCTATCTTAAAAAATGTATTTTAATGAATTATATTTTTAATCTAAGGTATTGGTTGAGATGAAAAAGCAAGTGTCAGCAGCGTGATTCAAACCCATGACCTTCAACTCAATATGCAACTTCTCTAGCCCCTTAGCTTCGATCTACCCGGACACCCATTCATCTCAACCTACAACCTTTTGAATTTTTTTTGTTGTTATATTTTCAAATGTGTAATCAGGATAAGATTCTCGGTGACTTATGACGTGGCCATAGGGAGCTGTTAGTGAAGTAAGTACTTTTTTAATTATGATTTTAGTACCATAATAAAATACCAATTTCAAATAATGATATGTAAATTTGTGTTATGCAAATTGTATTGTTTCTTCTTTAAATAATTTTCTAATTAGCTCATGTTAACAATTTTCTAGTGTGAGAAATTAGTATCATCGTTATTGTGATATAATGTTCTGGTGGCTTGCATTTATCTTGACCAACTTAACCCCCAACCCTCTGCTTGCATGCAGCCCAACAGGATGTAGTTTTTGTTGAATTTCAGTTTTCCTAATATTTCCAATCATTGCAATTTGTTCCACATTGCAGTATTTTGATTGTGACAATTTTAATATGAAGATGAAAAATAAATCTTCTAAACGCATTCCCAAAAAAATAATGATTTATAAATTTGTGTTAATATGTATTGTTTCTCCTTTAAATCATTTTCTAATTAGCTCATGCTAACAATTTCATTTTTCTTGGCACAACTTAAACACCCAACAATACTCTCTGCTTGTTCACAGCCCGACAGGATGTAGTTATTGTCGAATTTCAGTTTTCCCAGTATTTGCAATCATAGCAATTTAGAATAAATTGCTACATTTTGGTTGTGATGATTTTAATATGAAGATAAAAAATAAAACTTCTGACTGCATTCCCCAAAAATACCAATTTCAAATAGTGATTTGTAAATTTGTTTTTATGCAATATGTACTGTTTCTAACTTAAATAATTTTCTAATTAGCTGATGTTAACAATTTTCTAGTATGAGAAGTTGTATTAGCATGATTATTGTGATCTTTATGTTCTTTTGGCTTGCATTTTTACCTTGACCAACTTGAACACTCAACAATGCTCTCTGTTTGAAAGCAGCCTGACTGGACGAAGTTATTGTTGAATTTCACGTTTCCAAGTATTTGCAATCATAGCAATTGAGTATAAATTGCTGTATTTTGGTTGTGACGATTTTACAATGAACATAAAAAATAATATTTCTGACTGCATTCTCCAAAAATACCAATTTCAAATAGTGATTTGTAAATGTGTTTTTATGCAATATGTATTGTTTCTCATTTAAATAATTTTCTAATTAGCTGACGTTAACAATTTTGTAGTGTGAGAAGTTGTATTTGCATGATTATTGTGATCTTATGTTCTTTTGGCTTTCATTTTTCTTGACCCAACTTAAACACCCTCTGCTTGAAAGCAGAGCAACTTTATTATTGTTTAATGTCTGTTTTCTTATTATATTTAATTGTTTGTATTTGTGACCGTTTAGGGTGAAATGTGTTGTTTTAGTTGTGCTGTACGCCGGCGAAGTGCATGAGGGAGCTGGTTTGACGGTGGTTCGGCTCTTTTCGACCTTGTCCGTCGTTCCAGAGCTCTACCTCGGCTGTGGACTCCATTTCTGAGACTGATCGATGTTAAGTTCTCCTGGCATTTAAATTGAGTTTTCTACCATTTCAATACAGTGTCTCTGCGAATTGTGATATTTTAAGTATTTAATTAGGCCCCTTATCTATATTGAGCCATGTCAGAGAAAAAAGGTACGTTATAATTGAACATTATACGAGCTGTTTCATTTTAGCCTTTTATCGCTAGGACAAAGGATTATTAACGCCTTTTTTCCCCCCTGGGCGGATAATAATCGCTTTGTCGTTTTATTTCTCTCATGTTTTTCGCGAGGGGCTCGGCTTTTCCGACGGTTTTCGCCCAATTTCACGATCAAATTCAACTTTTTTTTTGTATATTCGCACCATGGATTTGACGTTTGCCCCGTCCCGTGAAAACGAAGAAGAGCAAAATCAATACTGAACCGAAGGTGGTGAACAAAATGGAGCCACTTGCATCACACGTTTTTCCATTCCATCAGCTATTTTTCATTTTTATTGTTTGTATTTTTATTATATGTTCGATTTGTTTTTTCGCCTATTTACAGACTTTGTTATTACCGTTATTGTTGTAATGTATACATTTTCCTATCCTTCCGTCTCCCCCTGGTGATACTTATCAACGTCCTTGGATTTGGTTCCTGTTCACTCCCATTCCCTTGATTTCTTTTACTCTTTAATTATCTTACATAAATTAATCTCATTATGAAAAAAAGATATTTTTAGAAACGAAACACAAAATCCTTAGCACTGAAATCTTGACGATTTCATTTAATTCTGCCCTATTTTAAAAAAAAAAATCTTTAAAAATGGTCACTATTAAAAATGAAATAATAAAAAGAGATTTTGACTGTAGCAGTATCACTAATTAGCAGAAATGTGTACACAAAGAAAACTCATCAACATCTCCATCTGATTAAATTGAATGATATTGTGACATTTTATCTCCATCGCCATTTTCAGCGAGGAAATGTAAGTCTCATGTAGGTCGTGTAAATCATCGGCCGCCAACCTTTTTTGATTTCCGGCACCCTTAATATATTTCAATTATTTCATGGTACCCCATGTCAAAACATCTATCTCAGGGTAAACTTTACTTTTATACAGTAAAACCTCCATTATCATCAGTGGTAATGACATGGGAGGTCCACGGAAAATCTAAAACCCTAGATAATGAAATAAATTTTTTAATGCATTAATTAAAAGGTGAATTAAAAAGGCACAAGTATATACATTATGTTTATTAATATGTAACCCCCGAAAAATCATAAAATATTTCCAAAAGGTTAAATCGAAAAAGGGTGTTCACAGTAATGTTGACAAAGCGATACTAAAGGCCTGTGATGCCGATTCGATTCCAAAAATACACCCAATGCCAAGCAACAAGATTTGAAAGTGAGGGTTTTCTAGTAGAGGTGGTGTATTAGTGCGTTGTTCCAGAACGATGTAGTTGTAAACAGTCTGGTGGGAAAAGACGGGTGTTTTTTGAATCAGAAGTGACTTGTTGTTATGCGGTGCTCATGTGCTGTAAGGTAAAGGTCCAGGGTTCCATCCAGCGGCACTGCCTTGCCACAAATGGCATTTTTTCCCTCAAAAATACCAGCACTCGGTGCATATTAGCTCACGGTTGAAATACCTTCATCAAAAAATCAAAATTGTTACATGTGAAGTCACTTAATTTAAATTTAAAAATGGCACATGTGAATCCTTGCACTATTAAGTAAATTTTCAATATTCGAGTGTGCCATGTATTTTGAAAGGTAAAATACAAAACATATATAATAAAACCAAAGATTGAGTTTAGTTTTATATTTTAGTCGAAAAATAGTCTGGGGAAGTTCATGAATTATAGATTGATAATCTCTGACAGAACAACTGCCAAAGATTTGTCAGTCAGTCATGTGTCATTTTGTAATCTTATTTGGTTGGTATGTGCAACACAGATACAACACACCAGATTTACGTTGTCTTGGAGTGGATTCACCAAGACTGTCTTTTTTTCCATACAGAGACATGGGTTTTCATGTCTCTGCCACATTTGTTGGATTGTCTTTCGCTTTCTGATATCTTGGACATGCTTCTGTTTATGTCCCTACAGGAACAAAATCATCAATTGACTCTTGCATTGATGGATTGCAAAAAAAAAATTGCACGTTTAATTCTTAAACACACCAAGTTTCTAAGAAAAAAGATGTTGAAGACTAGATAAAATAAAAGATTTATAAGAATAAATAATTGTTGAAAGACTGCAATTACAGGCGTGAACACCATTTGAAAAAAGGCTACTGGAAAAGCAACCCACTTAAATTGAACATTATGCAATGAGTACTCTGCAGTCAACGTGTTAAATATACATGATGTAATTTAGTTCTCATGGTCACACCATTTCATTGGCAGGTAAGTATGACGGCCTTTTCATTTATCGACCACTCACTCATGTCAGCAAGACAAATATTACCATTGGGGGCATCGGTGGCCGCAGCGGTTAAGGTGTTTAAGCGGCACTTATCACTGTAAGGTAAAGGTCTGGGGTTTGGAACTAGTGTTCCTACATTCAAACCCGACATAACTTACAAATAAGCTTTTTTTTTCCAAAAACTGGCACCCAGAGGGTTATATAATTGAAATACCCTCGTAAAAAATTAATAACCTAAATTTTACCCAATTGATAAATTGTTTTATTTATTTTTAACTGCAAAAACATGAAATGAATTCTGGGTATGGATCAATGGTGGTAAATTTTGTGTATCATTTCTGCAGACGTGTACAATTGAGGGCTTTAACTGAACTTGTGGTTAAAAGGTTTATTTTATATTATTATGGAACATTTAGCAATTTAAAACTAAGCAGTTTTTTTTTGGGTGGGGGTAGGGTTGTTGTGAGCATGTTGTATTTTTAATAAAATACGATGAAAGATGACAAATAAATATATGAAGATATATAGAAGGATAATATCTTAAAACCCAAATGTTGAGAATTAAATACCCAATAAAGACTAAATCTATAATTAGAAAAACACTGAACTGGTCTGATTGATGTAAATCAATTTAGATGCAAAGCTTTTTATTTTTATTTTTTTATTGATCTTGAAGTTTAATTAGGCATGATACTCCTACAGTCAAACCTCATAATAAAAAATAACATTAATTCAAGCAAAGGGATAGATTGTGTGTAATGGGCAGTGCTTTCACTTTTTTATAACGAATGAAAAAGTGACCATGAGTCATTCCACTCTCGTTTTACCAAGAAAAAAAAATCAAATGAGATGGAAGGGCACAAATGTTTATGTTATGCATTTGCTATGTGTATGTTCTATTTTCAGAGTTACATTGGCGCCGCGGGATTGGCTAGTGACCTTAACTGAAGCAACAACCTATGGTGTTTTAGTGTTGGTAATCTCACTAACCTTATATCCGTTACAGCTTTTTGATACCCACGGATATCATCGCAATGGGGCCTGATTCTCGTATTTACTAATTATAATTGTATTTTCACACCTCTCTATACTCTCTGTGTGTTTACTTTTGCTATAATACTCTCTTGTGCTTGTGTGTTTCCTTTTCATTGTACCCTGTTTAGGACACTAGAAGTAGTTCAAACTGCATATGTATTGATGTTACTTGCTAGACGGTCTGAGGAATAGACAAATAGAATTGTAAAAATCATTAAATCAACTGAAATATTAAATTTTTCAACTCATCCAAAACCTTACATAAAAAGAATAATTGAAAGAAGTAATTTGGTCAATCAGACTTCTAAAACAATGGATGAAATATTAACGTTGAGCTTTTTCAGCCACCTTCTAGCAAGGGATTTGCATGATAACAAGCAGCTCTTCTCTTCTAATTTCATATTTATGGTGATTATATATGGTTTTTCTATAATAGAAGCAAATGGCATTATTCAACTCTATTAACACATTTTATAGTTAACTCTAGAAAATGTATTTTTTTCATATACATTTTTGCCTTACTGTATTTAATATCTAGAAGAGAAGAGTTGTTATACTTTTAAGTTGTAGTTTTGAGTCATTTCCTATGATGGTTTGCACTTAACATTTAAAAAAAAATAAAAAGCAAACCAGAAAATTTATTTATCCTCACCCATTCCACATTGTTCAAATCTAATAATCCTAAAAATTGAACCAAACCTCTCTATTTCTATATTAGTTTTTATTTATTTATTTGATTTAATTTTTTGTTCTATTTACTTTTATTATTTATTTTACGAAAATGGTTCGAACTTAACACAGTGATTTTTATTTTTTATTTCTTTGCAAATTCAGTGATCTCGATATCATACAAAGAATATGTTTTAATTCTTATATTTTATTTTATTTGAATTTTGAAAAAAAAATCGTATAAAGTAAAATACAAAAAAAGTAACCATATTATATTCAAATATTTATAGTGATGAAAATGTACGTTATTCATAGAGAGGACAATTTAAAGCCTTACAACATGAAAATAAATATTTAATTACTTAAACCTGTTGATAAAACATTAATTATAACAACACTTAAAAATAAGAAAAGAAATACACAAACAGTACAGTTAAGTTTGTTTTAAGCATGATTCTCGGTGGGTTGCATTTAATTTTTTACATTACCTCTCCTACCAAATTTGATTTGACTGTAAAATATAAAATGAATATGTCCAATTTGAAAGTAGCAATAATCAAATTTGGTGTGTAAACTCTAAAGCGAAATTATTAATTTAGATAGCCTGTGAATGAATTCACACTGCATGCTTTTATGCTCGTATCTTTAAAAAATATTATGCTATTATTTAAATTTAAAAAATAAATTAAAATAAATATTCAACCTCTTTATAATAAGCTAAATAGCATAATATTAATAGAAAGATTTCTCTATTCTTGCTGTGTATTAACTTTTGCTTGGAAAAATCTCATGAGGATGGGCAAATCTACACCATGACTCCCAGACGTAAAATCAATACCAAAAGTAGGTCATGCTGGCAGTAACATAGATTCATTGAAATGAATGGCTGTAGAAAAGGAAGAGCCTTTTGACCCAATGTACAACAAAATATTTTCACAACAGTACTTTTCAATTGTTTTGTTTTGTAATGTTTAAAAAATTAGAAGAAAAAAAATTGTTTACTACTAAATATTTACTGTTTAATTGATAATAAGTGTACAATTTTTGATGTAGATTTGCCTTGGATGTTGCTCTTGCTTTTGACTTTATTATTTTTTTTTTATTGGGTAGTTATGACAATTTTGTAGATATGGTGCAATATTGAGCAAGTAGCACTTACATATTTGTCCAATGGAAGTGATATTCACTTATATTTGTGATGAGTGTGTTTGTTATTTCAACTCATTTTCTTATTCAAAAAATATAATGAAATCATGGGAAAATTATGCATTTCCTTTAGTTAAAAAAACAAAAACAAAAAACTTCCATTTGATCAATATGATTAGTCCTGCTTTTATTTAAAACTAATATTTTTTATTTATTATTTTGTTTTATATTTCTTGCATTAGCTTTATCAGAAATTACTTTTTAGTTTGAATATCAAATGATATATTGGCGTCACTGTTGAGGTTGGTCTTGTTTTTGTTTTTATTTTTCATTTGGTATTCATCCTTGGTTTTTCTATTAGCGCATGATTTTCTTTTATTTCAATGTTCGAATAGCTTTTAAGATATGTGCATGTGGGGATTGCATGGCATGCGTTGATTTCAATTGGACTGAATAAAAAGGAGGAAAATATAGGCACACAAATGTCAGAAAATCGGATCTAAAGATTAAAAAATAAGAAAATGTTTGTTTATTTTATTCATAACTTAAAAGTTTTTAATTATCTGTATTCAGTTGTCCTTAAGTTCTTTTTTTTAACATCCGGAAAAATTGAGATTATATTTGCGAAGAAAGTTATTTTTTATTTGGTATATTTGGAAATATTTAATTTAAAAAAAATTAACATGAATCTATAAAATATAAAATAAATAAAATTGTGAAAGATTCGAGCCATTGTCGTGATTTTTATTTTAATTTCTTCCTCACAGGTGTTAAACATATACACAATATTCTTCAATTCGTCATACGAGATGATGACAAGTGGCTCGTTTAAAAAAGATAAAATGAAAAAAAATGTGGCAGTTGGTTTTATTTTTTCGATATCAGTTGGTATTCCATTGTTGGTTTCTCGTTGATTGAATCAGGTCGTAACTGAATTATATATGACAAATCAATCGTTAAGGTGGAACTTCTTAACAACTAATTTTTTTGGACCCATTATTTTGACTTATTGCGTGTTCATTTTTATTACTACTATACATTAAGTGTGACTGTATGGGTTTGGATAGCGATTTGTATTAATGTATATTTGATATTTTGTTTACAACTGAGTGTATATACATAATAATGCAGTATGCCAAAATAACTATTTTATTGACCTGCAATGAAATTTGTTTCTAATTTCACTGCAGTTGGGTGGTGGTTTGCAGTAGTTGATTTCATGGTGATTGTCTTATTTTATTCAGTTTTATGATTGTATTTCGAGGCAACCAGAGCAATTATTATTTGTTAAAAAGAAATACATTGTCTTTGTACAATGTTTATTTCTAATTAACAAAAGGGTCAGATGGGCTTTTTACCATATTTATCAACTTTTGTTTTGTTTTACTAATCGTATTATGTAATTAACATAATCTTATAACCAAAATACACTTAAATATATTGCATGAAGCATTTTTATTTTTTTGACACTTTTTAACAGTGCAGAGCATTTTTATTCAGCCAAATAAGTTCACTAAAATTGTTGCCATACTGTGGTAGAAAACCCATCTAATTTATATTTAATAAAGCATGGTCAGAAGCTTGAATGGAGACTGGTTGTTTCGTAGATTTAATTATTGTAAAAAGTGTACCAAATAATTTTCATCTGTTTGTAGGTTACCCCGCTGCTCCTCAAGCCCCAGCAGGCTATGTTCCTGCTCCTCCTCACCCAGCAGCAGCTGCTTATGCAGGTAAATTTAATTTCACTAATTGCGTGGTCCGCTTGGCCAATTAATATACTACAGTTAATTAAGGTTTTTAGTTGAGATAAAAAAGTCAATGGACGAGCGGGATTCGAACCCCCGTTCTTCAGCTTGATACGCCGCTGCTCTACCACTTGAGGTTTGAGGTCATGATAGCTCAGGTGGTAGAGCAGCGGCGTATCAAGCTGAAGATCGTGGGTTCGAATCCCGCTCATGCCATTGACTTTTTATCTCAACTAAAAACCTTAATTAACTGTGGTAAATTTAATTTTAACACTGACAGCTGGAGAATTTAAAAAAAATTAACGATATATGCCATCCAGCTAGCTCGCCTGTTGCTGCAGCTACAGGCTCTCCTTATGCTGTTTACCAGCAGCTCTATCCAGGTCAAGCACCACCTCCATACGATCAGCAAATCCCAGCAATAATGGCAGCTCAACAGGTAGATATTTTTTATCACTCTACTTTGTCATTATTAAAATTATTGAGAAGCTATTTATAGTTAAATCCTTTTTAAAAAGATGGTTCCTACTCACAGTAAGTTGTTTTGCAACAATCTGGATTTCGAGCCCTTTAGCTGAGCTGTGTATTCCCCAAGAGAAGTACTGAGAGTTCAACTCTCTTCACTTTTAGATTCAAGTTCATAGAAGCAGAGGGTTGTTTATGTTAATTTTCACTAATAAGAGTGTAAAAAGGTTTTTAAAAAAAGTAAAGTAATTCCTGTACTCAAGATCGCAGAACACATTTTATCTTTTTGTAAAGATCTACGCAGGTATTTGGATTCTTGCAACTAGAAGAGGAAAAGCCATAAGCAATTTCCTACTGTAAGGAGCCGCTGGCAAGGCTATGGCAGTTGATTAACAACCTGAAGCTGGCCAGTAAGTTATATACCTATGTAGCCAGAAGAACCTGCCACTAATCACCAGGAATCTACACCAAATAATAGACACGATGCACTAATATATAACAAACAACAAAAAGTCTGTTTTCAATTTCATCAATGTTTCCCACCTAAATTGTTTTTTGCCTGAGATTGGAAAAAAAGCATTTCATCAAAGTTAAGAATCCGTGATTGTGAACGTTTGGGGCATGCAAAAATCACAGATTAGTTTGCAACTGGTTTGTGATTGTGTGATGGAACAAACTTCATGCTCACCATCCTGAATGGGTAAGGGAATGATTGTGTTAATTTTTAATTCATGCAGGAATCCAGTTCATTTCACCTATGAGTCCTTTATGATCACTCAAGGCTCAGCTCATGTCTGTATTATCTCTCAAATTAATTATTTTATTTTATTTATTATTTCTTTCCTTAACTTTAGGGTTTTTGACTACTAACCTTAGTAAGTTCTGGTATATCATGCAGATCATTTTATTTTAGATTTTACACAAATGTTAAACCTCGTTCTATAATATGTACGTACTTACAAATAAGTAAACAAAATTTTATTAAATTATTATATTTTTAACAATTAGTACGAATAATAATCATAAATTATTTATTACCCAAATCAACAGTTCTATGAGATTAATTGATTTCCGAGATCCTTTTATTGAAATGTTTCTCTGTTATTTCATAACATATAAATTTGCAAAATAAATTAAAATAATAATTTCTTATCAAATAGAGTTTGTTTTTCTTAACATACTAAAAGATTTCGGACTGTTGTCAATGTTTCAGATGTATCCACAAGTTGGTGTAGGAACGACTATGTACAGCCAAGCAGCCAGCCCAGCCGGTTATTACGCTTCTGCATTCACTCCGATGCACGCTTACTACCACCCATTGGCCTACACTTACCCTCAGCCTCAGCTCAGGCCAACAATAATGATTCCAAACAGTTACGATGGAGGTGCTAGATTCGATGGTATCGCTGCTCCGGTTGTCCCCGGTCCGCCTCCAGGCGTACCTCCGACACCCGCCCAGCTCGCTGCAATGGCCGGTCACAACATAACTCTAACTCAGAAAAAAGGCGCCTTTCTAACTGGTAGCAGTGATGGAGGATATACATTTTGGTAGTACTGCTATTAGGTTTGTACAATATTAAGGTTTATCGATTTTTTTTTCTTTTTCTTTTCTTTGTTTTAATTACATTATTAATGTTTACATTCATTTTTTTGTTGTAATTGTAGGTAATTAAAGAATGAGTCAGAAATTTGGTCATATTCTAGATTTCCTGCTCAGTTTCTGCTATTTCCATACTCAAAGAGGGCTCAACATTCTTTAAAATTTTGAAGTTCACAAGAAAAAATAATTTAAAAAAACAACGCACGAGGCAATATTTATAAATACTCCTTTTCTAGGTCCAAAGTTGTTGAATTATATCGAAAAAAATCTTATGACTTGGCAAGCTAGAAAACTATTCTGAATTTAAAAAGTAAAAATACACTGGAGATAAAAATTAATAAAATATAAATAATTAACTTAATTAAAGAAAAAAAAAAAAAAGCTTGGAAGACAAAACCATTTTTTACTCAAATAGCTGTCAAGTTGTCATGGTTTATTTCCTTGTTGTTATTTCTGGGACGACAAGAGCAATCTCAAATTAACTGTGATATGACAGAAGTTGAGAAGTAGATAATAAATGTTGCCTATGATTGAAAATTAAAAATAAAAAAACTCATGGGCATTTTATGACAGTTGTTTTGTTGGCTAGTTCTCTATTTATCTTTATTGCTTTGTTTTTGTTTATTTCTATTCGAGATATTATTTTCTATGAACGTTATATTAAAAAGAAAATTCAAATTTTGAAACCTTTGATGGTCATTCATAATTTTGCCTATTAATGTTATATCCTGCAAATATATTTTTTCTAATTCATTTTCCTTAAACAATCATCAAGCAATTTAACAGGAAAATAATTGTATTGCGGTGTATTTTTTAGGTATAGAAAATAAATTACATTCTATATCGCTTTAACAAATGAAGGATAAAGTACAAACTATAGCTGGAAATTAGCTAAGTATTAAGTTTAATTATTATGGGTGATAATTATGTAAAGGAGAGTAGTACAACTTGCATAAGTTATTCCCAAATTTCAAATTTAAATTTAGAATGGGACATATTACAAATTTTGATAGTTCACGGTACAAATTTTAGTTAAATACTATTTCAGTCATAAACGTGTTATATTAGATTTCAATCTAGTCTTTTCTTTTTTTTAATTAATGATGGTTGATATTTAACATTGAATATCTAGTTTGAAAGTAACAATTTATCTTGAATTTTTTATTTGTCACATTTATATAAAGCGACTAGCCAAATTAATTTATGTTGTAATTGTAGCCAAAAATTGCCTTAAATCTGGTATATGTATAGAGAATAATTTGCTTCTTGTAATAGAAAATTGAAAAATGCCATTCAGTTAATTTTGACAGAATTTTAATAACAATTTAAAAAATAATAATAGATCATTTTTCTTACAACTAACTTCCTCTTGGTGGTTGAATTTCTGCTTAAATTTTCCTATAACTTAGTTGGCAGTATTACTACAAAATTTCTTTGCACTATTGTTATCCACAATTGTGGCTTTTATACATTTTAAAGAATAATGATAACTTACATATTAAAAAATTATATTTAAAAAAATGTATTTCTTAAATTTCTTTCTCTTATTTATGAGACAGGTGAAAATTATGTAGGGTGAAAAACAACTTTGGCAAATTATTAAGACGTTTAACTTTAATTTTAATGTAAAAGAACATGCTTATAAAGGTCTGTGAAATTTCAAGATAAAACAGTTTTAAAAAAAAATCTTAATGATGACCATGTATACTGATCAATAGGCACAAAAAAATTAATAAAATGTTTAAAAATCCAATTGTTTTATTCATTGTTTACTACCTTTTGATGTCTAAATAACAATTACAACAAAAATACTGTTAAGTGAGAAAAGTTTATTGAACTCGGCCACATGGCTCAAATGGAAAACAAAAAAAAATTTTCTTACGAACAAATTGCATTTTGCAACAAAGAAGTTTATGCAGCAGGTTCACAGGGGACGAGCACACCTTTCTTGCAGCAAACTGGTTTGTCAAATGTTACTCCTGCATAGCTGTATTTCTCATTGCAGACAGACGTAAACAGAGAAGGCTGAGGGAGAAAAAAATTAAAATTGAAAATTATGTTCCAATTTGAATTAAAAAACACTTACTGTAAGGGTTATATCTTTTTTAACAGCTTCACAGAACTTGTTACCCTTGTTCTTATCCACTTTTGCAGCTTCAGCCTTAAAATATAAATGAAATATATATTTTTAATGTCTAGTACATGTAGTTTGGTGTGCCTTATTACAACGTTTAAACAGGCCGAGGACCAGAAATGATCCAACTGCAATATTTTCAACTCACCAATACTTTGCACATCCTTTCACATTTCGCTTTTCCCTCGTTGTCGCAAGTAATGCTAAGCTCTTTTAGTTTGACTTCGTGCTCCAAAACAGGTACAGAATCCGGTTTTGAGGAAGTCATGACACCGCATTTGCATGGGTTGACTACAGCTGGGCTGAAAAAATTGAATAAAAATTTATATATTTCATTTTAAATTAAAAAGAAAAAAATTAAACACTTACGTTGAAGTTTCAACACTCCTTTCAACAACGCTGAAATATTTTTTTAATTTTTTAGCTGAAATTTTAACTTTTAACTTAAAATACAAATTACAAGGAAAAATACACTTACGCTGCAAATGCTACACTTAGTAGCATTGAAGATAGAATCACGGTTTTTACCATTTTCTGTGGAAAACAAGAAATTTGTTTTTAATGGCCAGGATTAAAAAGTTAAGCCTAACAGAAAACATGCCCAGGTTGAAATTTAAGTTAGACCTAACAAGAGCTTTATTTTTATTGATTTAATTTTAAAGGATAAGATTATCTTGTTTTATATTTCTATTAATGAAATAATATTAAAATAAATTTTGTTTTGGAGAACTTACGAATTCAATATTCAATCAATTCCAGGTACAACTGTATGACTCGAACGTCAGGCTTGTTATGAGAACAAAATCAAATCATATGATCTCTTGTGTTTTATTTAAGACAAGTGAAAGTTGAACAGTGCCTTTTTTTTATTAAAAAGTATTATTAAATTAATTTGTGTTCATAATTTTAATTATTTTCATAGCTTTCTTTTGGTGATGCCATACTTTAAACGATGGCTAATAATTGTATGCAAATATAGATAGCTTGTACTTATATTTATGCACGTATTTACTTGATGGTACTATTTTTTTATGTGATCTGTAATATTCTCTATAAGGCTGAGCATAATATTAAAACAATCAATGTTAATGGTACTTTCACTTTGGTAAAACATTCTTATTTTAGTGTTTGCTTTTATTTGTTCTTTTTTTTTTTAACTTTTCATAGCCTTGTGAGCTTGCGTATTAGTCTGTGTACGATTCCGTTGATTATTTCATCATATATAGTTGGGGAGAAGGGTTGTGAGAAAAAAAGGCTGGGGCAACAGTGGGAATTGAACCCAATAGGGTCTACGAGCCAAGAGTCTTATCACACGGACCACTCGGCTACAATCCCCTGAATTTTTTAATATTTTATTTTATTATTATTTATTATAATAGAGGTTCTAATTAAAAATAAGAAACGAATTTGGGTCTATGGTATTTTTTATATCTTGGGCTTAAAAAAACTTTGTCATTGTTTGTATTTGACAATTTTAGACTAGTTTTGACTAAGATCTCATAACTTGGTGTGCCTATAGAGCTGCATTACAATCTGATTGTTGTACCCTTGAGACGTTTGTTTTTTCTTTCATGTTCATGAGTTTCTATGGCTATCTAGTCAGCTTGAAACATAATTATGGTGAAGCACAAGGCCATGTAGTGCCTTACATTAGCCACTGTAATGGCTGAATTTAAGCTTGGTGCGCATTTGATGATAAAACAATAAATGAGCACACTGCCTAAAAGTGGTTTAAAAAGTTTGCTTCTTGTATGAGGGGATTGAAGGTCTGGTACACCCCTGTCTTGAATAATGACAAATTGAGGGACGCTATGTAACATGATTTGAGTTAAATATGTAAAGAGCTCTCCAGAGTGGTCAACGTAAGTGATGAAATCATTCACATTAGCTTACATCTAATTTGGGATGGTGTAGAAGCTGAGCAAATGGTTCCTCATAAATTGATTGCTTCCTTTTCCTCTTCCTGGGTGGGAAGGGGGCATCCAGAGCAAATTCAGTCTGGGGTTCTTGTGAACTTTTCCAAATTATCTCGATGTTAGTGGTTTTTGTTCACATCGACGTGAGACCGTCTCACAAATGTTTAATTATTAAGTGGCAGGCCCCCTTCTCCTGCCAACTTTTGTTGCCTGCTCTATTTCATCCTCTCACTTGTTAAGAATTTCTCTTTAAGTTAGATGTTATATATTTATATCTTGTGTGCCAGTGTGTGACAAGACCAAAAAAATGTGTTAGTGAACAAAGTTGGACACACATTTGACAAAATTTGCTTAAAAAGGTATCAAGCTACAGTCGCATTTCCTCACAATTATCAATGTTACATAACAAACATACACTTTTATATGGAACTTATAAGCTATTAGTCACTTGTACTACACTGATTCGGCATGAGTTCACCAACTCAGACCAAACAACACCCATCATCAACTCGTACACAACAGCACTTATAGTATATCACTTTCAAACTACATTTTTTCTATTTTTGATCAATTATTTTCATGCATTAATTTTTATTATATCTCATTTTCGATTTGGACAATTTGTATTCTGGAGAAGACAAACTGATGTTTCAACATTCCATTTTTAAAGTAGAGGAAGTTGTTAATTCCTCTACTTATATGACAAGTATGGCTAGACAAATAATGTACATATTATTTTATATGTTTTTATATATACATAAACCCTTAGAGTGCCGGTGTTTACAAAAGAAAAACCCATCAAAAAACGCTTTAAATGTTGCAGAACAGCCCCTGATTCAAATTTTAGTGTATGTACCACCTAAGTGAGTACAAAAACTTGCACATTTTTAAATGTGTGTTTGTAAAACAGTAATTGCTAACTTAAGGTTTTATCAATATAATTAATTATTTATAAAAATAAAAGTCACTTACATGCTTTGATGATGTTTACCAACGAGCCATCATGTTCTATGTTGTTTTATTTGGGTATGAAATAATCCTTGTACAAATTATAACATTTTAATTTCACATTTTATTACTTAATTATTGTACATAAATATTCAATATGTTAAAGTAAAAAAAAAAAAAAAAAATTATAAGCACCGAGTTTAGACTTGAATACCATTTTTTTTAGTTTGTAAAATAAATTCTTCACTCGTGGTTATTGAAATTTTGAACTTATAATTAATATTTAAGCGTTTAAATTTGAACAATCCATATAACAGGGAGTTAACAATATTAATTATAAGACATACTGAATTATAATCTTTTCACAAATTTAACAACATGAAAAACATTTAAAATATGTTTGCCTATGCTTTCAATATTTTTTTTCCGTAATAAGTTTTATTAGAATATTATATATAAAAATATGTACTACATGTTGGAAGAAATTAAATGGTAAATATCAAAACAATTAATGAAAATACAACTAGTAATTTACATATGTTTTCAAATTACAAATTTACACGATGATGAAAACAATAAATGAATTAATTTTACGTTGATTGAACTTTGTAAGGTATACCATGAAGATCATTTCTATCGTAGGACATTTCCTTCTCACTACTTGAAAAAACATTTTTTGTGTAAAACATTTAGAAAATATTTGCAAGCATTTATTAATTTATCTCGCTCAGCATAAGTAATTGTGTGCAATTTTCAACAAATTTTTGGTTATTAATTATTATTGTTACAATTAATTAAAAATGAAACTTTATGCCTGTCGTAAAATATATTTCTACTTCACAACATCATCAAAATTTGTTTTTTAATCAATTATGTTCTGATGTAGAAATATATTAACAAATAAACAGTCAATATTAATAAAATATATTCTTAATAACTAATAATTACTGATAATTTAAAGGATAATGCAATTACTTAAACTTAGGGAGATTGAATATTGTCTGATTAAACGTGTACGCAGTCCACAGAAATTGTTTCCTTTTGACCAATATTAATTTAAATTAATCAGTTAATAGTTAAGTAACATAATTGTAATAATTAACTAATGTAAGTTTGTGTTATTTAAAAATAGGCACTTGAAAGATTCCTTTTATTAAAATTGATCATTTAATAAGAAGAAATCATGTATAATCACAATTATTATTTTTTTTACATTGATTGTAAGCTCAATTTTTCAAAGTGCCATACATGCACATAATTCATTAATCTGTGTTGAGTTACAAAATTTTTTTTTCTTAATAGGTAATTTCATGTTTTTACCTTATACAATTTGTAGTTATGTGTCCATGTTTGATAAAATTAACATACATTGTATGGTGTGTATTTTTAAACAGAGTATTATGTTCTTGATGTTCATATTACTTGATATAGTTATTATTACTTGTGATAAAGTCATTATAAGAAAGATGCAAAATGTGTAACTAGCGATGTTAGCACAGAAATTTCAATCCCATATCCGATTAATATTACTGATTGTTATTTTATAAACTAAGTTTTGTATAATTGTTTAATTGTTAAGTGACTACCCATTGTCGGTCTTTGATTTTATCTGTTCGTGTAGCTTTGACAAAATCAACTTTCTGTGACTCGATACGACCTGGATGATGTGATAGTAGATTGTAAAGTTCTCATCGTTTTGTGTTGGATAGAGCTTCCGTTCATGTACTCCATGTCAGGGTATGAATTTGAATAATTGTTAGTGGCAAATGCATTTGAAAATGATGTTATTTCAAGAGGAGGCGGTGGAGGAGGCGGAAAGTCCTGACCTCGAGAGGAGCTGTACAAACTCGGTTGGTACACCTTAGACTTGGTCTCCGTTGAACTGACATACATCCTCTCAGGGGTCTGCGGTGTGTTTGGTGCAGAATCAAGCCCGTTTCCACCGTAATAAGAGCCGTGGGTTGTGTTCATTGAAGAATTTGCCACAGAATCTAGCCCACTGCCGCCATAAGAGCCATGGGTAGCGTTCATTGAAGAATTGATAGACTGCGAAGAATAATCTTCAACCCTGTATACATAAAATTGACTTTGAATGACTAGACATGTTAAACAGTTTGAAACAATCTTTTATCCCCAAACCCACAAACCGAAAACAGCACTGAATTTTTTAATTAGACAAATAAACCGACAATTGTTTTGATCTCTTTTCCACCTAATACGACCATGAAAAATGTGCCCCGTCACACTTTGGAACAAATAGAGCTTCAATCCCGGCAGTTGATGACTGGTTTGTGAGGCCAAAACTAGAAGATCTCTCTATGTCCTTTATTTAAAAAGAAAGAAAAAACATGGTCACTCATACATGTTTTACAAATCAGTATAAAAAGAAAAAATATGTACAATTCTGAGGACAAGTGTTATTTACATTTTTAACTGCCTATTCTTCTCTCGACTATTATTTGACATTTAATGTTAATCTGTTAAATTATTATTCTTAATTAATCTGAAAATGTATAAATTTCAATGTGAATGTACAAACCTCGTGTCGTAAACTTCAGAATCACTATCACCACCTTTTTTCTTGTATTTCGCCTGTCGTATTGCTGTGAGGCGTCCTCTCGCTTCTTCGAGTTCCCTTTCTATCCGGAGCACTTCAGATCTAAGTTAAACACCGAAGAAATAAATAAATGAAACCACCCAAAAGCAAAAGTAACAATATGAAAAATAATAAAATAAAAAAGCCTTTGTTTCAAACTCGACGCTCCTTACATAGAGAAACAAGAAATAAAAACATCCAAAAGGCCTGAGCTGTTAGAAACCAGCACCTTGTTATCAAATAATAAACAACCATTTAAAAGTGTTAACTGGAAAATTAAAGAAAATGAGTAATAACATTTACAACTAATCATTCTTTTAAAAAAGAAAGAACAAAAGCAAAAGGAAAAAAAGGAACAGCAACTAAAACTTGAGGATTTGCCAAGATCTTACCTCGCATTAATTTCTTGTGCTATTCCACCGACCATTTTTTTATTTAGTACCAAACTCCTTTCTTCTTCTTGCTGAATTGCTTGTTGAGCAGCTTTAACCAGATTATCCGTCGCTCTCTTAACCGCATTACCAGCATTCTACAATGACAAGAAAATGAACAGAAATCTAAACTAGACTAGTAATTAAAATAATACGATTTAAGAATAACATTTATTGGGATTTGTTCACAAGTTTTTTTCGTTTTTCAGAAAAAAAGTCAAATTTTAAAACATAATTTTCTTTATTTTCTGTATCATACTGCCAATGGTCTGATAGCAGAAATTCACCATTTTTGTAAAAGTCTGATGACTTAGACGAGAAGAAATGTTTAAGTTTGAATTTTCAGTGTTTTCATTTAAAAATTTCCTAGCTTTTAAGTGGTTATTTAAAGAGCGGAACAAGTAAAAATATAACATTATAAATCTAAATCCCACATAAATTTCAATAGGCATCCCCCACTCTATTCCAAAGATCTAATTCGTATGAATTTTATCTTCTTCCATATTGTACGCGTTGCAGTACACTTTTGGGATCAACTACCCCTTCTTAAAAATCCCTTTCAATTTTAAAATATCTTCAAAAAAACTCTCTTCCCACCCTAGAGCTTACAGGGCTAGCAGTCAATAGATCACCTTTATACGGCTCAAAGTCGAAATTTGAAAAAATGAAAAACTTATACAAACACCCAATACATTAACTTATGTAAGATGATAACCCAGAACATATTATCTGACTATCATATAAAAAAAATGTTTCATACATTTGGAAACATAAATAATTTCCAATAAAAATAATTAATAATAAACTTGAGAACAGTCTTAAATACCTGTAAGCGTTTTGTTGTGTCACTGTTTGGATCGGCTTTGACTTTACAGGCGACAAGAAGGTGTGCTGTCCATGAGGCTACTTGTTTAGCTGAAGATACAAGCTTTTCTTCGGAACTGATTCCTTGCACCAAACAGTTCGCTGAATCGACCAGAGAGTGAGTAGCTGCTGCGACAAATCTGGCAGCCGATACCAAACCTTCAGACCATTGACCATCATCAGAACTTGTCAAAGGTCTTCGACTGACCTGTAAAATCGACCAGCAACTCAGTTTATCCTTATTCGTAATTGAAATTTAAAAAAAATCCTACCTTTCCAGCATCGATTAATTCCCGTTGTGCTGAGGATGCGGCTTTTACCAGAGCTGATGTAGCAGCGGCTATTGATTTCGCCGCTTCTAGTATCATCTCATCAAAATTCAACGAATCATCAGTTTCCTGGAAAAAAAATCTAGATTAATGAACTGGAATCTTTTGTTTTGTTATGATTAAACTTTATTATAGAAGAATGTGATGATGTGAACAGCCGCTGCATAATATGTTTGATCCTCGGTTGATTCTGAACAACCAAGAATATCAAACATATCTTGCAGCAAGCTACCAAAGTTAATGATGACATTTTCTGATTTTCCAATTCCTGAAAAGTAGAAAAACAAATTTTTCTGGGTATATTTCAATATTTTGTACACTGAAACATGCTCGACATGTTGATCATTTCTCTAATCCCAAATTTGCTTATTATAATATAAGTTCATTCTTACAAACCAAACATTTTTTAAACAGAATCTTAGAAAAAGAATAAATGGTCCTTATACTAAGATTGTATTCACACTATTATGCCTAATTCAAATAAAAATGAAAAATTTCACAAACATTCTCATGACCAAGTGCATGATATCATTTATGTAACGTTAAAATTTGTAATAATTTGTATATGAAAATGAATGCCATATTGAACTACTAATAACTAATTTTTATTTTATTTTCTAACATCAAGGACAAAACTTACTATACATATGAGTTTAAATTTTCCTTCTCTTTTGTTTGGTATGAAAATTTTATGTTTAATAATGCTTACATGGCTGATTGATTTTCTTGGCCTTAGACTTGCTAATTTTTTAGCAGCAGCGTCGATTGAAGCAGCAGCACCTAATAGCTCATTTTCTGCTATGACTGTGGGATCGTCTGGGTCTGCCCAGTCAGAACCTAAACATTTTTTTTTTAAGTATTGCTTTTTAATCAATAACTGTAAATTTATTATACCTTTCAATTGTTCAGCAATGGATACTAATTCTGTAACGTACTGTGCGATCCTTCTTGAAATGATTGTCAGCTGAGTTTTATCCGAGCCTGATTTCATAACTACAGACTGGACAGACTCTAATAATGTTCTATATTCTTCGGCGAGTTGCTGGCCACTCTGCAGACATTTTTCCTTCAAGTCATTCGTTTCAGCACTTTGAGCAGCTCGCTTTGAAAAAAAACAAAGACATAAACAACGTTCTAAATAATAAAGGAAAATTAATTCTTACCTTACAGACCGTCAACATGTCTGAAATCGCTTTACGACCCATATTTGCTGCGACGATAATATCCTCCTGTTTACAACTATTTCCTGCTGCCACTGCACGTGCTGTTGCAAGTGTTATGGGCTTGGTGCATCTTACCAACATTTCTGGGCTGCCAGGAATATTGCTATGCTCAGTTGAGTAGAGGGCCTAAAATAAAAAAGTCGGATAGGACATTTTGTGAAAATTTATTTTGTTTTAAAAAAACAAAAAAGACACTTTTGCCCTATATTTTTATTATTATTTTTGTGTTTTAAGTTTTAGGCCCGGCAAACTCGATATCCCTTGAGGTAATAGGGGAAAGCCTCTTCATTCAAGCTAATAAATCACATTCACACAACCACATATTATTATTTCTTCTAATACTTTATTTTTTACTTTTTATCTGTAATTTACAACTGCAGTAAATTTGTTCAAAGTAGTTAAGTAGTTCATTAATAAAGATCAATTTTCGCAAGAGTCACATTTCGGTGAAGTCTTAAGTCTACTTACCCTAATCTCTTGAGAAATAACTTCAATTGTTGATTCCAAAGCTCTTGTTCCTCTTGTATGCTCATCTTCAACGGCCTTCACGGTTTTGAGCAATGAAGTAACATTTGTCACCATTACCTAGAAGAAAATAAAAAGAAAGAAAGACAATTAGTCAAAAGCCTATTTTACTGAATATTCTCGGTTAAAAATCTATCTATATAATTTTAAATAATAATTAAACAATTTTTTATTTTGATTTAATTTATGAATTCTACCTTACATTCTTCTTTTAAGTTTTAAATCTACAATATTTTAGTTTTTATAATTGGTAAACAAAAGAAAAACAATTAGACAAAAGCCTCTATAAATAATTATTTTACTGAAAGTTCTGGGTTAAAAATCTACCGATTAAAATAATAAACAATTTTTTTTTTTTAATTTAATTTATCAATTCTACCTTACATTCTTATTTACTTTTGTATTTAATCTATTTAACAATATTTTAATTGTTATAATTGGTGAAAGAAAGAAAGACAATTAGTCAAAGCCCCTATAAATAATTATTTTATTGTAAGTTCTGGGTTAAAACTCTTTCAATACAATTTTAAATAATAATTAAACAATGGTTTATTTTGATGTAATTCTACCTTTAAGTTTTTAAACTACAATATTTTAATCTTTGTAATTAGTTTTACTTTAGATTAGTTTCTTAGTTAAACAATTAGATACTGTAAAATCAAAACAAGCCACAATTATCAAGCAAAATACTTTGGCACTCGTTTATTCTAGTCCAAATTATTTTTAAAAAAATTCTGTTTTGTTTTTCTTTAGAATGAATTTTGAAAATGGTGTTGGTTGTTAGGTTTGCCAAAACTGTATGGATTTCCTTGTGTGAAATTTGTAAAACAAAATGTGCAATGAATTACAAAATATTGAAAACTTTACAAAAACAAGCCCTTAAGCAATGAAAACCACAAGAAATAAAGTAAAATAGTTTCAATTGAAGTTAAAATAAGACAATAGTTGTTCGAACGAAATGCAACTTTGTCTCATTAATTTAAATGCTACAATTATAATATTCCTGCCATCTGATTTAAAATGTTAAACTCTGTATCATGTTTAATGCAGCTAATGTATAACATATAATAAAAACAAATAAAGATAAATAATGTAATAAAATTTAAAAAAATGTAGTAAATGTAATGTGTGCAAATGGTCTTCAAATATGTTCATTAATTGAAAACAGGACAAAAATGATAACAGAAGTTTTTAAATCTTATAGTGCATACATGATCAAGTCGTTTATGAAGATCTGGTACGTTAGATAAGAACGAGAAATCATAGGGTAACTTGTTCCACAAGAGCTGGTAAGGTAAAAATAGATACCTTTCATTGCTCATCGACGTTCAGTAACGCTGAACTCTTCTCTCCATCGTTGTGTAAAACTGATCGATCAAATTTGAAATGTTGCTTTTAATCTATATTTAGACCATTTCCTGATCGGAGCCCGATATAATCTGCTGAACAATCTCAAAAAAAAAAACTTTATCGAACAGTATGTACAAGTTTCGACAGATTTTAAGGATGTTTTTAAATTTTGAAACACATCCCAAAACGATACAGTACATTAAAAAATGTACAAAATTTTAAATGTCAGGATTGAAACTGTTAAGGATTGGAAAGTAAATTAAAATAAATCTTTTGTGGTCCAAAACTGTTCTAGTTCTGCTCCTGTTTTACATAAACTAATTCAAAATATTAATATAAAAAGAGATTAATCATAAACCAACAATTCACCTGCACCTATGCAAAAATTACATTTTAACAGAGTCAATTAATTATGTAAAAATAATATTTACAATAACGCTTTTTATTCCATCAATTTTGACATAACTTTCCATTTTCTTTATTAAATAAAAGCTGTATTTCTATTTTAACAACCTACAACATTATAAAGGCAAAACGGAAAATATTTTAAATACATTTACTGTTATTGATCAATTTTGGCTTATAAATCCAAGAAGATAAAATTCAACACCTTATTCAAAAATAAAGCAATTTTAAAAATTGTCTATGTAATGAGCAATTGTACATCATACAAAAATAAAAACTATTGTTAATTTAGGCTTTTTAATTATTTATTTATCATATTCACCTCTTTTATAAACAATTTGAATGTTTAAGATTATTAATTACATCCCCAATCATTCTGGTTTACCTACCTCTACCAGGACACACATTTCAATCACTGAGGATGGGCAAATAATAGAAAAAAGGCAAAAACCACGGAGACTATGGGAACCAGGATGATCAGAGATGATCAGGCTACAGTTTCAACATTTCACAGACCTCAGAACAATATTTCACAACACAAATATATTATGTGCCAGGGATTTGTTAATGTCAAAGGAATTATTTATTATTCATCTTCCAAACATATTGTTTCAATATAAAATATCTCAATTAAGCGATTAAATTGCCAATATATTTATAAAATCCTTAAATGAAATAAATTTAGGTAAAAAAAATTCACAATGAAAATTCATTGAGTTCTATATTTTATTAATTAGTACATTGATACATATTAGTAATATATAAAATCCACCTTATGAAATTTTGAACTCTCAATAAAAATAAGATTAATTTGACATTTTATGATTTTAAAATAGTTAATTATGTTAAATATGATAAGCTCAATTAAAATATTGATGTATCAATTATTTATATTTTGTGATCAGGCTTGCTACATTGTTGTTGAATAAAAATCTTATTAGATCTTCTTCGTTTAGGTGCCCTGTAGACCACTGAAAGTCCTGTATCGGGACAGACCAAAAACAAAATTGCTAAAACTTCAAAAATGCAATGAAACATACATTGAGTAGCAGTGAATTTATGAAAGGTGGAAGAAATTAAAGCTAAAATTTATGTTTTCATCATTAAACCAACGAGCGCAAATTAACCTTTGACAATGCAGAAAAAAATTACAGATTTACAGCCTGGCCTTTTTTGGTTTATTTTCCAAAGAGAAAGATGATAAAATAAAAGCACTTAATTGATTATTACTTGAGTGGGAGAAGATTATCCATAAAATATATTAGAGCATTTACGTGTTAGTAGTGTCAGTAAAAACACCAAAAAATTTAAAAACAGTATACAATCTAGACAATTTATTTATTTATTTTAAATTATGTACAATTCCTCATTACAATACTGAAATAGAATAAAATCATGCACTTTTAACTCATATACAATTTTGTTTTCACTCCTGCGTTTTAAAATTGTGTTGTTTGATTTTGCATTGAGAATTTATTAAATCTTAAAAAAAGGTATTTCTCCAGGTGTTGAAGAAAAAAACAATAGGAGTCTTTAATTATCTTGATCTGCCTATTATGACTGGGATCATTTTGGCATTTCAACATCTTCCACGATTCGTCTCAAGTGTTATTTTGTCAAACCTGTACTTTTATATACTTTTCGATTGTGAAGAAGGGGTGAACTGGAATTTTCATTGTTTATTAATTTTGTAATTGCATTTATGTTGTAGCCTTTACTGTATCCTATGCTTTTGATTGTATGTAGTTCTTGATAGTTCCTAATGTTTATTTTCCTTGAAATCCTTGGTCAAGGCTGAGTGAAATAGACAATTTTAAAATAATATACCACGCAATTATTTTAAGTTCTGTAAGGTACTTCATTTAAAGGGAGCTTAATAAAGCATCGTATGCAGATAGGCTAAACAAAACTCTTGAGGAAAAATAGGCAACAGTTTACTTTTCTCATTTTCTGATATGGCAGTAAAATGTGGTTTTAGGCTTGTGGATTCAAATGGCATGCATATTATACATTGTATATGGAAAAAACAGGTATATTAGTAAGAGACAATTTAAAAGTACGGGGTTGAGAAGGGCAGACTCGAGTTGCCGGCTGAATGTAGTAGTTAGGGGCTGGCACAGAGGACAGAGGAGACACTCAACATGCCCAAAGAATCACTCAAAGATAGTGACGAGGCACTATTGATTGCCAGAGGCCCTGGTCGCCGGACTTTGATAAAGGCTTACAAGACGCCGTCGAAGCTTTTCACCAGGTGCGTTGAGTATCTGGCCAGATATCATCACCACCAACAAGGATGGAGTAGTAGAGACCTATAGAGACGCCTAGACCTTGTGGTGGCATTTGAGACTGAGGGTGTGTTGAATGCCTCGGTACACTACAAGGCACAAAAGTACATGGTGCACAGGAATGCCCTCATGGAGCTACACCAGAAAAATTACTTTGTGGTGGCCGGTGCAGTAGTGGGGGCAAGAGGATGCATACCTGAACTTCTGAAAAAAGACACTCAGGGACCTTGACATTAACAACTTGCTGAGGTTGCCCCTCACCATCTCTCTTCCACCCTTGAGGTTGTCGTTGTCCATTGCACTGTCAATGGACTTGAGGGACCCTGGCAAACCAACGGTCTATAAGAATGGACCTGAGGTACGGGCAAAGTAGGATCAAGTAGACGAGCCCGCACCACAGGATATGACATCAACGTAAAGGCCAAAAAGAGGTTATGCTTTTGTTAATATAATCAGGAAAAAAGATGAAAGGATGTTCTACCATAATCGAAATATCCATGTATTTTATAAGCATCACCTGACCAAACTATAATTAATGGATTTAGTTTAATATTTAATACTATTTAGAAAATAATAAGTAAGAAATTCTCTTCCTAAATGGAGTTGTTTGAAAAACAAACTTATAAAAACAATCCTTTCATCCACATTAACATTAAACAAATATGCATAGTTTTCAAAGCACAACTAAAATATAAAATTTACAGTCAAATCGTTTAAAAATAGGCAAGTAAATGTAGAAATGTGCAAATAGGCATATTACTCTTTTAGAGAAGAGAAAGCGCACACATACTAATAATTTTTTTAAATTACTACCAAAAAAAGAAATTGTCTCTCTATCTTTAACAGCCACATAGAAGAATAGAAGAAATTATAGAATAAACTATATTCAATATAACACCACATTGTTCAAAAAGCATTTTTTTTCTCACGAAAATTAATTTCGATTGTTAAAAATATTTAATTATGTAAAGTATTTTGCACTGCTCCACAAAAAAAGTGGTTCACTTTGAAATTTTGATTTCTTTTTAAACCTATGTTTTGGCTATATTTTTTGTTTTACTACTTTAAAAATGATTTAATAATTATAATTAGATGTAAGACATTTATTGCTGAGGTGATTGTGAGATAAAACCGCTTAATTCCTAATTGATTTAAGATCCCCACAATGTAAACATAAACAAGGGCATTTATTCCTTTAAAAAATGCCTTTTGTTGGTGGCATGGAACAAAACCATTAAAAAATGCCTATAATCTGTGAGAAAGCTGCCTGCACTAGTTGAGGATGGGAGAAATCACCGTTATCCGAAGCGAGTTTAGGTTTGCAACAATGGTTTGTTGGACATTCAGTGGTACCAGGAGACGTCTGAAGGACTTTGAACCGTGTGGGATGTGGCCATTAGTGTTGAAATAGTAAGAAAGATGCTTGCCTACAAGTTCTACATCCCAGAAGATTAACAACGGGTCCAACCATTGACGGGACCTCTTAGAGTTTGCAAAGGAGACCGACAATAGACAAAAACTGTAATGAAGAAATGTTATGATTTCAGACGAGTCCCTGTTTTCTCTCCATTCACCAGACAAACATTTTCGAGTTTATGGAACAGCTGTAGAGCTTTCAACCAATGGCAACATGGCCTGAAGAGGATTGTTCAGAAGTGGTTTAGTTATGGTGTAGAGTGGAATTTTTGGAGGTAAAAACAGTTACAGAGTTACATATGTTTAATAGGCTGTCACTTAATGCAGAAATCTATGTGACAGACATTCTTGAGCAATATGTGGTGCCATTACAATAACACGTGTTATTCAGTACCTTGTCAATATTCACACTCAAAGATAGTCAGCCCGTATCCCTGATTTGAATCCCACTGAGTACTTTTGGGACGAGCTTGAACCTTGGGTAAAACGAATAAATAATCCTCCCACATCCTTATCTGAAAGTTAGGTTATTTGAGATATGGGATCAAATTCCTCAAGACTTAAAGGCTTAGTTATGAGTATGCCGAGAAGATTAGAGTGTGTAATGAGAGCAAGACGAAGTAACACACCCTATTAAATTTTTTTAAGTTTGCTTTATAATGTTTTATGTTCACATACAAGTTTTTTTTTTAAATTAATTATTTTGTTTTCAAGAGGTATTTTTATTTTTCCACTAACTAAATCTTTTAATAAATACCTGAATTTGAGAAATGTAGGTGTTAATATTATTGAAAAGGCATTTTCATCTCAACTAAAAACCTAATTAATTGTAAATTATTGAAAAGGCAAGTGCATAAAAAAATCTCAAAATTTCAAAGTGCACCACTTTTTTTGTGGAACAACGTATATAGAATATAAATATTTTTTATGGTCGCCGAATAGCAAGTTATCTATTCATTCTATTTATATGCGATTGTATACACAAACTTGAAAATTATTTTGATTGATTAATTATGTGATTAAAGGTACAAATCATTGGAGAAAAAATCAAGTACATCTGAATAGTTAATAATTAAATCCAATTATAACTATTGGCATTATACTGATAGAATTCTAATTAAAGAAAATACAGAAGGTTTTAATAATTGATTCACTTGATTCCCACGTTTTAGAAATGTCATGTCTATGTCTACAAGCGTTTTACGTACATTACTGTTGCATGCACAAATCTTATAACTGTGTTCTTTCTTTTTGCATGCTTTTCTGATATATTTTTTTTCAAATTTCTAATTATAACGATCTCAAAATCAATTAAGTCTGTTTTAAAATTACTTACTTTGGCCGAATCCTTTAGGTGAGTCATTGACGGATCATTAATCGATTTTCCCGATGCTGCTTTCGTAGCATGAATTAAATCGCCGAGAGCAGAAGCTACATCTTTAACCGCGTTTATCAGCATTACCTTATAATAAATCAATATAGATATTAAAATAAATAAAATTAAAAAAACAAAATCAATAGATATATTACCTGTGCTTCTGGATTGTTACTGCCAAGAGAAGCGGCACCAAATTTAACCACCTCGGCCAATTGAATAATAGTGGAGACGGCATTTTGTGCAGCGACCGCCAACTGTTCTTGAGATGATGCAGCACCTTAAAATATGAGAATTTATTATGAAGCGTTCAATTAGGAAAGATATCTGGAAAATTTGAGCACCTCATTTGTGTCTGCCTTGCATAATTCACACATTTTCAGTTTAAAAAAAAAAAAGTCACGCAAATATAATATATACATGGAAAATATGATTTTAAATTACTCAATTAATTATATACAATTTTTTCAAAATGAAAAATTTGAGGTAGAGGCAGGATTTGAACCCACGACCTATGGCTATAAATATTATTTATTGTTATTATCCTTTTTTCATAGTGCCATCATCTTTAATGGCTCTTTAATATTAAGGATGAATTTTGCTCTATTTTCACTGATGGTAAAACATTTGTCCCAAATTTCTAGAGATATTCTATAATTGAAAGTTAATTTAAGTTATCTCCTCCTTAGTATTGATAAAAACAAGCAAAATTAATATGTATTTCTTAAGGAGAAGGTGCCAAGTTGCACTTATATTCTGTTATTACTTATGATGATTTTTTTTTTTTTTAATGAAAAAGGACAAAAACATCAACTGTATTAGCACTTTAAAGTAAATGTGTACCATTCAAACACATTGAAAAAATAGTTTACCTTTATATCAAAATATTTTGTAAAAGGTTTTCTAATATATGCTTGCGAGTAGCTTCTGTTATCTACACAATCTGCTTTTATTGGCATTTTACCTATGATTTTGGAGTTAGTAGGGTTGGTTATTAAAATTAAAATGTAATTATTCCATAATTTTTAACCTGCGACAAGAGTTTTCGTGTCTTCAACCAAAGCCTTGGCCGTTTTAAGAATGTTCTCTCGGTGGTCCGCAAATGTGTCTTCTTCGCTTTCCGCATTCAGCGTGCCTGCTGTGGCAAACATAATCGTAGTGTCGAGATCTCCGATAATACCGCTGACAGTGCTTGCGGCATTGATACAGGCTTGTGTTCCTCTTGAACCAGCTTGCAATGCTGACAATACCTGAGCCACCTGAAGATCAAAATTCAACTTGTTACATTTCGTTCTTCAGAGAAACAACAATCAAAAATTGCTACCTTCTCAGACACATCTCTTCCAGATTCTGTAAGATTCCTCACAGATATGTCATCTCGACTGTGACAGTTTGCAGCAGCCGTTACAAAACTGCTAATTGCGGTTCCTAATTGAAGGACTCCTGTTGTGATCCTTGAAGCTACTTCTATATTATTTGAAGTGATTCTTGCACCTGCAGTATCGGAAGCGAGTTTATTGTAGTGTTGAGATATATCGGAAGACAATTTTCCACCCTGACGCTTAATAACCTAGGGCACAAAATTTTAAACATTCATAAACCTTTAAATTGACATATTAATGACATGCTAAATACCATTTCTTGAGCGATACGAGCAATTTCTTTTGCTTCGTTCACCATTCTTGTTTGATAATCAACATAGCTGTCACCGCTTTCAAAGACTAGCGAGGATCTATGGTGTGATGCAGTGGTGTCATTAAGACGAGACATTGCTCTCGTTATTGAGTCGATAACACTCGAGGTTAAATCTTCCTGTGTTGCAAATTTTTCCAATGTATCTGACAATTCCATCATTGTTTCTTTGCAGCCTTCGGAAATTTCATCAAGTTCTGGATGTTTTTTCTAAATTGGGAGATACATTTAATGTCTTAATATAAACATGAACCTTAGTGGTTTACCTTTGGGTCTCCTCCGCTTTCTTTGGTGACAATGACTAATTGCAATGTGGCCTCTGCTACAGATTTGACTTGATCTAGCAAATGCATCTGCTGTTTGCTGTGGGCCATGTTTGACGCTATAGCTATCGATTTTGACACCAACGGTTCAACATAGGCTACCAGGTTGTTCACATTATGTCCAATGTTTTCTGCTTCTTCCTTAGCAGCCATTCTTAAAGGATCCACACATTCTAGCATTTCAGCAAGTGAATTTTGTACAACGCTAATATAACTACGGCTATAAGCACCCTTGCTGGGTTCTAAGCCAGATGAAACTGCCATTAAGGAAACTTGGTCTAACTCTCTAATCTGCTCCGTCAGTTTCTGTATAGCGATATCACACTGTTCTTGACCTGGAGCTTTATCCCTGGATAATATTTACGATATTATTAAGTAATCAATAGAACAATTGATATTTATTTAACTATACTGAAGTTAAAACTTTTTGCATGCATTAATTAAAAAATTGTTAAAATTCACCTTATCGAGCTTGCAAGTTTTTTAATAGAGTCAGAAACACTTTTACTGTGGGTTGCAAGTAATTTCCAAGTCGGAGGATCTTTAGGCGTGATAACAAGTGATCGTGCCGCCCTGACCATGTCACAAGATGCCTGAATAATATCTTTTCCTGCGTTAACAACAGGCAATTGGGCAGCACGTGCCGACGGAGTTATAACTGCTGGTTCGCCAGCAAATTCAGGCGAAGAGGCATAAGCCACAAGTGATTCAACGGCTTCGAGAACTGGTTTTGTAGCAGCAGCACAAGCTTTCCTGTTGTCAACTTTATTATCTGATGCCATATTTATATCTAAAGCTGAAAAATGAACAAAATAGAATTTAATTCAGCAACAAGAAATGTGCAATTTTAATTCAACGTTACCTTTAATTTCTTTAACAAGGTTTCCAGTTGAGTTGGCGACATCTTTGGCACTTTGGACAAACAATTTTTTAGCAAGAGCATTTGTTGCATTGCAAGATGCAACGCGACAAGCATGGCATAAAGCACTTGTGTGTTTGGCTATCTCAGTTGTTGCAGCCATTATCTAAAAAAATTAGAATCTGGTTTATTATAGCAAAAAAAAGTTTTTGGTCAATAAAACTTTCTGAAATTGTCAGAACTGGCAATATTTTAAAATTGGGATAGAATTTTTTCAGTTATGTAGAAGAACTCTCTGAGATTATTTTTATTTTTTAATATTATACTTTTTCTTTATAGGACAACCATTAATTTTACAATGATATTATCCATCCTCCAAATACACAAGTTCAAACAGCATTCTCCACTCAAATATTATAATACAATTTTTTTTAAACTTGATAATCAAACTGATTTTATTCATAAAATTACATGAAATGCTAAATTTTTGTTTAAAAATATGTTAATGTAAAATAAATCTAATTATAATTTAACACAAACCTCATTTCTTCCTGATTTGTTATTGCAAAGTGTGGCACAAGCAGCGCTGATATCCGTCAAAGCTCTAGAAAACAAGGCCTGATCTACAAGTCCAATAGTTCCAGCCTTGCTTCCTGGCTGAGAGACGGCGATTAAATACGCTGCTTGAGCAGCGGCTTCGACAAGATTGCAGACAGAGTTTCCGACATCTTTCACCGACTCTCCGAAATGAGTGTATTGCGAGTCCCTCGCATGGTTTGCAGTTCCAGTCATCGCATTTCCTGAATTACAAACGAACAAGTCAACAACAAGAATATATTTCTGACTGATGTTGAAAACTTACCAAGAGCTTTGCTGCTTTCCGTAACCATATCTAACGATTCAAAATAGCTTTGATTGTTAACAGGGTGGACGATCTGATCGAGCAGAGGACGCATACTTTCTATACTTCTTATCGTATTGTCGCAATCCTTTTGTCCTGGAGTGGCTGAAGTGCAAACATCCACCAATCTGTTAATGCACTCCGTAACACCTCTAAAATATAATTAACACATTATTTTTCATAAAAGATTATAGCAAAGAAATTAAGTTCAAATGATCATGCATAGAAAAAATTAAAAACAAAATATAAACAATAAGCTTAGCAAAATTGGAAAAAAAAATTAAAACAGTTTTGTAATGAAATAAAACCTTATTAAATCATTATAAAGGACTTGAAAATTAACAAGTAAATTGTTTTATTTATTTTTAAATAGAAGTGATTATTTCTTATTTCATGCTTTATTTATTAAAATATTCTAAAAAAATAAAAAAATCAAACCACCTAGCAGCAGAAGTGAGGCGGTTGTGTGCATTTGGTGAATTTGGATCTGCTGAGACTGTTTTGGCAGTCATTAAAAGCTTGGAAGACACTATAGTGATATTTTTCAGTGAAACGACAAGGTTGTGTTTTACATCTACTTCCTAATAATTAAACAAATAAACAGATAAATAAACATTTTTAGGAACTGAATAAGTATAACAGAAGAGTTATTTATTTTACTTTTGTTTGACCAGCCATTTCCAATCCTACATGTGTTAACTCTGATACTGCCGAATCCAACTCATGAGCAGATGTTGCTAATTTTACAGGAGAACAAACTGCTGAAACTACGTTGCTACTAGCGACATTGACTTTCTCAGCTTTGACATCAATTTGTTGTTGAAGTTCAGAAAATGATTTGTTTGTCCTTGGGAATTCTCCTCTTTCGATTTGCATTTGCCTTGATTCGATGTTAGATATGGCTTGGTCCACATCTTTGTGACCAGGAAGACAGTTGATGCACTCTCCCAAAGCCTGGCGTTTAAAAAATAGTAAGCGATTAAATAAAAATTGAGCGATTCAAGTTTTAATTAAAAATTGCCTACGTTTGTAACTCTTTTGGCCGCAAGTTGTAAATTATCTGCATTTTTAGGCTCTTGCAATGTTTTTTGAGCTTCTTGAACTACAAGATATGAGCACAAAACAACTTCTTCAGTATGCTCGAAGAGTTGTTGTTGGACGTTTGAAGATGGCATTGTAGCGCTGACCGCTCGAACGGAATTCACAAGGTCGGAAAGTGCGTGGACTGTTTCTGTAGTTGTATTTGCTGTGTAATTTTCTTCGCCTTGGGTTGCTGCTTTCACCAGGTTTGATACACTTCGTGCAACCGCTTTACTTGTGTTGTTCAAATCTCGACAAGCCGATTCAGGCTGCATGAAAAAAATTCATATTTATACATAATAATTAAATAATAGTGTGGAGTAAAGAATGAATATTACCGTTTCACCGGGAAGAAGACGTTGTTTGTTTGGCGACGACATCAATTCCTGAACAACATACTGGATTTTCTTAATTGAATCTTGCGCCGCTTGAATTTCAAGTGCAGAACCGCAAGCATCATTGGCTCTCAATGCACACGCTCTTAACTCAGCCACAGCAGCACCAAGATTTTTACTCGTATTACTGAGTTGTAATGAAGTTGAAGGGTCAGTGACGGTCGGAAGGATGGATCTTGCTGATGTTACCAGTTTATTTGCGGGCTACACATACAAAAATAAAAATAACACTGAATTTTGAATGATTTAATGATGAAAGAATAAAAAAATACCTGTAAAAATTGCTGGCTGACTGTTATAAGATTAAGCTGTGCTGATGGATTGTCAGGATTTTTCGCTGAAATTTTAACTCCTTGAATTAACCCAGGAATGTGGTTAGATACATTGACACAATCATGTTCCAGTTGATTCTGTGACTGTCTGTTAGTGTTGTATTTTTCTGCTCCTCGGCTTGAAGAGATGCATTGATTTGCAGCACTTGCTGCTTGTTTTGCTGCGACCTTCACATCAAACATGGTAAATAAAATTGAAAATTACATTGTATTGTTCGAAAATACCTCTAGACTGGAAATAAGTCGTTTTCTAATAGTTGGGGTCGCAACGGTCGTTGTAGCTGCTCTGAGGTCTTCTACAGTTCGTTTCAGATGCATCTGATTATTAATATCGTGGGGATTGGATGCACATGCTCTTGCAGCTTCAACCATGCGAGCAGTAGCTTCTGCTAAAAGTTTTGCTGCAGCAAGAAGCCTACGATGTAAACTTCCACTTTCTTGATTCTCAGCTTCTTCCTTTAATAAAAAAAAAACATATACATGATAATAATTTTGTTTTAATGAGGCGTAGATGAAACATACTTTAATGCTTTGAACCAACTGTGCTGTGGCTTGTCCCAAGAGTCTAGCTTGTTTCACCATCTCGCCTGGATCTCCACTCGCTTCGAGAACTCTTTCAGAAGTAATTAAAATTCTCTCAACGGATGTACTTTCTACAGTTTCCCTTTCTTTATTACCGCTTACTTGTCTGATGAAATAAACATTGTACAATTACTTTATTATAATAATATGGTAAAGTGAAATCAAATACTTTATGTGGTTCAAAAGATGGTTGAGTGTGGTTGTAACATCTGAAGCAGCTTCACCAAGTTGGCTGAGTAAAATCTGATCAGTGCACGATTCATTGCATACAGTTACCAAAGATTCGACGGCGTTTGCAACCTCTTTCACGGCAGCCTCCAACTGCTGCTGACACGGTGGACTCTGGATGGTCGGTGCTACCACCTTAGAACAAATATAAAAAATAAGCCATAAAGAAAAAATTAACAAACATTAAGGATTTGCTAACCTTAGCACAAGCAACAAGTTGCGACGTTGTTAGAGCACACTGAGTAGCAACTCCGATCGCTCTGTTTTGATCTGGTTGGTCTAAAGTCGAAGCGACACTTTTACCGCGGAGTACCAAAGCAGCTGCTTTGTTTGCAACAGCTTTTCCAAGTCCTAATAAAGTATCCTGAGCATCTCGAATGGTCTCATCTTCTTCATGAATCTCATTGAGAACCTTGTGAGACGCTTCACCGACTTTAGACGCAGCGTTAAGCAAACTCTGACGGGGCTGAAAAATTAAGATACATTTTTAATTGTTCAAGGGTTTCAGTAGTTTTATTGTTGTGAAATAAACCTCTTTAGTTGAAGGCTCGGCTGCCTTGAGCAAATCTGTAAATGCAAAGCAGAGTTTTCGGGTTGCATCAAGAAGTTTATCACCACTGGCGTCGTCAACAAGCGCAGCTATCATTCTCACTCCCCTAGATACTTCTGGCAATCCAGTTGTAATTGTTGTGATTGCAGCACCTACTGCAGTATGGTCAACTTCATCTGCTGAACCTAACACAGCATTTATGTTTAAAACAACCATCTTAAAAATATAAATATAAAAATGAAACTATTGGGAAACCTGAAGTTAGTGTGACAACTTGGGCTGTAGCTGCATTCATAGCAGCAATTTGAGAGCTGACATTCTGTTTGTTTGTATCCACAGTAGTTTCTTTCCATTTCAAGGAAGCCTAAATGTAATTATTATGTATTTTTATAAACTTTATAAAAGTTTGTATGTTATGTCAACAATAAATCACACAGATACTAACTGCATCATTTCCAAGTTCAGGAAGTTCTGTTCGTGTGAGCAGTTCCCGTTCCACAGTGGTAATGACTTGTTGTCCCAAAGTAATTGTACTGAGTAAAGCACGTTGTGGTTCAGACAAAACATTTGTGATTTGTTGTTGTTGCACCTGCCAAAATGTAGGTGGTTAACTTCAAGATAAGAAAAGGGTAACACAGCTAACAGAAATTGTTCAAAATGTGTCAGTACTACAGTCTTAAATAAATCAAAATTGCAAGTTGTGTAAAATATCAAAATGAGTTGATATGAGGCAAAAACCAATTAATAAACGTGTACACAAAAGACTAAGTCAAAGTATCCATGAGTTAGAATTTAATGTCTGGGTTTGTAAAACTTGATCGCTGTTTCAAAAAGCTTAAAATTCACTGAAAAAGTACAGAATTGTAATTCAAATGAAACCGTCCGTGTTCTATGTGTTCTGCTTCATATCTTCAACATGCATCCAATTTTATAATTGAATAAACTCATACTTTCTTAATTCTGTAATGCTGTGGAGTTAAAAAATTAATAAATTTAAAAATCAGATATAATAAAGAAAACTGCCATAGCAAATTGTATAAAAGGCAGACTTTTTTTTTGTACATTTGCTTATATCATTAAAACGCAACACTGCAATGATAAACGGTTTTTAATGCGCAAGGAAAATTTGCCTCCTTGGATCATGCTTATAGGTTTAAGGAAAATGAAATAACATCATTATCTTAAGATCAGAGAAACATGAAAAATAAAAATTGAATTGTGATTATGGATTAAGAATGAAATTTGGTGCTATAATAAGATTTTTTGTTAAATTAAACATTAGGCTTTCAGTGTCAGTCAGTCTGTAAAAATTTGTAGGGTGTAAAATTTAGCTGTCTCATATTTAACAATTAAACAGCACATTTAACACAATACAGTGTAAAAACAAAGAAAAAAATGCGAGGCTAAGAAAAAGCAGGCATAATACATTTTTTTACTATCCAAGAGAGCACACTTTTCTATAGTAAAAAAAAAAATTAAAGAGCAAACATTTCTTTAAAGTCTAACAGACAAGTTGCTTTTCGTGTTGCTGGCCACAGCAATCGGCTTTTAATTTTATCACAATCTTATTCGATTTCCGACAAATTGAACAATATAACATAAACACCCATCATGCAATTACAAGGCACAAGATTAAACATGTGTACATACTCTTATCCAATAATAATTGTCTTCATCTTGTGAGAAGCATGTAAGAATACAAAGTAATTAGTAATGCAAATGTCCATACCTAAAACAAGTCTAGAATACAAAGTAACTTGTGTTCATTATCTAAGAATTGTATTTAATTTTAAAATGAACAAATTCTAATATAATAAAATCTTTGGTGGCTCAAATATATTTATCAGTCTGGTAATATTTGCTATATTTTTCAGTCGGATGGATATTTTTAAATTAAACCCGGATTATTTCTTCACTCATTCATACAATTCTGAACACTGATCCAAAAAATAAATACTAATTTTGCTTGTAATAGTGAAATGAAACATACAGTCTAGGAAGATCAGGGCTATCAGGAATGATCAAAGTGAGGAAAATTTTGTAACTGTCGTTTTTATAAGTAATGAAAAAGGATATTGAAAGTTCATGTTCTATGATCATTCAATTTGGTAAATTGAAATTCCAATTCAAATTAAAACACATAAAAACTCATCTATAGTATAATCCAAGGAAGCAGAGCAGTAAAAATTCAAAAAATTGAAAAGTGCAATGCTAATGCAAGGTAGGTAAAATGTGGTGATTGATGAAGAATAAAATTGTGGTTATATTGGATCTATTTAAAATTATATGAAATGAACTTTAGTTTAAAAAAAAAAAAAATAATAATAACAAATTTATTGCTGCTAGAATAACATTTACATTCACTTTGAAATGAAATTTCGCAAAAGAAAAATTGTTTTTAGAGTTTAAAAGACAGTTTACCTTTATAGAAAAATAAAAACCCAGAAGTTAAAACAAGATTATCATTGGTACTTACACAGTTACTTTAAAGATGAAGGAAAAAATAATACTTTCATAGGTGAAAAAAGTTGCAATGACACAATTTAATAAAAACATTTGCGAATACTCCCTCTACACAACTACAGAAATGTTTTTATTAGAATTTGTTCTTGTAGTATTACGGCTATCTTAGTAAAATAAGATAGAAACCGTATACAAAATTAAATACAATCTCTCAAATGATTCAGTAATATATTACAAAATGGTATGAACAAACCTTTTAGCTCTTTTTTTTTTACTTATCCTAAAGTTTGTGCAATTATTTCCTATGGAAAAATTAATATTGCCTTTAAAATACTGTCACTGATTTCTAATCTTGTAGAATAGAAAATGTACAAAATAACAATTCCTGTTATACTGGAGGGCTTAAAGGCAAAATACTTTACAATACTTTTTTCTTAACTTAAATAAAAACTTTAATGGGCAATGCCAGAATTTGAACCTACAACTGCAAGCGTGGCATTATGAGTATCAGACAATCTAACGCCTAGGTCATGTTCTTGTAGAATAATTTTATTTTTTAGAACACTGCTAAGACCTATGAAAAAAATTTGGTTAAGATTTTTTCCTCTGTACATTTGCGTCTTCTGTACAAAGTTGAAAGCTATGTACATAGCATATTTCTACATGTAATTATGTTGTCCAATAAATAGCAGGTGCAAAATATATAATTATTATCCTGTATCACAACTATTTTACACAAAACATATATGGACATACACTAAATCCAATAATTTTTTCTAAATTTCTATTATCTATGAACTGAGAGGGCAAGGCTTTAAAGGAATAATAGCACAAACTTCTCAGGACGAGAGGAAAAATGAATCCACTGTTGGCGACATGTTATTTTGTATTATGCATGATGTTTGTTACAAGATGTGATAGTTTAGTTATTTGGCGTGACCTTCGTCGTCATATGGCATTATGGACTTCTTCTTGTTAAAATTGCATAACTTATTAAAGATGAAATTTTCTTACCGGAGGAGCCCTGTGGCCGTAGTTGACCTGACCGCCCACAGTTGTATATTGAGCCCCACCAACATGACCTATCCCATAAGGTTTAGCACCTGTGTGGTTGAGAGGAAATAAAAAAATAAAAAAGTGTGTACATGCATTGTCAAAAAAGTGATGAAAATAAATGTGGTCTAAAGTAATGCATAATATAATAAAACAAGATTTAAAAAAAAGAAGAAAGTTCTAATGAATATGCCATAATGCTTTCTTATCTCTTACTGCACTAAAACCCCAGGTCAAACAACAAAAATTATATTAACATTGAAAAATAAAATCTTCCAATTTATATTTATATGCAAGTAGATCTTTTGTATTCACTTTAGTAAATACACAAAATTAGAGCCAGTAAAAGTCCTAAATTAATCAGACTTTAATATATGTACTAATATGCCATATCATAACATTTTTATTTAATTAATGTTCTTATTCATTTAATAAACTTAAACCTAAATCGAAAGCTTAATTTTTCTTGAAAGGAGTGGTTCATTATGGGTCAGTGTTGATAACTGTTGCATAATTTCTAATCTGTCCGCAGTCCAAAACAGAACAACAAATTTACTATCAATGTATTGGTACCATCAACTATCTTCAAGGTAGTACTGAAAGTTTGTAAGTTGATCTATTTAATTTTCCATTCTTAACCCTTCCTTATATAAAAGGAAAATTGGGAGAATCACATGTGATGTGTCGATTTTCCTTAGGAAATCTTTTTATTTAAAAAGTTGTTCAACCTTTTCGTTTAGCGATTTTTTAATGAGGCAAAGATCTACAGCTAAAAACAGAAATTCAAGACAATATGGTCAATGATCAAATCAAAACAATCTACTAAAGCACACACATATCAATTTAACATTGAAAATTATTTTTTATCGTATCATTAGTTCAGTTCATTTGGTTTATTGCAATTTTAAGGACACCAGCAAGGTCCTAGGTTTCAGGACGGGTCCCTAATATTGTATACATATAGATCAAAGATAGAACAGGGAGTAGGTACAGGGATAAAAGGGCCAAACCTAGGGAAGCCCCATGGACTAACTAAAAAAAATTTCAAGCTGAAGTTCATGCAATACAACTCTGGGTTCAGGAGTTAGTAAAGAAAAATGTGTAAGGTGCAGATATTCTAAGACAGCCAGGCAGCCATAAAGGCACTAAATGCATAAACTTCGTAATGATTCTGGGAAAGCAAAACAAGATTACCTTAAAGTGGGTTCCCGGACATGAAGGCATAGAAGGAAATAAACAAGCTGGCCAACTAGCCAAAAAAGGCCACAAAGGAAAGTGCTTAATCTTAAAGGAAAAAGTGCACTTTCCAAGGCTATAATTTATAGGGGTTCCACAATAGATCTTTTTAGGATGCAGTGAAGGAAAGGATTTTATAATTTAAAAAAAACCCTCATACATGAGTTGCAGTTGAACCAGAGCTCAAAAATGACACAATGTCCATCAGCAGCAAACTCATAATGGATAACCCCATCAAAATTCTTACAAAAAAAGTGATACTATAATCTGCTTTCATTAAGTCAATCCTGATTGATATATGTTAGGATTCCAATAATACACTTTTCATCGCTGCTGATTTTAAATATATTTTTTTAACCATAAAATTAAAATATTCATAAGTCAAACAAAATGCAAACAATAAAACAAAAGAAAATAACAAATATCATAAAAATTTAAAGAAGAGATAAGAAAGCAATTTAAAAAAGTAAAAAAAAAGTACTGTGATAAATTCTCAAGTCACTAAATTTTTACAAAAGAAACATTCTAATCCAAGAACATCTCATAAATTAAAAGAAAAAAAAATGATAATAGTGCATAGAAGTTGATTTTCAAATATCAAACCCCCAATTCACTTGCATAAAGACTATTTACAAATAAAGAAACCATTCTTCCATATAAAAAAATGTTCTGCTATAATGCAAACATAAGTTATATCCATCCTCCTCTACTTTAGCACGCAATATGAAATTGACAGTTACTCACCATCTGCCGCTCGCATTATTGCCGGTTTTGCGACGGATTCCGTGTTGACTTTTGAAACACGGCTCGTCTCGTGCTGTTGAAGGATTGTAGCCCTGTGAGGCGTTAAAATTTATTAGCATAAATATATAAACTTTATTCAAAACTATAAAGTGATTATTTTAATAACAAAACTTACTTTAATGGAGAAACACTGTCTTCGACCATAGTAGATCCCTCATCGCCTTCTATTCCAAAATGATCTTTAGCTTGTTTCTATAAAATAATAACAATTAATAGTTCTGTTGCAAACTCTCAGTAAAAAAACAATAATAATAAAAAATAATTAATACTTCTTAAAAATAATTGATGAGAAATTCTGAGAATAAGTAACTTCAATTATTATTCTTAAAAAAGAGATCCTTTTTTAAGGGTATTTCAACTATCTGATTATATGAACACTTGGAGTACCGGTATTTTTTGGAGGGGAAAAAAATCATTTGTAAGTATGTCGGGTTTAAATGCAGGGCCACTGGATTTGATCCCGGGACCTTCACCTTACAGTGATACGCCTAAATCGTTGCAGCCACCGATGCCCCCAAACAATTAATCTTTTTATGTCATTATGGTTTTAAATAGTTTTTTCAAATTGTCAGCAGTTACAAATAGGCTGACTTACCTTTTTCAAAATGATATCTATATATCCTGAGATCAACTGGACGATTTGCTCCCCCTCAGTTGTCTGTACTGAGTAATAGTTATCAGAATAATCCCCAAAGTCGAGTGTGAACGTGTTCGGAGAGGCACACCACCTACGAACCGTAGTCAACGGATATGTTTTCATAATTTCTTTTGTGTATTCATCCAATCGGAGGACAGAATCCTTTGTAACACCAAGGAGACGTGGGACCAATTTGTTTTTTCCTTTCATCTTTTCCTAAAAAGAAAATAAAAATTAAAAAAAGTCATTTACGAAAAAATCAAAATATGTTGATCTTAATTTTTATTAAATTGTTTTATTATACCTTAATTCCTGTAATATTTTGTTTTAATGCACATTTACAATAGATTTTGCTCTGCAGACTTACCTTTACAAGAAAAAATGTAACCCCATAGGTTGGTAATGACCTAGCATTCTTTGTATAAAGAACTTTAGCATCTAGTTCTGATGATCCGATATGTTTGGCATGTTCTTGGAAGATTTTCTTTTCAATGCCTTTCACTTTAATGTATGACTGTGGCAAAAATTCTTTCAGACTGGGGGAAAAAAATAAAATTGATCATGTACAAATGATTTTATACAAATTTTAAATATGCTTACTCAAGGAATGGAGGCTTATGTTTTGATTCATTATAGCTTCCGAACTGAATGTGACACTGTATCCCTGCAAATTCACAAGCTAACTGTTGAGTGACCGGATGAGTAGAATTGATGATAGCATCTCTTGCTTGAACGTAAAGAAGGTTCAGCTGCACGGGATCGCGAGAATCGATGTTTTGATCAGAGAAAAAGAATTTCCTCCTTAACAAAACCGTTTGACCTTCGCCTATACCTTGCTGTCTTAATGTCAGGCTATTGTCGACCCAGTTCACTACAAAGCGAGAGTTTTTGATTTCTTAATTGAAATTGAAATTAATTAAATATTAAACAACCTTCATCATCAGTTTTAATTTTCTTCCTCAGTTGGTCCATTTTTGCATCTCTTTCTTTTTCTTCCTTTTTCCTTTTCAATGTCAACGTCCCATAATTTGGTTTATTCTCAAGTTCATCTTCTGGTGTTTCAAATACTAAGCTGTATTCATCATAATTTGTTATACCTAAAAACCACCATTAATTATTAGCAATCTAAAGTTAATTAATCAAAGAAAATTCAAAACTTGCCTAGTTTGGTGCATATTACAACCATGAGTTTTGATACAGGTTGGCTGTCATCCACAAGCATGGTTTTTACTGTCCCATCCAACATCCTTACCTTCAGTGTTCTAAACTTTCTCTTATATTCCAAGAGTTCCTGTTAAAACGTTATTAATAATGTATACACCAAATATTAAATTACTTCAGTAATATTTCTTTATTTACATCTTTTTTTAACATGTAGTACCCGAAATCCCTTCCAGGCTCAAGCCAAAACCCTTTTTTTATATCCTCATCTGCTAGGAAGAGACCATAATCTTTCGCTGAAATTGAAAAGGTCTTATAATTAAATAGTTGCTTTTTGAACAAAACATTCATTCAAATGCCAAGAATACATTACTTTAAAAATTGTCACGTCCTTAATATATATAAACTTACGTTCGCCCATATTGGCCTCATCGACTTTCTCACGGATCATTCGACAGGCATCATACACGGTCGTCGAAATGTCAAATCCCATCGTTTTCGTAACATTTTTATCCACAATGGATATTCGTAATTGTAGAAGCGCCATTTCTGATACAGTCCTTCGCTGGAAGAACAAAAATCAAAATTAATCAAAGAATTTTCAAGGGAAATTAAAGACAAAGAAAACTAAATAAACAGATTCATAACAAATGCCATTTTAATTAAATTTAAAAAAAAAAGTAGCGAGTGAGGTGAAACAATTAAGTACTATTTAGCTCGGTTCTCTTATAATTATACTGTAGGTAAGATAAGTATATTCAGAAGTATTTACTAAGGGAGAAAAGTGCTAAAAAGAAACATTAACTGAAGAATCATTATTAAAAATAGTTTATAACAACAATGAAACAGGGCAATACAGGGTGTAGAAGAATTGAAAGTCAGAAGTAGAAAACTTTAAATTCAAATCAAAAGTTTGGAACTCTTACGATTAAAAACAACAGCTTAACATTAGGGAAAAATGTTCCTCCAACCAAATTTATGCTGTATGATTATAATTTGACTAGTACAATGAGATTTCTAAAAGAAACAACCGAGAGGAAAATAAAACTGAAAATGTTTCAACATGTTAGCAACAATGAGGAAGTAAACAGATAAAACAAGTCTCTTTGCATACAGGACATGACGCCATCACCTCACTCTGTTGAATTCAGTGAAACAACTGCTTCATTGACAAATGTAATCTAATAAAGATGGATTAGGACAGAAACACAATGTACAAATCTAACTTGCTTGATAAATGTACAATATGTTGTTTTTTTTTCCTCCAAGGATAATTTACAATCAGGACCATGGTTGACTTTGTTCCAAATATGTCAGTCCATGTCAAATAAATCTTTGTAAATATTAGTCATATGCAACACTGAAGACCGATTTTGAGGTTTGCTCTATGTTAAAGAATGTTACATTGGAACTATTTCTAAGCACTAAAAATGTAAGTGTATGTGTTTGGTGTGGGGGTGTTTGCGATAAATTGGTAGTGGCAAGATAGGAAGTTAAAGGGAGAGTAAAAAAGAGAGGGAGTAAGAGGAAGAAAGACAGAGAGTGAAAATATGAGAGAGAGAATAAAAGAGAGTAGGGTGAAAAAAAAAGAATGAGTGAGAAGAATTAGATTAACTAGATATATAGAGATAGATAGATAAAGATAGAGAGGAGATGGAAGGAAGGAAGGAAGGAAAGAGAGAGAGAGAGAGAGAGAGAGAGAGAGAGAGAGAGAGAAAGAGAGAGAGAGTGAGTGAGTGAGTGAGTGAGTGAGTGAGTGAGTGAGAGAGAGTGAGTGAGAGAGAGAGAGAGAAAGAGAGAGAGAGAGAGAGAGGAGAGGAGAGGAAGGAGGGAGAGAGAGAGAGAAAGAAAGAGAGTGAGAGAGAAAGTGCGAGAGATAAAGAGAGTGCGAACGGGATAAAGAAAGAGTGAGAGAGAGATAAAGAATGAGAGTGAGAGAGATAAAGAAAGAGAGAGTGAGAGAGAGAGAGGAGAGAGAGTGAGAGTGAGAGAGAGAGAGAGAGAGAGAGAGAGTGAGTGAGAGTGAGTGAGTGACTGACAATTTGTCATTAACGACTTCTGGATGAATTTATGAATATTAAGTAGCTTCATTTCGTCATAATCCAAACATATTTTGTATAAATGTGAAAGATATTTAGTCTTTTAAACAAATTTTAAAAATTGTCTTCATAATGTTGACCAACGCTGGAGATTCAGGAATTACAAAGAAAACGTCACTGTTCATCACCATTTATAAGGGAGTAGTTATTTATATTGGCACTTACCCCGACACCCGATATACATTGCTATAAATTAAATAACGGCCCCGTCTAATTACTTATTATCGGATTACAAGAGCTTGATAGGATAACAAATCCGCCAGCCGATATATCATATTACGAAGAAAAAAATTCAAAAAATTCAGTTTGTCCGATTATTATGTACCTTCAAAGGATGAAGAACCTGAAGACCTAAAGTCGTTTGAGAAAAATTTAAGTTGCAAGTTCGACCTTATTGGAACGTACTAACGAGATTTGTTCAATTTTTTAAAAATAAATTTTTCTATGTGGACTTCGTAAGGGAAAAAGGTCCTGAGTCGTCTTAGTAATTACTTACACGTCTTAAGGACCGTTGAGCCATCAAAGGTCCGACGTTGAAATGCCTACAGCATTCGGATGAATTGCACCTAAGACAAAGTATTGTCGACATTGTCTTATCGAGAGACGGTTCGAAGTAAGTTTGAATGCCGGCGGGGGGAGGGTGGTTAAGCGCATCGGATCTCGCAGGGCCCGACTTCACAGGACACCCGGCGAAGGCATGAGTTGCAATGAAGAAAGAGGTGGACGGATTTCGTTTCCAGGAGTACATGCGCAGAATTGTGCAGATTGTCGAAGTCCGTCCAAAAAAGCACGGCTTGCCTGCGCACGATGCCAAAACATGCTCTTTAGCTCATGCACCTCGCAGCACAAGGAAGTAGAAATCACCGAAAGTTCTGATTCCATTTTGAAAATTCTTTCATAATGGAATAAGCCTGGATGGTAGAACACAAACATATTCCCTACTGTCGGGCTGTTTCGGTTTACCAGTTACATACAAGAAGCATAATTATGTATCATTATCTAATAAAGTAAGAAAAATACCAACACCCCTAGAACATAAATGAAACTTCATGAACTGTACAAACCTCATGGAATGTCAGATCTTATTATAACAATTTTAAACTTTATAATATTATGAATTAATAGAGCAAGTGCTCCTTGGTATATTACCATCCCGAAAGATGAGGCCTACATACATTCAATACAGTATACATAACAAGGTACAGACAACGGACAAAAGCAAGTTTGGAACTTGGCCAATTTGACATGATCATATTGATTTGTTTCCACCTTTTGTTAACTACGAGCCGAGAAAACTCTTGTTGTATTTTTAAACTTGTTAAATATGCATGTTATTTTGGCCCAAAAGACATATCGGGCTTGCCATGATTATGGCTCATTTTTAAACACTGATTGTATTCATTTAAAAAAAAAATTAAGTAAGATTGAAATACGGTTTTGCCATATTTATGAAGGAAATTGAAAATTTTATTTATAATTTAAAATTTTATATATGAAATTTGGATAGTATGAAATAAAAAATATTGGGGTACCTGTAAACCGTAACAAAGGAAGAAAAAGAAAATGAAACAAATCTACTTTTCCGGGCAAACGCTTGTACCCTGGAACGATGGGGAAAAATATAAAATAAATAAAGTTAAAATGCCCAAGTACAATTCTATACGGGCATGGGCGGACAGCTATAAAACCAAATCTATGTTGTACAGAATAAGTTCAACGGCTTACTAGGTCATGATGCATTTTCTCTGATGATGAAAACCTTGGGTTTTGTAAGAGGCTGACATGGTTGAACTAAGGACCACAGATATGCCGCCCCCAGCGAACACTGGTGGGGTGGCATAGGGGTTGGTTTGACACAAGGGTGGGGGCGAAGAAGGGCGAATGCTTCACCCTCCGGCCACCCTCAGTTCTTCAACCCCTCATCCCTTTTAGCCTGTTAAAGCCGACTCATTGAAACCTCGTGACCACTTATTTTCCAAAGCGTTTATATCGTTCCAACATAAAATAATATGTAAAGTCTCATGAAGAGTCACGATCGATCAAACGATCAACGCCGACTGTAGACGTGCATCTATTCTCTCAGTGGACGTTAATTTTCAATCAAATACATCTAATAAATAACTTTATATTTCCTTAAGGATATTTATCCAAATACAGTCAACTTATTGAAAATAAGCCCGAAAAGAAAATATATAAAAGAAGCTGAGAGAAAATAAAATTGAATGCACTTAGCAAGGGTAAAGGGCATGCGCCACCATCAGTGCCGCCTATCGCCCAGTACTTTAAACCGACTCCAATCAATCCAACAGCTAGTAAATAATTACATATTGAAATATCATTGTTAATCCGAAACAGACAAAACGAAAAAAATTAAGTTAAAGCCATGCCAAGCACTGCGGTAGTAAAGTCGTCATATGACACAGGACATGTCCGAATAGTGAGTGGGTACAAGCAATTAGTAATACCTAAGTCGCTTCCCCAAGCTGCTGAACTCTAATCGTCAATAAATGTGTTTTTTATGTACTATATTATTCGCAATACATTTTTTTAAAATTTTTATACCAGGCACAATTGAAAGAATATTGATCGTCTAAGACGAGATCGGTGAGACTGAGATGGAAGATTTTTCTCTGGAGAGCTAAGAACTCTCAGTGAGCTCGACTAATTAATAATTGTGTGAAACTCTTTTGGTGCCAGCACGGTCATGTACCTGTAGTATGGTCGTTTCTGATCACTTTGGTCAGCCTATCCTAGCTTTTTTTGGTCTGTAAGAGGTGCTTCGGTTTCTCGCCATCTTCCATGGCCTGTCTGTATGTTATTTGATAAGTCGTGTCTTTTTAAAAATTTCAAAAAAAGGCATCAGCATTGATTGGTATTTGTTCATGCTAGATACGTCTCACCAGTGCTCATTTTTTTAAATTATTATTAGCATAGTTTTATGGTAGGTGATATTGTTAAGGCCTGCCCTCGTACCTCATGAATCTGCTTTCTCATAACCAGCTTAGTCATAACCGATCATTCTGGTATGGCGAGATTGTTTTGTCTATTTCGGCTTCTCGCCATTTCCACTGGTTTGTGGCTAGAACCCGAACGTGTTTAACAGATCAAAATATTGGCAGGAAAGTGTGAAAGGTACGAGTTTTTAGAATGAACTTCGGTTAGGTATCAATTTCAATAATAAATAATAAACAATAAATGGAAAGATAATGATAATGTGAAAATATATCTTCGTTGATGATATGGTAAAAATGCTGAGCTCGAAATGAGACAAATACTATTTTTATTATTCACTGTCAGTGAAAGACATATTTTTGATGTAGATAAAGTAGGCTACGACGTAAACTTCAACACTGGACCGGCATTGAGTCACTTATTGGGTACGTCTTCATTAATGGGTTTTTTACATTGCTCAAACGGAAGGAACTGTTCGTCACTGAAGATGGCACAGTGCCGAATCGTTTGAGAGTTGAAAGACGGACCTAATAAGTGACCCAATGCCGGTTCAGCATGAGTTCACCGACTCGCATACCAACACCCGCATAAACTTCAATAATAATAATTATTATTATTATGCAGAACAATTGGAAAGATAGTGATGACTATACAGAAAATATCAACTACACAAAAAAACTGTATTAGATTATGAGTTTCTTTATGGCAAATTAGCCTTAGGGTATCAATTTCAATAATAATGCATAGCATATTACGAAAGATAGCAAAAATGCACAAGTTCGTTATCGACGGGGCAAAATTGTTGCACATGAATTAGGATGTGGTACTCAAGGTATCATTATAAACTCGCTGCTACAGTTACTGGCCACTAGCACTTGAAAAAGCATCTACACAACATGGGCTTATTCAATGGTGATCCCATTTGTAGGTTATACAATGACGAATAAGAAATAGCCACCCATATCATCTTCGAAGTAACCGCTCAATGGAGACATAACCTGGATACAAAGAAAACCAAAAGAAAGGAATTTTAGCAAGGACAGTCAATGGCCTAGTACTTGTTAATTGAAGGATCTAGTCGACGACTGCACTGAACTAAGGAACTAGGCAAGTACCAAAAGGCTGCAGCAATTTGGAAACAACCCCTCCACTTCCTACTATCCATCATCACCATCATCGTGGACTTACCCTTTAATGAGCCATTATTACCACCTCCAAATACGCCAACAAATCCAAAAGTCATTTAAGGCTCTTCTGACCTTGCTTAGAACACTCCAGATTACTTTGTTCACTTGGAAATCCACCTAACCCACCTAAAATACTCCACAGCCAAGTCAGTGTTCAATTGCAAAGACTACTTTCGATGGAATCTGATAGAAGGCCAAACATTTGCTACGACAGACTGCTACAACTGTCCAATTTAAGGGATATGCCACAACTTCGTCGAAGCTAACTTTGAAAATGTTCTTCCTAATTTAGCTTGGGCCTAGCATATGCGTAGAAAGCACAATAAGTCAGAAGGCTGTAGTGCTTGGAGACCATAAATTCCCACTTCTTAGTCTTCTGCCATCATCAAAGTACTATTACCAAACTTTGTTTTATAAAAAGCAGAGTGCTTAGGAATGAACGATTTAAAAAAACTAACTTCGTTCGTGACTAGGCAAACACAGATGCACTTGAACTAGGATTTGCTATTCGGAGTGCTAGGTCGGAAATCGTTCTCTGTCAGGCAATGAACTCAGTAAAACTGACTTATTAAAAAGCTGTAATAATAATCAAAATATTAGAAATTATCTGACAGGAAAGATAACGAAAGATCCTGCAGGCATCGACAAAAGGTTGGTCACTCGGCAAAAATCGTTGAGCTCGAATAGATATTTCTACGAATATTGACCAAAAATTACATCTGTCCAATTCAATGTAAAATTGCTTAAACAAAATAAATAATATGACAAATAAACTTTCGGTACGATAAAAACGATGACCTGAAAGATTTTCTTTATCTTGTTTCTTTAAAGAGTTTCAATTATGTATTCTAAACAACTTTGGCAAAACGTAACAGAATAAAGTCTATTTTCGCTGCTTAATGATGTTTTTGATAAAAGGGAAAATGCTAACGATGATGCAAACGGTGGCCCGCCAGAGACAGTTTTTAACGTTTATAGATTTTTCCAAAATACAACAAAAATGTGATAGAAAACTTAAGTCGTAACACATGAAAATTATCTTAGACCTTATCATCATAGACTGTACTGTCATTTCGAAGAGTCATCATACAAGATTAAATACGTCAACTGTAAAGAAACTGTGGAGATCATAAGTTTCAGTTTATTTTGCATAAATTCGTTTTTAAATTGTAAAATTCCATCAGATACCATAATCGAGGAAATGCATGATAATCATTTATGACAAAGACAGTTTCGATTTCGTTGGTGACACAGCAAAAATTGGGACACTTGGGATGGATCATCATATTCACCCCTTAGGCATCTGCTCTCGTCACTGCAAAATTAATTAAATGCAACATTTGGGGGGGGGTTGTAATATTCATAAATAAAAGTAAAATGAGAATCAAGTTTTAATGTTAATTATTGACAATTATATGTATGGATCAAGCAAGTTAGTGCGACTGTATGATTCGCCATGTACGCGGTCATGGGTTGGCTTCCCAGTATTTTATTCGGACTTTTTTCACTGGGTCCTGGGAAAATGTACTTTCGTGGAAATCATAAAAATTATATAAAAAAAGTATGGAGAGTGATCAACGATCATCATCACAGATTGATTCTTCTTGTGAGTTAAGGGTATAGTTATCGACCAGCAATTGTCAAACACCACAACCCTGATCCCCATCTAGAATCTTCTGGTGAGAAGAAAGAAAATTAAAGGTGACGATAGTGTTGGTCTGCGACTGCCACTTAGTTGGTCCGTCTTCACTCGCGGGGTATGTAAATTAATAAAATACAAATTTTACCACATTCAATAAACAAATCAAATTATATTTTTTTTAGAAAGACTTTATTCTTCGAAAAGGTGATTTGCTAGATGTTGATTAGGCAACATTAAATCTACATCATTAGTTTTACGCTTAAGTTGGAACCGGCACATACAAATAATAAACAGGAACTGAACAGATTTTTCTTTACACTACTTGGACGCATATCTAACATATTGACAAAAAACAAAAACAAATCTGACACTACAAAACATAACTCAAAGAGATTTGGACATATGAACTATGTATGGGCACAGCTAATCCTACCAATATCCAACGAATTCTAATCAAAAATTCTTCCACTACAAACTCATCAGACGGTCCCCCGAGGATCTGAGCCGTAAAGAAGAAATTTTATGCCAGATTAAGAGTAGGTCTTACGCGGTTGACACAAGGGCACTAGCTAGTGAGCCAATCCTCCCGCAAGTGTTCCTTATGCAGAGAAAGGCTGCTCGATGTGTGTAATCGAAGCGTGTCGTGCCTTGGATCCGTATAGAGCGGCCAGATTTAAAAGTGGTTCTCGGACACAGCAGCGAGTTTCATGATCCCCTGTTCCGCTTTTTAAGGGAAGAATATAGAAGTTAAATTAAGTGTTTTGTATTTTTGGGGATTGTATGAGTGAATGTATTTATTGGTGTGAATGGGGAGGGGCAATTTTATACAAGTACCCCATCGACCCCAATTTAGATTAGTTTATTATAGTGAACAGGTAGATGGAGGAATATCCCGTACTCCATCTACCAAACAGAATGAGTGCGATCAGTGTATATAGGTGTGAATTAAATTGGTGTGACGGTGTATTTAGTGTGTGTTGCAGTATTTTACTTCTGCTCGGGGCTGAAATGACAAAAAAAACTTTAGAAAAATTTAAAAAATTTTAAAAAACCACCCTCCAAAACGACCTCAAAATACCATTTGTAAATAAATTAATCCTCACCAAATTTTTTAAGTTCCACGATATACTTCTCCATTCATTCCAATTGCAAAGTCTTGGTCCACCACCTATCCATGTATTAAAAATAATCTTTTCTTCAGCTATTTACATACAATTCGCGCTTGTGTGTATTCAATGTCTCTTACCAAACCAAGGGATTTTAAAACAAAAAGAATAAAAAATAATTGAAAAACAATTAAATTAACCCATTACTTGAAATTGCAAACATTATATCTTTTGTCTTGCCAATTTTTATGAACAGTGAACAAAAGAAAGTAACAAACATTATAATAAGCCCGTAAATAGTACAGATAGATTTCATTCCACCCCACGAGAAAAAGCTAACTTGTTTGTTTCCCAACGAACCGAGACTTCCTATAATAGAACAACTAAGTTTTATTGTTCTGCCTTAAGAAAAAGCCGTTGTTTGCCTCCGAACAATGTGAGCTTCAGACGGCGACAAAACTTATCAGGGATGTAAAACTTCAACATAGTAACATATAATCCGGATCATAAATACTGTTGTTGTTCTATTTTGGAAATGTTCACTCTAGTAAAAATCTAACTAGTAAAATAGAACCTAGAAATACATACTAGGCGTGACAAAATAATTGTTTCACACAGAACAAATGCTATATTTTCTCAGGAATCTGAACAATTATCTTATGATTTGGATTTGAATTTTACAAGCTCAAATCCTCAAATATACATGATCTTATGTACATAAAGGCATGTGCAAAGTCGAGCCTATCACTTCTCGCACCGACAATTCCAGCTTTTGTAATTTACCATAAATTATCGGCTGGCCTCGAAAATTATCCACCCTGGGTGTTGGCTGTCTGGGGTCAGACCTCAGTCTCCCAGCCATGGAGGTTGGGCTCCGGGGGTGCCGAACGCATACAGTTCCTAGAACCAAACCCATTCACACTCTCTCATTCTTAAATATATTTTTTCCACATACCATTCACTCAATTGGTGATAGAGTCAATATTCCTCCTTTACACCTATTGTATAACTAAACTAATTGAAGGTCACACCATATCTTCACGCTAATAAATACATTCGCTTTCAACACATACTAGAGACACAAAACTATCAGTACTATATACAAAACAACCCTGTTTCCTCCAACAATCGGAACAGTGGACCCAGATACTCGTTGCCGTGCTCCTAAGCACGATTCTCTTATCGGCTGGCAATCCTACACGCTCTCTATACGAAGATTAGGAAGTGCACCCCTCAATCAGATGGGACACATCGAACAACTTTTCTCTGCATGCCGGATGGCTTTAGCCCAGAAGTAAATGTCCGTGTGTCAACCTCGCCTGGCCTAACCTTAATCGGGTGGGGATGATCCTTCTTCTACGAGAAAGATCCTCGGGGAGCCTCCATCTCTGCCGATCCAGCTCACCGGATACGTAAGTTATATGCTTTTCAAACATGTCTCAGATATTGTTTAAAATTTATTAGCACCATAATTTCTATTGTTAATATTAAGACCCCGTGAGTATATTGCTATTGGGTTGTCCGGAAAATAATGCAGGATTTTAAGTTTTCATTAAAAAAAATCTATATAAAATATTCTGTTTACGTTTACAGGATTACTCATTTGTATNATTATTTTGATTAAAGAACATTGCTTTAAAGTAACTAGTTTCTTTTTTTTTGTTTAATACCAAAATCCTGCATTATTTTCCGGACAACCCAATAGTTTGTAAACAGTTTATATTTTTTATTACAAATTTACGAATTACCAAGACTTTAAAACTTATCAATTATCATGCTTTTAAATCATTTCATCAAAACACTACGGATACTGTTGAGTACATTTGCTATTAGATTGTTTTCAACTCTTTTTAAAACTTATTTGAACCATGTTTTTCTCACTACATTTCTTTGTTTAACCATCAAGACAATGACATTAAATAATATTTGTTGTTTTTAAAAGGTTTGAAATATTTTTAAAAGTTGATTGAACTTCAAAACATAGGATATGTGCTTACAAGTTATTCGAGCCATCAAGATGTCTTGCTTCTTTAATTATTTCAATTTTAAACACGAGATTTGAGATTAAAAGAAGTCAATGTCTTGCATGGGATTCGAACCCACGGTCTTCAGAACTTGGAAACAGTTCCGAAGAACGTGGGTTGGAATCTCATCTCATACTCCTTATCCAAAATCTCGCGTTTAATATTAATATATATTAGAATATTACTGAAATCGGTAAAAGGCATCAATTTAAATATTTTTATCAAGTTTTTTTATTATCATTAATTTTTATCACCCGTTTTTCTTATAGTTTCGTGCCCATTATAATAAATTCGTATCATCTAGAATATATTCCAGTGGGGAAGGAATGAAAAATTACCTGAACTATCAAACATTTAAAAAACATAGAATGTTTTATTTTTCTCAACTTTAAATTGAACAGACGTATAAAAATACCGATCCTTTTATCAGACCCAGAGCAAACGCAATTTTATATTCATTTATTTTAATTCAACTTGTTCTCCGATAGTGTGAAATGATAAATTCCCGAGACTTTCGATGTCCCTTTTGGGCTGACCATTTGATTCTCCTACAATAACATTGAAACGATTGTTTAATACATCCAAGTTCCTCGGGTCAAACTTTCTCCCGCATCTCTATTTGGTCTGGTTGCAAATAGCCCGTCCACCCGACTCCATACGTTGAAATATCTCACAAATAATTTCCTCTTTTAAACTAGACGATTTTATGTGCGAAACAAGTTCGTTTCGGCTATCGTTTTAAGTCTTGTATGTAAAAATATTCCGAATTCTACGGTAATCTTATCACGAATGTCTCTGGAGATAAGAAGTTTTCATCAATACAGTACCGACTGTTTTTTTTCTTCTACGTGCATCTCAATAGACACGATTTATAATGAATTGTGTTTTTTTGTAGAAGTCTGCAAGTTGATGAAAATTTCCGATCATCCTGGTTTATCTTCGCAGTTTTAATGTCAGAAATCATAGCAATCTTCAGCGGTCGGTCCATGCGTTTCAACATGTGCATATCTGACAAACCCAACCAGGATGGTTAGAAAAGACAAAAATAAACCAAGTATGACACTATTTTGAAGTATTGTACGTATAGCTTCATTTCTGAAAAAAAAATCTTTGCCCTAACTCTAGCGAGACCAATAATTAAACAATAAATATTTTTATTAAGAATTTGTAATATAATTTATTAAGAATTTGTAATGTAATTTATTATGAAATCGGACCCGTTCTTTCTAAACCTCTTTCAAAACGATTTTCTATGGGGGAAAGGAAACATTTTTTTTATAAAGATGAGAAAGGCAATGAAAATTTTAGGATCGACAGGAGGACAAAAAGATTTCTTGGCTATCGTGACGTGATATTACCACTCGAGGAATTCAATTTCGTTCGTATGAATTTTCCAGCGCCCTGGTTGCGTACCATTTTCTAATATACAGGATGAAAACCAACGAACTAACTATAACAACGTTATATATTAGCCACAGGTCAGGGGTGGAAAAGTGAAGCAACCCCCTCACTCAAACTCCAGCTTGATCGTGCTTCAATCTCTATAAAAAAAAGTATGTTTTATGCCTAACACTGAAACCGATTTAATAAAATAACATCTTTACGATGAAAGTTGTGAATTTGGTACCAACTTGAAATTCTCTGACATCGTGCCAGGTTGAAAGTACAGATTTCACAGAAGGAATTCGTTACAGGGAGCTAAGGAATAATTTGATTTTTTTCCCAAATTATGTAATTATCAGTATACGGTGTGATTTTTTTTTTATAAAAGTCATGGCCTTATTTTTAGATTGCCTATTTTATTGTAAAACTAAGTACGGTTCAAAAGTCATTTTTCATCTATTCGTTCTAGAAATATTGAAGTTTTCCTTAAGAACTCAACAATTTTTAATTTATCGTGTAATTGAATGTTGTTCGAAGCTAGGTTTAAAAAATTTACAGGTGGGTCGGCGGTGTGGTGGACCAAGCTGCAGGCAAAGGCGATCAGGCTATTAAGTGACACAAAGGCAGGTTTGTCACAGTGTCACTGGAGTAATTAGTACAACGCCAACTGTGGCCTTCGGGGTGTCGTTAAACCTTCCACCGCTCCATATGCTAATTCAAGGAGAAGCCAGAGCAGCGAGTAAAAGTCACATAAATGGACAATCATCTGCAAAAGTAGGCCACTTCAACAAACAATGTAAACTGAAGGAGGAGACACAGGCAGATGCCACTACTCCAAAATATAACTTCACCAACAAGTAAGGTACTCATACCAGAAGGGAAGAGTGGGCTAAATCAACACCTCTGAATGCCGATTCCTATGGTATACGGACAGCTCAAAAACGGAGCTGTAGCCCTCGGAATCCTAACACTGAGCTGAATTTAAACTCAGATTTTGGATCCATTCTGTATTGGAGGATTCTGTTTTTGTTTTTGTTATCCCAAGAATAGGTTCAGGGCCTATGTATAGTATTGCAGATCCTCCTCTGGCCAGTGAGTATGCATTTTCGTTACCCAAAATTCCTTTTCTACATACGCTAATGCTTCAATACCTGCTTGGCTATCCGATCTTATGAGTACAGTACAACCCTCTTAATATTTTCCAAAGAACAAGTATTAATGGCATGTATTTCAGCTTGAAAGGCCGAGGATTACTTAATGAGCTTGATTACTCATGTATTGGGTTTGTGATTCAGTTCCTCCGTGTGTTTTGGAGCCATCTGTATATGCCATATCATTGTATCTGATGTTCTCCTGAATTCGTCTCCTCCTTTATAATCTGTTGAGACTTTATAGGATGTTGTAAAAAGGTTCCTTGATCGTGTAGTCAGTCCCCATTTCTAAGAAAGGGTGTCTGATTTTATTGATTATTGTTATGTGCCAAGTGTTGAGTTCCCATCCAGTTTGATTATTTCTGGAGCCTAAATGAGCTTTCCTTGCTTCTCCTCGTACAAATATTTTTAATTGAGGTAGGCATTAGCAGTTTCTGTACAATTGAGAGGGATGTTTTCATAAGTTTGCCAGTCTTTGTATGCTGCCTAATGTTTGGGGTAGCTTATTTTTGCTGACTTTTGGTCCACCAGATTAGTGAGCCTTATTAGAAAAGAAAAGAATGCAAATAGTTTTGGTGGAGTGGTATATGTATCTTCGGATCATTTTGGTCTATCCTCTCTAAAGATAGTCTTTCGCCATCAGTGTTGGTGGATTAGTCGGAAAGTACAACGCTACATGTTCATCACCCGATAAAACTCAAAAAGAAATTTCACATTTGAGTTTTTTGTTTGTTACTTTCCACTTTTTTTCCAACCCAAAGAAATTGTTATAGTTGGACTTTCAAAACACTGTGGAATTTCAAGCTAAGTCCACTCCAGTCGTAACTTCTGCATCAACCCTCTACAACTAAAAGAACGAACAGAAATCCCGAGTTTATTATTATTTGGAGAACAAAGACCGTGTGTACGAGTAGCTGGGGAAGAACAGTTGTAAACTAATTAATCAAAGGGGAGCAGAAAGAGGGTGGTAGGCGTTGTTAGTAATGAGATGGTTTATCGTCGGGGGTGAAGAGGGGTGGTTGCAGGGATGCTGCGACAGTCGGGACGCCGGAGAGTCGGGCGCCAACCCAGCGACGACGGACCCCCTGGCGCCTGACGCGTTCGATATTCACCCCTCGACCAACATTTTTATTGTGCTGGCCCGCGTTTGTCTGCTATGTTTTCGCGAGTTCTTCGGGATTTATGTCTCTTCCTCCCTGTGTTTACCAACTCGGGACTCCGCCCAACCCCCAAACGTTGATATACAGCTTCCGCTATCTCCCCTCTCAGTTTCCAATCAAATCACATTTGCTGTTTCTTACTTCTGAGTGCTTCTGTATAAATTGCTATGTGCTGGAAGCATTCATTCTCAAATACCGTAGGGATAGAACACCAACGGTCAACTGTTTGCGTCCCGCCTATTCTCGCTATATTCACAATTTCGCTGTCTTATCCCATCCACGCACTCAACTCGATTAATTATCCACTTATTCTTATGCGTCATAATGCAAACCGTTGTCAATAAATTAAAATATTGATATACTCTGAAACACAGTTTACAGGATTGATTCAAAGCATGTAACCCCACAACAAGGATGTAATAGAAAGAATACTCCTAATTTGGTGTTTTCTCTCCATACCCACCGCGCCAACCAAAAATTCGCAGCTTTTTCCATGTAGCAGTACCGTAAACGGGCTAAACTTTACAGCCACACATTATCCTTGTCAACTATTTCATTTCCTTTCCTGGTACATAAGGGTCAATTTGCTACATTTTCCAGTCTATTGTGGATATTAGTTTGCCTTTACAGATGACTGACTGTCTACAACTTTATATATAAGCTTTATATATTACTACTTTATATATTAGCAACTTTATATATTAACCCAACTGATTTTCTTTTCTCCATTTAATTTTTACTGTTTACTCCATACGATATGTCTAATTTCCTTTCGGGATTTTAGTACCTTTCTCATTTTTATATTTTTGGCGTTCTTGCCTTTTTAAAGTAGCAGTACCGCAACCGTGCTAAAACGTACAGGGTTTGTTCTCTCTGCTTTTTCTTAACACAGTCGGCGTTTCCGTCGGTTTTCCCCTTGCAGTAATTTAAAGGGCAGTAAAGAAGTCACTGGCATTCACCCTGCTGAGATAGAAGTTGAATTATGCCTTCTTATTTGAGATACCTTTACATTATTTTTACTACTTCAGACCGTTTTAGTTCAGGGTGAGATTTTTCTTTCCTCTAATTGATCCACTTTCAGCGTACTATGAAGTTTAGGTAAAAATAAGTTTTTCCTATTTGTCTTCTATTTCATTTCCCATTAGGTATATCAGGTTCAGGTTGATCTATTTTCCCGGATTGAGTTCTTTTTATCTACTCACAAATTTTTTGGGGGGATTTTAATGCCTTTATTGATGCCGATAGTATGTAAGTAGTATGGATGTGTTTTTTCTAATTATTTCAGGGAGAGGAGCCCAATCGCGTGGATCTCTTGAAATATTGAGGGTGGTTTTCTTTAGGAGAGATTTGCTGCCTTTACCCTAGCTCCCATTCCTTGTTCTTAGATTCATCTGTACTTGGGGTTCTCTTTTAAAATTTTTCCAGAAAAAAAATATATAATTGTATGTTTGTTCGTAAAGGTATGTCAAAATTTAGCTTTTCATTGCAACCTCATTTAATATAATTTGTTCACTCAAGACGTTGCAACTTTTGGAAAACTATTTGGAGGAAATAAAACATGGTTCAATTGATTTCATCCGGTCGTCTGACTAATCTCGCCGTCCGGCACTGATTTGAAAAATTCAGAAGCATCGTGGGAGAACAAAGCAGCGGATTCCGGTGAGGAGAGGCCGGCATGTGAGTTAGGACCTGCATTCCTTCGCCCACGACACTCGGAAACAAATGTCGAAAATGTTAAAGACAAAATAAAACAAGAAATTGACAACGTTTATAAAAACAGTTCCACCGTTTATCGTTCATATAATTCGCCTAGAGTTCTAATGTCCTATGTAGGCGCATAAACGTTATAGTATGCTTTTTCTAATAATTGTGTTGGCAACGCCAATCTGTTAGTTTTGGAATGTGAATTTTATAATTTACGTTTTAATTGTTTGTCTATGACAATAAAACGGCCTTGTGGCAATAAAACATTCACGTAATATGTTATACGATGTACAACCGAAGAATATTTTTAAATGTTCGGAATGCAATAAATTCGATCTGGCCAGACCACGAGCCAACGTGGTATTGTAAATTTTAAAAAATACAAAAATCTTTCAAAGTCGCACGTAGAACACTAATTAATTAATATACTCTCAACACGACACGCAAGGATGGCACAATTACACAGAAGACAAACACTTTGAGCCCTGAAGATGATCTCAATAAAAGATCGAAATGTTGGCACGATAAAGAAAATGTTTTTCTGAAACCTACATCACACCCGACCGCATCTCACGATATCTGAATAACTAATTCATTATTTGTAATTTTGAATTAGACATTTATAAAAATAGGATTTTTGGATTTGGATTTATGTAAGCCTAAATCTACACATGTATGTACATATATGCACACATGTACAAAATTGAGTTTATCACTTCTCAAAGTCCACCGACAATTCCAGTGTTTGTAATTTGCATAATGCCTCAAGATTCAACACCCGATGCATGCAGTTCCTACAACCAAATTCACAATCATTCATTCTTAAATATATTTTTTCCTATTTACATACCATTCACTCAACTAGGGTGGTGAAGTACTCGAAATTCCTTCATCACCCTCTACACTTATTATATAACCTAACTGAGGTACTCAATATTCCGCCATCGACCCTCTCACACTACACATTCACACGAATAAATACATTCACTCTCAACACAGCTTTGGCTTGAAAGTAAGAGTCCGTGTGTCAACCTCGCATGGCCTATTCTTAATCGGTGTTGTAATTTGTAATTTTTAATTACACATTTATAAAAATAGGGTATGGTTCTTTTCGATGTAATAAAATACAGTATCCTTCTTTCCTTTTCATATTCAAATTTTAACCTAGTTGAATTTTAGCCTGCAGTGAAAAGAAAAACTATTTTTATAAACTTTTTTTTTTAAATCAGGAATCTATCGAATGATTTGGGCTCGGCTGACACATTCGCTCATATATAGGCTGCCCAGAGATAAATTAAATCTAATTGTCTCGAATTGGTTGCCACAGATACTGGCAAAGAGGCTAATAACCAATTATAAAGAATTTAAATAAATTCGTAAGAAATATAATTTGGGAAAACTGTAGGAAATAGTATAGATGAAATAACTCATACAGAAATATCAAAGATTGCATGAATATATAAACGAAAAGTTTAATTTATTTGTGTTTGGTCAAATGCTTCACTAAGAAAGAGTCTACATATAGTCTATAGAAAGAGTCTATAAGTCTAAAATCTATTAAGAAGAAGGAAGAGGCAAAAATTAGAAAATAAAATTTGATTAACAAAGTCCTCAAAGTGAAGAAAAAAATTGGATTTGATACAACAGTTTCTTTAGCAATGCGAAAAGCCCATTTTGAAACTTCATAAAGATATCAATTCAGTCCATCTGAGACATTTTGCCCTGGGTTGAATATTTTTTAAAGCAGCGTTTGCTTTAAGACTCGGGACATTTGAAAGAAATGAACATTCAGCAATTGTTTACAGATGCCAAATTGCAGATTCTGTATGCTGGGAATGTGTTTTGCTTTGCAAGCCGGCTTTTGTCCGTTAATTAAAATTGTATCAAGGCCTTAGCCGCTGATGGAATGCGTTAAGCGACGCACTCAAGCCGATAAACGATAAAAACCCGTTTGAATACAAAACCTACAAAGATATATAATTATATTCATAGTCCTAAAGCTAAAGTTATTCTAACTTAACTTTAAACTATATTCCTTTAAAAAATTATAATTTTTTTTTTACAATAAAGTAATTTTCATACTTGCAGATAATCAAACAAACTGTATCAAACAAAAACAATAAGTTCAAACTAAACTTCTGGAAACTTTATCCTGGAAAGCTCATTTGCTTAGTTGCCTTTTAAATGCTAACTTTTAAAACAGCAGCCCTATTTTATTTTTTTTTCCTTTATATCCAATTGTAAGCTAAACGTATGCTCTATATTTTTTCTATATTTTATTACTATACGCTTATGATACATGTACTGTGATGATACGTAGATATGTTTGCAACTATTTACATATTTACATTGAGGGGATCAAATAATCAATATTAATCTCCCACTTCACATCCTCAGAAAGGAGGACGCGAGGCCGTTTCCTCTTAAGACGCCTTATGGGATTGTGGGATGGGTTCTGTTGGACAAGGCTTGGGCCAGACTATTCGGGTGATGAGAGAGATTATTGTCTAACTTGGTAAATTTTTTGGGAATTAATTTTTGGATAACTAGGATTTTAAGGTCAATGCGGAGAGTAATACTGGAGAATATGGAAAATTTGTAATTGATCTGAAGACTTTAGATCAAAAGCATTGAAGTGGTTTAGCGCTCTCAGTTTTATACGATATATCCAAAACAGTTGTAGTAGCGTTTTGCAAATTTTCGTCGATAGTTTGGATTATCGTACTAGAAGTTCGTATAATAGTCTGTTTAAGTCTTGTTTCAACTGTGTATGCTGATTTCATGTTAGGTGTAGATGGAACCCAAGGTAACAAACGCAGTCGGATTTGGGGATGGCACATAGTATAGTAAATAGAGGAGATTTTTTATATTTGCAAATTTAGAAAAAATCTTAAAAAAATAATACCTGGATTTAATGGAAATTTAGCTTAGTACAAAAATACACTGTCAAGCTGTGTTGTGTTCTAAAAAACAGTAGTTCGAATAGTGAGCATGTTCAATTTTTATTCGTAAATTACCATTCCAATGCAAATATTATATAGATAAAACTTAATTTTCTAATATTCATGAGATTTTCCTCTTGATCGGGTGCTAAATGCTATAATTTGTAAATAATGTTAAGAAAATAAACATAAGCTGAGACCGATAACTGAATATTTTTCCTGTTTCCGCCCCACGCAAACAATTAATTAACCGACAATTTTGTGCGGGCCGACAAGAGAGGGGAAGAAGAGAAACATCAACTAATTTCTGCTATCGTTCAGTGAATTAAGACAAACACAAAGTTTAGATTTGATAGTAGCGTTTATTAAAGAGACAGTGCATTTTCTTTTAATATTTCAAGTCTTTGAGTTTTAACAACAGTTTCCAGAATTAACCGGCTAATGAATAAATAATTCCTTATGAGCGTTCCAGAAATGGAAACCCCGTTTCGTCACATCCGTGATATTTAAAGACTCCAAACCCTTTTCCTGTGAGCTGACGGTACCCTCAAGTTCAAACATTTAAGTATTTAAATTTTTTCTCGATCAGATAGGCTTTGTCTATCCTATTCAAGGGCTCATCCCATGCAGCCTACTCATTCCAACAAATCCAAGGATTTAGTCGGCCAAAAAGGAAGAAATCAAAGTGGGGGCGAAGTCTTGATGAAACATCCTCTTTAAAGTTGGACTTGGATTTTGTGCCAAAATACATTTCTTGCGCTACCTATATCGTTTTTATAAATAGAACCGAATGAATAATTTAGGCCCAACCTTATTTTTTAACATTGTAATTTAAAGTTTTATTGCTTGAATAAAATAAAAACAAATTTATAAATATCATGTGTTTAATACTATTTCCTTGAAATTCACTTATATATTTTCTTCCCATTTCGTTTTTTTCATCGTATAGAATTCAACCTATTCTGTAAACGATGGTATTTAATTTTTATTTACTTTTTTCTCTACAAGGCCAGAAAACCGATGCATACGTAAATATGAAACAGTACTATTTGAAACAGTATATGACCAAATGTAACAAACAATTTAAAGGCAGACTTTTAATATGCAAAATACTAATAAACCTGCTAACATTTCTGGCAAATTAATAATGAAACTAGAAATCACAGATCATCACTATTATGCACAAACATAACATTGTAACTAACTTAAATATCATAACAAGTTATTACAATTATTTGAGTTAACTACTCAATAAAACTAAATTTTTAAATATTTTATCAGCTTCTATTTAAATATATAAATACTCAATTAATTATACACAATTTTTTCAAAATGAAAAATTTGTGTATAATTAATTGAGTATCCTCAATAAAAACTCACAGATGCTGTCTTCTTCGGTTAAGATGTTGAGCACATGTAACTTCCCAACTATTCTAGGTTTGTTTTTATGATTACTTTTGTAAACTGTCTAAACTGTTTTGAATTTAATACCATAAAATTATTCGTTTTTCATAATGATATAAGACAAATTTTCGAAGGATTACATGATGTAGTCGGCGGTTAACAAGCTGTGGTCACCCCTGTAATTACCATCTCCTTGAAGCCTGTTAACGGCTGTAGTGGTAATTGTGAACAATGCCTACATGCAAATTGAAGATGATTGTTCCATATAAAAAGTATGATTTTAGCCCAAAAAACAAAACAGATTTAATGGAACTGCAATGAGCACAAGGATGCAATTTTGGGAAGATTGATTTTGACTGTTGTGTGATTTTTAACCATTCGACAGAACGATCTGCTTAAAATCAGACCAACTGATAATAAAAATAAAACTCTATAAATAACAAGTTATTACTTATTTCTTTGGAGACTATCTATGACCCTGATGTCATTATAATTAGATGTCTTTCTCAGATGATTACAAAAGCCACTTTTAATCGTCTGAAGATCTGTCAATTATTGATTTGCCAAGACTATCAGGCTGAAATTGTTTCTTTCTTTAACATATTATAGAAAAATTGAATGAATAACATATTTCCTACCCAGGAGGTAAATATTTAGATAAAATCAATGGACGAGAATTCATTTGGTCCAAATATCCTTCAGTGTACAGTTGTTATTATTGAACTAGAAACAAATTATTCTTGTTGAAGCGTTTTCAAAGTTCTGACCGGCATCCTTTTCAGCGACTTGTGAGAGATCGGTTTCTGAATTGAATCTCCCAAAAGTTGAAGAGGTACTTCAACAAGAATAAATTGTTGTCAATAATAACAACCCTACTCTGTGTTCGACTTATCAATTATTTATTATTAAAACAAATTCTTGTTTATCTTGAGATCTTTTTATCAGTATGACGATATAACCTGACCGATATCTGTCCATGTAATAAAACCATTATACAGAATTTTATTATTTGTATTGTAGGTTATTGGAGATATACTGCAGCATGGTATTTTATTTTTTAACAAAATGTTTTCGATCTGATGACATGAGTCCTTTTCAGCATGAATTTACAACTGTCTATCCTATAACAAAATCTTTTTTGATTACATTGATTTCTAATCTTAAAATATATTGTATTAATAAAATTACCTGTACATATCAGTGGTATTCCCAACAATGTATAAAACTTGTATTACTTTTCTATCTAAGGTATCAATCATCAATTATTACCTCACTACTTTTTGCTTATATTTTTATATTTTCTTTTAATAAACATTTATAATATTACTATAAGTGCACAAATTTTTGGCTTGTATTTTTGCAAATTTATATTATTATTACAGATATTTATATATAATTTTTCTAATCAATTCAATCTTGTGTTATTTTTTGTTTATAAATACATTTTACAATTTTAAAATTTATATTATATTTGTTACTATTTATGCCTTGGGAAAAACCTGTCATTATTATTCAATTTTATGCAATTTTGATGTTGGTATAATATATTTTTGTAACAATTGAACTGTTTTTTTTTCCTATAAATGTCTTTCTACAGTTATATGTGAGCAAATATACAGCATTAGAATTATACATTTTATCTTTAATTTTATATGAACATGGTAGGCAATTCCATATTTTATTTGTCATATATTATATACTAATATATCATTAATTTATTATCTACTGTTTTTTTTAAGGATTGTTCATATTTTTTCTGTAATACCTTATATATATTGTGCATAAATCGTACCAGCATAAATTTTTTGTTCATAGTATCTTTATCATTGTTATTATTTTTCTTTGGTACTATAATAATTTAATTTTTTATTTGGAATTATTTATTCTAGTTGTTAATTATCTGCTGTAAAGTTTTTATTAAAATGTTTATACTATTGTTATGAAACCTCAGATCACTAAATTTTTACATTTTGTTTAAAAAATAATACACTACATTAATTAATGAATTTTATTAATATTATATTACATTAATTTTTTGTTTTATTATTGGATGTGATGAATAAACATTTAATATTCTATTGGTTGTATTTGATCTTTTATACCAACTATCGGGTTGTCCGGAAAATAATGCAGGATTTTAAGTTTTCATTAAAAAAAATCTATATAAAATATTCTGTTTACGTTTACAGGATTACTCATTTGTATGAATGTCAACANTTATTTTGATTAAAGAACATTGCTTTAAAGTAACTAGTTTCTTTTTTTTTGTTTAATACCAAAATCCTGCATTATTTTCCGGACAACCCAATATATGAACTTTTTGTTATTTCTTACATTTTTTTTTTATACCTAGAAATGGGACATAATTTCCTTTTTCCATTATTTTTTAAAAATAACCAGCACCAATATATTATTAAAAAATATATTGTACAGAATTGTATAAATAATCATTGATGTGAAAGTAATCGTTTTCAATTACATCCATTAAAAAAGTTATTCCTTATCTGCATTCATACTTTTTCTTTTTGATCTTTTGGGGTCAATGAATTAGTACATATCAGAGCAGACATATATCACTGGAAGAATTGACACTTTATATCTTCACGAAAACAACTTTATTGATGATCATATTTAGTTCATGATTTTTCTATTACTTTAACAACTTGGATTTGATAAAATCATAAAATAAACTTGAAAAAAATTACAACTTATGAAGATGCTATTAACTTTTTATTCAACAATTTGGCATCTACCTGAATATTTTTATTGCTTTATTTTAGTTAATTGTCTATTTTATGTGAGGAGGCTCAAAACAACAAACAACAAATATATTAGAGCTGACTCAAATTATGTAATACTATTCGACATCTTATGTGATTAATAATAATAATATGATGATGATGATGATTGTGAGGATCAAGGTGAGATCATCAACAGGAAAAAAATAATTTTATGCCAAACTTTCATTGATAATATGATCATATGGTCAAGCAAATAGTTCGTACATAATTTTTAAGAGTTTGAATTCCTATTGGTTTAAATTTTAAAAAAAATTGCTTATTTTAAAATTTAGAAAAGGAAAAAATAGATTTCTGCCTAAAACCAATTCATTTGGTGATCAATTATAGCATTATTAAAAAATAAATCGAACAACCGCTTGCAAGGAAGAAAAAAATCATTATGTTCAATAATTCATTGATGAACAATATAATAGCAAATCCAGTAAATCAGGTGCAAGTTGTAATATATATTTTGGAATAGAATGTCTGCCTGAAATTAATCATTTGGTAATATCAACACAAAACGTGTACAAAATAACAGCAACGAAATTTTTTATTAAATTATAATCATTGAAAATCCTTTTCTTTCTATCTAAGTATAGACACTTTGTATACTTTCTTCTTTTTCTACTTAATTAATTAATAAGAACATGGCAATCTGCCTAAACCAATTCATTAAGTTATAGCGCCACAAAAAATTATACAAATAATTGCTTTTTTTGGAGATTCATATCTAAAAATATAAATGTAAATTTATAAGTTATTTTTAACCAGAGGATTGATTACAGGAAATAAATTCATGTAAATTTCCAACATTGTTACTAATCAAAAAATTATTTTATGTACTATCCCAGTCTGTAAACCATGAATGTAATCGGGGAAATCTAGCTGATTATTACATCGGACCAAGACCATTATTAATTTGAATGTACAATCCACCTGAAATCAAGACCATCTGGTCATAGATTTGTATATAATTTGTCAAAATAAAGTATTTTCTGGATTTGTTTGCATGCCAAAAAATATTTATACAAAGAAACTTCCAGTTAGTATCTCAAAGAACACATGTGCAAGCGGAAAAACAAAGAGAAATGCAAAACAGAAAGAAAATTTGTTTTTACTGATTTATATACGCTCAAATCAGCATATGCATGTACATATGTACACACACACATAAGTCTATCATTTCTAACAAACCACCAGCAATTCCAGCTTTGTAATTTGCAATAGATTAGTGGCAGGTCTCGAGAGTCACTCAACCTGGGTGTTGGCAGTCTGGGATCAGACCTTAGTCTTATCCGTCCAGCCACCGAGGTTGGGGTTCAGGTGTTTATCAATGCTAGGTCATTTCAGCACCCAACAAAATCAGTCAGATTGAAAGTGATTCACACTCACTTTTTAACTATATTCTTTCCTATTAACATGTCATTCACTCAGGGGTGGCGGAGTGATATTACTCCATCACCCTCCAGACATATAACATAACTGAGGGTTGATGGGATACTTGATATTCTGCCAACAACATTATCACACTAATAAATACATTCAGTCTCAACACACACCAGGGAATCAAAACTATCATTACTATATACAAAACAATACTGTTTCTTCTAAGATTTAAAACGAGGGATTTTTTATTGTTATTCAAGCAATATTATGTCTTTTTAACCACATTTATTTAAAACAATTTAATATAAAAGTTGAAATTTTTTAAAAATAAATGTTTTACCAATAAATTGTGGTATAAAGTAACACATGCTATGTCGGTGAAACCATGATGTCCCCTGTCATTGTTAACAACTGTTTAAACACAGCTTAATTATTTTAACAAGCTTTTTTTTTACACAGGATGTATTGTTTTTTTGGTTGATGTGTTTGATGAAAAACTCAACGAGGGAAATTTAAATGTTTCCGCTTTGTTTATTATTGTTGTATTTATACTAAATATATGGAGCAAACAAATTTTCAAGGTATTTTCCTCTTATATATAAAATACGTTTAAAAAATGGTTTTATATCAGAGAAACGGGCTCCTTTGTAAAAATAATTTATTGATTCGCCAGTAATGACAATAGAAAATCAATATATCATTATGAGGTCGAAAATGGATGTCCATTTTTTCCAAACGATTAGGTAGTACAAAATGGATAGTTTATCCATTTATTTTACTGTACACGAAACGGTAAAAAAAAATATATATAATCATGAGAAATTTTCAGTTAGTTGTAGAGATCCACTTATCTGGGCGAAACCTTCGACCCATCAGAAGACAAATCTGGACTTTTCCCGTTAAAACTCTTGTTTAATTGAATTTCATTTATATCCCGATTTTGAAATATATCTTATGAAATGTCTTACCTTGTTATTTATCAAAAGGCATAACCGAAATTCAATAAATCGTAATTTGAACCAAAGAACCAACTAAAATAACAAAACTTCACACTAACACACCCAGAACGAACCCCCACCGTCGATTCGTCACCGTTGTTTTGGTGACGTCATTCATCCTCAATCTTATTTTAGATTTGAAGTTAGGGACGGAGCTTAAAGTACGGCTTGGGTTTTTTGTGGCGATTTTCATTTTTCCACAAAATTCCACCGGTTTGGATTTTGAGGCTTTTCGAGTCGGCTGGGAAATCGGATAAAATCGAAGAATCCGAGACGGCCTGTTTGGTGTAATAACCCAGTTTCAAGAGGTCTCCATATAAGGAAATGTACTCGCCCACTTCCCCAGTCACAAGCCCATGCACTTTGTCCTACAACAAACGTCTTTAAAATCCCCAAAAACAACCCCAAAATGAACGTGCTTTAATAAAGCCCCGTAAATAAAAAAAATTTGTTTCAAGTTCATATTAAATGGAGAAAATATTGAAAACTCAAAGTTATAAAACAAAACTGCAGCGATAAGCCTCTAAGGTGTCTATGGTTTTATGAAATCATTAAGATTAATTACAGTAACTTTGCTGCACACTCCTAATTACATGATTAAGAGAGATATTATTGAAAATATCTAGCAAAAATACACTTTAAAAAATAAAATAAATCACTTAACAGTATGATTTGGTATTGTATCTTATCTAAGAGACAATGATTCAGTGTGGGTGTCGGAACATCTAAACCTAGAACACAGGAAATCTAGAGACAAGATAAACCTCTATGATTATTTAGAGAAAGTGAGATGCGGTCTGGTGTGTTGTAGGTTTAGAAAAATATTTTCTTTATCGTGCCAACGTTCAATCTCTATAGAGATCTTCTTCAGGGCCTGGGATTAATAAACATCGTTTACATTTAACAAATACATTTAGGATGTGGAAAAGTGAATTTATACAATGCAAAATATATTTTTTATATTCAATCAAAGTATTTCTACTCACTCAAAATGTTTGTCTTCTGTGTAATTGTGCCATTCTTGCGTGTCGTGTTGAGAGAACGCACACAAGAATGGCACAATTACACAGAAGACAAACACTGAGAGTAGAAATACTTTGATTGAATATAAAAAATATAATTTGCATTGTATAAATTCACTTTTCCACATCCTAAATGTATTTGTTAGATATAAACAATGTTTGTAAATCCCAGGCCCTGAAGATGATCTCAATAAAGATTGAAACGTTGGCACGATAAAGAAAATGTTTTTCTGAAACCTACCACACACCAGACCTCATCTCACGATTTCTGAATAATTATTGATTAACGGTCACTAATAGATGTACAAATAGATATAAGTAACGCAATATAGAAATTTTAGGTTTAATCAAAGTATTTGGACTCAAAGTGTGTGTTTTCTGTGTTTGATTAAACATAAAATTTCTATATTGTGTACATCATTGTTCTATATTGTGTTGTACATCTCACGATTTTTAAATAATCATTAATTAACAGTCAAACACTACACATAAACCTCTATGATGTCGACTATCAACCAACTATAATAAACCATTAGGGTTAATTAATATGCATTTATTGTACTATTTATTCTGATTTATCACTTATCTTTTAAACATATTTCAATCCATAGCAGCTCCTCTTATAAATATAGTTGTGACTCATCTAAGAGACAATGGCTCGATGTGGCTCTCCAATCACAGGTAATCTAAGGAAAAGTAAGCTTTTAGGGTGCCTATGGTTTTCTTAAATTTATTAATATTAATTATAGTGACTTTGCTGCACTCTTCTTCTGGTAATTAAACAGTAACAAAACTGGCAAAAATCCACTTTAAAAAAAATTTCTTAACAATATAACTTTGGGTAATATCATATCCAAAACACAATGAATGTGTAATACTTGGATAATTCAGGACTGAAACTAATGCAAGATAAGCCTATGGGGTGTCTGGATTTTCAGCCGATTTTAATAAATAAAAATAATTAATATGCATTTATTTTGATCTCTGCATGACATTCTGATTCATTACTTTTAAATGTATATGCAATTATAGCAGCACCCGTTATAAATACAAATTTGTGTGTTGCCATTCTTACCTAAAAGACGATTGCATCCAATTACAGATAATCTAAAGGAAAGATAAGCTTTTATGGTGCAGATGGTTTTTTAAAATGATTAATATCAATTGCAGTGTCTTTGATGCACTCTACTTCTTACTTGATTAAGTAGGAAGTTGTTGAAACTAACTGGCAAAGATGGAATTAAAAACATTACAAAAAAATGGATACTCATAGTAGAATTCCTTAAAAACATGGTGTATTATAACATCTAAAAGACAATGCTCAGTGTGTCTCTACATATAATCTACAGGTAATCTAAGGGCAATATAAACTTTAAAGTACATAAAGTGTTTCCTTAATTCATTAAGATTAATTACAATGACTACTTACTCTCCTTACGACATATTATGTCTTTATTAAGTAATTGTTAACTTCTTAACAATATAAAATTTGTGTCCTATCTTATCAAAAAGACAATGACTAGGTGTGGCTCATAGGACACAAGGAATTTAGAGGTGAGATAAAAATCTCTTCGGTGCAGGGACTTTCAACCAACCTTATGCATTAAACTATTAAGATTAATTTCTATGCATTGTATGTATTTACCTTACAGATTATTTTGATTTACGACTAAATTTTTAAGCATAACTGCAATCTATAAAATTGAATGGTATAAATTGGCGTCATATCTTATCTAAAAGACAATGCATGGCTTCTGTAACACAGGGAACCTAGAGGCAAGATATGCCTCAAAGATTAATAGTTTCTGGGTGTCAGTGGCAACAATGGTTTACACGTTGACACAGCAATCATCATTGTAAGGTAAAGGCCCCATGTTCAAATCCAGCAGCCCTGAATTCAAACTCAGCTTAATTACAAATGGGATATTTCTTAAAACCCTTGCACACAGGTTAATACAACGGCAATTTCACTTAACTTCACTCATTTTTTTTTATAATGACCTATTGTACCAATTATTGGAAAATCATTTACTACATTTTACTTTCTTAAAAAAGTTAAAAATAAAAGTTGTAGGAAATTACAATGGGGTGTCGAACAAGGCTTATATGTAATTCTTTTGTTCGCATTTTCTGCAATTGCATTTATGCAGTTTCTTTTGAAACCATATTTTCTTCAATTAAGTTTAACATAAATACATGGAGTTTTACTGAGTAAAATCAATATATATAATTTATTTTACAGGCAAAGCCTATTCAAATTATCCATTAGTTACAAATATACTTAGGAGAGCTAATATAGAGATTCATTACAAAAGATAAATAGTTAATTAAAGAAATAACTGAACTAGAATTATAATACAATAACAAATAATTGGGAGTATGAATTAAATAAAACATATATGTAGTATTACATAAATATATGTAGTTAACATAATTGATAGAATATAAACAAAACATTATATATTATTGTGGATATTATTAGTAATATCTAAGCTAATTAGCTTAACATAGTAATATAGCAATATATACCTAATTGTAAATATTAAACAAACAGAGCTATGTGTGTACAGAAAGATGATGAGACATACATAAAACGAATATGAAAATAGTACATAAACTGATTTAAACATTTATATCATGAGGGCAGAAATAAATTGATTTTTAAAAAAGCTAATATTATCTAGCATGAGAGGTGTGGATAAACCTTAGCTGTGTGTATTAACCTATTGTTGGGAGAATTTCTTTTATGTTATTAGTCCTATGGGCGGAAATGAAGAATATTTTATGTTTCAGGGATGAGAGCTTGGGGATATTAAAGTTTATTTTGGAAAGTAAATAAAGAGACTCAATCTGATTATTACCAAGTTTATTAAGGAAGATGAGGTCAATCTCTTTTTCAATGATAAATTATCAAAGGAATCTTGAAATATTAAGGTAGTCATGTATAGCCCAGGCAATTTTAAGGTTGTAAGCTGTATAACTTAGAAATTTATTCTGAACCCTTTCTATTTTTTGTCTTTGTTTATCATAATTTGGGGACAAGAAAACAGAGGAATAATCAAATTAAAATCTAACAAATGAACAGTAAACAATTTTGAGGGTTTCCAAGTTAGTGAATTCACTGATTAGTCTAATGGTGTTCCTGAGAGCTTGATAGGATGTATTTAATATAGGATGTAATTAATTATTACAATCATCATCTAAGGTTTTTGGTTGAGATGAAAAATTAGTGTCACGAGTGGGATTCGAACTCACGACCTTTGACTCAATACGCCGCTGCTCTACTTGAGCTATCGTAAATTCGATCCCCTCGGACACCAACCAAAAACCTTAGATGAAAAGAATAAATAATTTGAATAATTAATATGGTTTATTATATATGACCATACCTATAATTAATAAGGCCATGGGTTTGAATCCTGCTTGTGATACTAATTTTTCATCTCAACCAAAAACCTTAGATGAAAAGAATAATTAATTGGAACATTGTATAAATATATTTCATATTGAGTCAATGAGTTCATTTACTTGCTCTAGAATTAATTTGGGGAATTATAAATTACAAAACAATGCAAGTAATTCTGGTAAGTAAAGAACAGCACAATAAATAAACAATATCAATTTTTTGTAGTGTAGGGTATTATAGTATAAATACATAATACAGAATATTATTAATTAGAATTTAATTAAGTCTTCTTGGCCCTATTTTAACTTTCATAAGGCACACAACAGTGACACTTGTACACAAAAAACACACACTTTGAGTGAGTAAAAATACTTTGATTAAACCTAAAATTTCTATATTGTGTATATCATTGTATAAATTCATAGTCATATCTTATATGTATTTGTTCAATTTAATCCCCCAGGTGCTGAAGATGATCTCAAAAAAGATTGAAATGTTAGCACGATAAAGAAAATGGTTTTCTCAACCTTCATCATACCAGACCGCATCTCACGAGCTAAATAATCATTACTTAACGATCACTAAATAATACATATTTCATACAAAAGTTGTTTTTTCAAACAAAATATTGTTTTTAAACTAATTTTATAATTGATCAAGCATGTAAATTTATATAATTTTTAATTAATGTTTATCACTTCATTGTATAATTAATTGTAAAGGAAGTATCTCAATTGGGAAATATCAGTGTCATGGACCAAAATGACCTGTTGTAAAATTAATTTTTGCATTTATAACTACAAATGACAACCAAATTAATCTAATTTTTTTAATACAGAAGCTTCCCATGAGAGGTCAATTAATCCATGGTGCTATTTTTTACATAAACATCAATTTTCCTCTTAAAAAAATCTAAACTAATTTTTCAATTTTTACAACTTTCTTTTCATTTTTGTTGTCCTTCTTCCCAATCTATTATGAATGAGTTGCATTATTTATTGTTGTTAGGGCATTAAGTTTAATTTTAGTTTTATATAAATTATCAATAACTGCAACTAGACAAATAACTGCAAATAAAAACAATTGCACAGGGTGCTTAAACGCCGCAGGCAATTAAATATAATTGATTAAATTACCAGCCTTCAAAGGAAAGGTTCTAAGTACAAATCGACTTTCTGGTTCTAAGGGTTTTAAGTTGCCTTTATTTATTTATTTAACAGGAATTATCCCAACATTAATATAATATATGTAAATACATAACTCTTAATATAAAGCAGTTGAAAAAAAATATTGTCATAATTATACTATTATATTATAAGAAAACATATTAAACATAAACAATATCAATAATACTATATTTCTATATAAAGAAAAAAGACATTAAAATTAGTTAATCACAACAACTAAAGAAAACAAAATATATCCACAAGTGCAAACATTTGATCTTTTAAAATTGATGAAGGGACAAAAGATAAATATCAATTTTCCTCGGTAAAGCATTGGCACTGTCCATAAGTTTAGGTAGGCTGGAGTACTGTATATAATTGGTGTTATATGATCAGATCAAATAAGATCAGGAGTCAGTAAGGTTATGCAACAGTTTGTAGACAAAGCTAAGATTATTGTTGAGCCTGCGAGTGTACGGAGTTTCATGTCCAGTCAGTTCAAGAAGAAGACCATGGAGAGTATCACCAAACACTAGTGTCTCCCTATACCAAAGGAGAAGTAAAAAAGTTTCTGGACAGCCTCCAAGCCCTTGTTCACTGCATTTATCATCTTTTTTATATGTTTTGTTGATAAGGCACTTTTTTAGAACATGTAAATTTTTGAGACTAATTTGTCTTTGTTAAGTTTTGTTTTGGTTGTTTTGTATGTTTTCGTTTTGTGCTTTTTTACTAAATTAAAGTCGACAAATAAATTTTGCCCAGGACAAAAAGTTGAATTACTAGATTGACCCGTCTTCTTTTTTCATACTGTCACCACTTTTTTCCTATTTAGCATAACAATTTGTATTTTGGTTCAGTTAATGAAAATAGTAAAGAGGTATAGCAGAAAGTTTATTAATCGAAGAAGTTATTATGAAACATGGCAAGCTCTATCACAAATTTTTCCAATGAATTGCAAATTTAGTTTTTATTACGAATTTTAAAATTAGCAGTTTTTTTTAAAGATTGGGTGTTTGTTTTTTACCAAAAATAAAATTGAAAATTCTAAAAGTGTACCTTCTTAAAAGAAAATTTAGTGCTCTTTTCAATGCTTGTTTTGGATTTCGCCAAAAATGAATAGTACAAGAACAATGAGTAGATTTATGATGAAAACCATAAGTAGTTGAAAAAAAAGTTTAATATCTGCAAAAGGGTTGAAAATGGGACCATGGTTGATATGAACATTTTTGTTGCATTTGAAGTGTAGACGCATCAGGAAAAACAGAGAAAAGTGACATACTTTTCGAGAAACTGCACCAACCATTGTTAATAACCTCAAGTTGGTAACTTGTATACCAATAATAAAATTTTCCTCATAGGCCTGTAAATGCAAATTTAAATTGATTAAAGAGTGTTTTATAGTTTTTAAAATTATTTTCCTTCTCTTTCTCTTTTCTGTCTTGTTTACAATGGCCAAACTCTGGCCGATGCCTTTTATGTGTGTAAACTTTATTTTTTGTTAGTAACAGTTATTATTATTAAAACAATTGCAATGAAATATGATGTTATCAATAAAAAAGTGTGCCACATTAGTCTTCATATGCTGGATTTTCCTCCCAGGTGGAATTAGTCGGATGTCTGCATTTCAGCAGATTTTTAAAATAGATTGAGATAGATTTATAATGGAGGAGTTTATGCTTAGAATAAAAAGTAAAGGTAGTTTATGTATTAAAATTGATCATTCATTTAAACAGTGTTTTTAGGACCAGCACGCAACAAATTACATAAAAATTAAGATTTGCCGATAATTAGGCAAAACAGAGGTGGAATGGAAAATTAAATCGATATCGGGGGGTAACGTTCGCTTATATTTTGCATTATTCAGTCCGACATGTCAACACACTGTCATTCTTGCGACAAAGCTCAAATACTTCAAAGGCGGCAGAGCGAGTAGAGAAAAAACATCAAAAGGAGTTTAACGTGTCAATTCCCACTCGTGAGCCAATTGGCTCGAATCAATTTTAAATTTTGAATTTTAACATTGCGTAAATTTTCAATCTTCAGGAGCATTTCTGGGTCGAAAGTCGAGGCCGGACTCGGTTTCTGCATGCTGAAATCAAAACAGGCAGTGGGGGGCAAAAGATGGGATGCACCGTGCCTGGAGGAGTCCGGGTTCAGTCTGCTTCAGACTATCCGGCCATCCATCACAAAGGTACAGCAGCAAAATGCCGCCTCAGCAAATATCATACTCGTAAGTCATCTTACCTTAAAAATAATAACATTTTAAATAAACTATCAATTTTAATTATAAAAAATGCATTTTTAATGATCATACACCATTAGAACGCATCGTAACTCCGCAATACTTCTATACGATAATTTATAAAACATCCTTATTTGTTTGTAAATACGTTAAAACACATAAGACAGCAGATAAGTTTATCTTCTTCAACAATATATTTCAAGCTTAACCAACTAGTTTTGTTGCTACTATATGAATTTATTAATAATTCTTCCTTTTCCTTTGATCACTTTTAACTGTAGTATTTTAACTAGACATCAGTCTAGTTGCAATGAGCAAGCTCACTCATAAGTACTAAAACTTATGCTGTAAAAAGACCCCGTGATGTCTAGCATTGTGTTCTAATTTTTCATATTTTGGTTAGTCATACAATATTATGAAGTTATTAGTTATGAAAGTTTGGCGATTTCTTCTTAATCCGCGATGTTCGATGTTGGTTGTTCTATGACACTAAGTCTAAAATTGACCTAGCCCCTTAAGAATAATTTATGTAAATATCGTGAGAGTTTATTGGCAAATTTATAGACTAGAAATAATTATGTCTTTAGCTTTGGGATCTAAACTATTAAAAAGTCAATATATTATTTTTGGTTACTTACTTATATAATTTTTTAAATATTTTGGTGTTGTTGGTTGTTATACGACACTAGGTATAAAATTTACTAACAAGAAAGAAGAATAAAATTGACTAAGCCCTTATAGAACAATTTTCAAAATTGGAACCTTTAGAATAATTTATAAAATGGACTAAGCGCATTAAGAATAATTTTTAAAATTGACTAAACCCCTTTAGAACATTTTATAAAATGGACTAAGTACCTTAAGAATAAATTTTAAAATTGACTAAGCCGCTTTAAAATAATTTAAAAAATGGACTAAGCATCGTAAGAATAATTTTTAAAATTGACTAAGCCCTTTAGAATAATTTATAAAATTGACTAAACCCCTTAAGAATAATTGATGAAAAGATCGTGCGAGTTTATTGACTTTAGAGATAGATTTAATGTTTGTATAGACTATAAACACTTTTCTTTGCTTTTGAGTCTTTTGCTTTGAGATTTAATTTTTTAACGTGAATTTTTTTATTATCAAGATTCTTGGTTATTTATATAATATTTATAATTAAAGGTAAGTAAATAATGTATTGTATGTCAAATTGGCACCCTGATGTATATTTTATGAAAATATCAAAATAGATGACCATTTCGAGCATTTATTGCACATTTATTGCAAACACACGGTTCTTACAAATCTGCAATAAACAAATGTTAAAAAGAAAATAATATTTACTTGAAAATGAGCTAAAAATAAAAGTTATTTATATTATGTAAAAAATTTATCAAAATTTTCATGTAATTGAACCACGAATCTGTGGACGTAAGGAAGACATTGATGGATCTTTTAGTTTGAAATGTGTTCACAATTGCAAAATTCCACTTTGGTAAATAATCTCTTTCAATTGTACGTTAAGAAATAAACTTGTCCAAATAATAATTCAACTATCGACATTGCACTTAATTGTTTCCGTTCTTCTGATGATTTCAGCGTGTTAGAATTTTTTTCTCAACTAACTTTTCCTCATGGTCAATGAACTGTTCCATCTGCCGTCTTTTTAAATATTAATGCTCACCATTAACATTCTTGCGTCAAAATCAAAAATAAAGTGGTTCTCCTTTTAGACTAATACAAAAATTAAACACAAAAATAAAATCTTTTAATGATGTTTTGACATAAGTAAGTTTAATTATATCTTCCGAAAGATTATTTCTGATGGAAAAGTGTACAGCAATTGGCTTAGATAAATAAACAACTTATCAACACGATCATCCAATAATAAACATATCTCTGAACATAAACAGCCTGATGCTTAAAATTACTATATCATTAATTTATAAACAATATAAACTAGCTTTTTAACTTCATATTTAACTTTATAAATTAGTTACAAACTTGGTATAAAGTTGGTAAAAGGGTTGATGACGAGGATTTCTTGTTGTTTTATCAGACTCAATCTTACTCGATACTGGCAAATTACGTATGACTAGTATGTCGGGTTCGAATGCAGGGCCGCTGGATTCGAACCCGGGACCTTTACCTTACAGTGATGAGCGCCGTGTCAACAAGTAAACCGTTGCGGCCACCGACGCTCCCTATGACTCGTTAGTAAATCTCAAATTTGCAGGACTGTAGATTTTTGCTACAGATGCTACCCATTTGCTGAAGACTTGCTCATTACAATTGGCCATAAATGTCCCTTATATGCTCAAATTATATCAAACGAAGCTTTATTAACGAAAGTGAAATGAGAACATCAAAATAAAATACAATTTAACCCAGAAAAATTCCAAACCCTTTACGTCACTAAAAGAAAAAAATTAGGATCTCTTACGGTAACCTATCCGGTACTCGCATAAAGAAGTGAATGAGATGACATACTTCGGAATCTGGATTGATAGAAAACTTACCTGGAATAGACAAGTAACCTACATTTGCGAAAAGGCCTTCCAGCTAATTAATTTACTTAGCAGATATAGATATATTGGGGATTGAGAAGTGAAGCCTTGGAAATCATTTATAGGAAGCGATTCTGCCCATCTATAAAAACACAATGTAAAAAATTTAAGAAAAGTACAGCATAACATGGCACTAAGGACAATAAAGGGCTTGATTTCTTTCAGTCTCATTAAGGTGATATACACCTTCAAGAAATAGCCGAGCATTAAAATATTGAAACAAACAGAACAACAAATAGGGCCAAGCCTGAAGTATATAAAATTATCCCGACAGGTCACATCATGCAATATTTTAGCAGATGTCATTAACATAACGAACACACCGAAAGCGATATCGGAAGAAAAATAAACGGCAAGTTTGGATGTTAATAGCAAAAAAAAAAAATGTGCGGGAAAACAGTCAAAGTTTGGACAGACAGTCGAGTTTCTTGGTATTCGATATAAGCCCACCGAAGCCACTTCCCGACAGCAAAAAAGAAATCAAGTTGGTTGGAAAGTACATATGGGCTGAGGATAGGTATAAAATGTATAAAAGCTCATTGTGGACACCTAGGGAATAATGAAGCTGATACATTAGTAAAGATCAGAGCAGCATCTGGGACACAAGATCTTCCTTCGAGTACCTGTTAGTTCATGCTAAGTTAAGAGAGGGGAAGCTTGAAAGTGTGAGGAAAGAATGCACTGCGACAAATAAAGGATGACAAAAGGCCTTTCGACAGAGGCTGCCCTTATGCAAACTGAATTCAAGCTAAATTACAAAGCCACTCAAATGGACATGGACAAAAACTGTGCCTTCATTTACATATTCCACCTTAAGCACAAAATCTACAAATGTTCTCATTTATTTGATTTAATTACATAGGGATATTCTGCTTGGATGCAATGGCAAAATATTCACAGGTTTGTACTTAAATCGGATAGAGGACTTCGTTTCCAGGAATAACTTGTGCTAGATAGATTTTGGGAAGGGTGAACTTCCTTTTGTCCTGTAGAACATCATAGCATGGCCAAGCCAAATAGAAAGTGTATTCACGAATACTCTGGATCAGGGAAGGGTCTTGAAGAAAAAAGCAAATTCAGTTGTTACTGCCAAGCTTTCGACATATTTTAAGGTCATCAGGGCAAAACAATCTTATGCAAACTCTACGGATTAACATATTTATTTAAGTTGTGAAGTTGGTCGGATTATTTGGTTTAATCGTTTGTGGATCTTAAGAGACAATTATATTAACTGTAGATGCCGTCTCTGATCGAGGACGCGATGATGAAAGAAGAAAAACCAGGTCATATAACTGGAAAATTAATCAATTTTACAGGAAATTAGTAAATAATTTTCTTCTTAATGACTATATTTTTAAAAGAGCCTAAAAATTATCACGTGAGACTGCTGAACAATATGATAAATTGAACTTTATAAAAAAATTAGTAGAGACAGCATAGTCAAGTTTGATTACTGAGTAAAGTGAGTACCTTGCCAGAAAAAAAATAATTACGCAGATATTTTTATGGTGTTTTTTTACAAAAGTTAATTATAGTATTATGTTAATAAATATATAATAAATTTATTATACGTGTGATCTGTTATTTCTGTATGAGTGTTCAGAATGTAATTTTCTGTCGTTACCATCTGGAATGTTCAGCGGGAAAAAATAAAAGTGTATGAATGTTTACTTGTTAATGCCAAATTGGCATATTAAATAAAAGCGGATCGCACATTATCGAGTAGAGAAAATATCTAAACGGGGTTTAAATGTTGGAATCCTTCGGTTGTTCCTGGAAGAAAATAAATTGCGTAGGTAAAACCAGCGGTGAGCCGGCTGATAATCATTCTTGGATGCGCCCATTCTAGCTGACGTCCTTGGCCAAAGACGTGTCTCGAAATGTATTGTGTGAAGATTAGTTGGTAATTTTTCTTATTTATACGGAAGATTTTCTAGAATAAAGACGTGTATTTTTAAAATAGTAAAAAAAAAATAAATTGCGTTACACTACAAGGAGCTAAATAAAAAAAGTTTCATACATATTGCATATAAATTTCGATCCGCACTATACATCGTACAATAACAACGTGTCTAAACTTTCTACTAAATTTCGTAATTTTATATTCAAAGAGATTCGACAATATATTCAAAAGAAAAATCAAAAAATGCATAATCATAATCGAACTGGCCTGATCTCCAGATGACCTCGTCGGCTGAGTTTTTTGGTGCCTATACTCGTTTATTTTGAAGTTTCGTCATGACTAAAAATACACATCTGTCTCGTACATCCTCGCTCACAAATTTGCCCTTTCGCACAACACAGCACAGGCACAACAAAACACAATACAATATAGTTACAAACATACCGACTGCTGCTTCAGTGTGAGGCGCGACAACGAGTTTTTGAAAATTAGAACGATGTAAGCCGGCGTCCCTCAAGGGAGCATTCTTGATCCCTTACTGTATATCATCTGTACTACTCACCTACCTACACACCCATACCATCACCACCTACTCGTACGATATACCAAATTTATCCTTCAACTCAAATTTCAACACCAACATACAAGAGCACCTTCATCGAAGTCCGGTGTAAAAAATGGTGGGCAAGTCTGATTTAAGAAAACTGTACTCACGTTGAAAGAAAAACAGTCTTTCCACTGTACATCAACATCAAAGAGATACCAACTTACTGTCAAGTCAAATTCTTGGGACTATAATTAGCAGACTGACAGACCTTATAAGACTTAAGAGGCAACAACTTAACAGAAGACTTGGATCACTTTTAGGGCCGAAATCTGTCTTGACCGTCAAAACTAAACTAACATTAAGACGTTACTGCCACCACTTCGATGAACGGAGTGGAACTTTTGGGGTTCTGGCAAATTATCCAAGATCCATCGCATCCAATCCTTCCAACCAAAAGTCCTGAGATAAATCGTCAAAGCTCCTTACTAGGTCACTAACCTCACTGTCTATAACGACTTCAACATTCCTTTTGTGAACGAACTGATCCGTTACTGATCTTAACCCTACTGTTCGAGCCTCGTCTACATTTCCATCCCGAGAACCCGACAATTTCTCCTTAATCGACGAAGCCTCAAAATAATTTGAGTGCCAATATTGTCTGATTTACTGAAAAGTACAGGCTTCAAATAAAACATAATAGCCACACACCCTCGCGACATATCGTATAATTGAAAAGTTCAACTAGGTAGACCGAGTTGATTTGCTTCACCCACCTTTTTGTAAATTTTTTAAAATTTTAATGAAACAATAGTTTTCACAACTTTTTCTTTTTAAATAAAAGGATGTATTTTTTTTATTGCATATTGCAAAAGGGCTCTTGTAACAACACAAACAAAAGTTTTTAAAACCATTTCGTTAAAATGCTATAGACAAATGTAGAAAATGTCACACCTTTATTGTTGTGTAATTCAAATGATAATGGATCCGAACTAATTTAATTGACTGTTCACTTCAAAACTTTCTAAATAAAAGGCTCGAACTGGGATCCCTAACAGAAAAGATAAAAAAGCGCAGAAATCATTTATGATGGAGACCTGTATTAATAATTTATTAAATATTGTGTGAAGGAAATAAATAAATTTCGGTATTTGTTGTTTATAGAAATCATTTACACAATGATCGATTGTTATTAGTTTAATTCAAAAGTACAGTTTTTACGGGATTTTTAAACTTAGGAAGTGTCCATCCAGGTCTAACGTTCAAAACCGGTTTGAAGCAGAGGTGGATACCTTCTTCGGCCTCTTCCGATCCTTTTTAACCATTTAACATAATGAAGATTTAAATATAAATCTTGTAAATTTAAACATAAAGTAATAATGTAAAAATAATTTAAAAACAAAATTCGTAAATTTCAACATCTGCTGACAGCACAAATGAATACCGAACCTCATGATTTCAAGTAGAAAAAAATCATCCCTAACTAGCAATTTCGATTCCGAACAAGTCATTCAACAAACTTGTTCTCCTATCTTCCTTGATGTCTCACAAGCTTTTGACGCCTGGCATTAAGGACTCATCAGTAAGCTAAAAGGGCTGCTACCCAAGCAGTATGTAAATGTTATCATTTTCTACCTGACAGACATTTTAGAGTGAAACAAGAAGACTAATATTCAGTATTAAAAACAATAAATGCAGAAGGGCCAAAAGGTAACATACTGTGTCCACTACTTTACTTACTGTACACCAGTGATTTGCCGAAAATATATGAAGTACAACTTGCAACGTTTACAGATGACACAGCGGTGATATCAGTAGAATCGACCATCAATTTTTCATCCAAAATCCTTCAGAAGGCTTGTAACAAGATAAATAAATGGACAAAAATGGAGAATCTGGGTGAATCATCATAAATGAATCCTTTTAAAAAGATAGTTCCTGCTCACAGTAAGTTGTTTTCAATGATCCGGATTTCGAGCTTATAGCTCATCATCAGGTTGAAGTTCTTCAACTACGTCTTTCGACATGAATTGTAAAAGTGTAGACTTTGTAGACTTTGTGAATTGTAAAAAACCACTTTTACAATTCATGTCGAGAGACGTGGTTGTAGAACTCCTTCAACCTGACGATGAGCTATAAGCTCGAAATCCGGATCGTACAAACAACCTACTATGAGTAGGAACTATTTTTTTTAAACGGATTGAACACGCAATCATTCTACCATTCATCATTTCTATCATCATAAATGTGTAAATATAAATTTTACACACAAAAAATTGGGTCTCTCACAGTCGATGGAGCCATACCACCATCGACACAGCTATATATCTGGGAAATGACCTTAGATGCACGTGAAGAAAATAGGGCAGGATACTAAAATATAGACAGTATACTGGCTGATAGGACGCGGCTCCAACCTTACTATGCAATAAAATATCACTTCTAGTCCTAAAATTTAGACATAAGGTATTAACTATGTACCAAACACAGCAATATCACTAAGAAGAGAAAAGAACAAAGCCGTATGAACTAGGGTAGTTAATAATTTGTTGAACCGTGAAGAGTAAATCTTATTGCACCACTAGGTTTATAAGGATATGTAAATATTTATTTATTTTATATATATATATAATTGTAAAATTAATGGTTGGTCTTGTAAGGTAAACAAAATTAAATTTTAAAAAATTCAGAAAATTACGATTTGTTTGCTCGAATTTAGTGGAGATGAAATCTGCTGCAATCGTCGTGCGGTTTTTTTCTCAAGGTGAGAAAAACAAGAAGAAGAAGGAGAAAAGGTATGAGCACATTATACTGAATCGTGATGCTCGCATTCTACTTAATCGAAATTGAGTTTTTTTACCTTGAACTTCAATTGCGTCCATAAAACACTACCGAAATACGAACCGATTTATTAACCCTAACCGTTCAAAAAACCGCTCATCTATTCTTGAATTGATTCGGTGGCCGGAACTGCGTCATAAATTGGCCTATTTGATCTTTCTAATTATTTCTTCGTGGCATGAAAAGTTCTGCGTTTATATTTGGCAGGAAACTTGACCTTGCTCAATAGCAGGACATGCTGGATAAACGAGCCCACGATACAACTTTCTAGAGTGGGTATTTTCCGGGTCAAAATACATTCTTTGGACTCTGGATCTTTGATAACATTTATACATTATATCACAAACAGTAGATATGAGTAAACAGAAGATCCATTAATTGAAACTTTTAGTTTTACTAATCTGTCGCGTACTAATATATCTACTTAATAATGTACGACGATTTTTCTGTTATGAAATTTTGTTTAGTTTGTTTAAAAAACTTAAAAATTCAGCTATAGTGTTGGTGATTTTGTTTTACCAAGTACAATTCCTTTAATCGAAAACGAACTCCGTTTTGGAAAAAAAGTATTCAGGGTGTATCAGCGTCTATAGTCCTTATTTTATGCCAACATATAACGTATGCCAGCTAGATGAGAAAGTTATGTTAAATCTGTTACCACCAGGCGATTCCTAGTCAAAATTAACTTTTGGTTTGTACAAGACCATTTTTTGTCAAGCTAATCTTTTCGAAATCAACGAGGGCCATCTTGTTACAAAAAGCATACTCCCCTCACATCTTCCGTCGGGCATAACTGAAAAATGGTCGATCCTAACAAAAAAGAATTCAGTAAAAGTGGTATAAAATAAGCTTTAGAATCGAATTGTACAATAAAAATATGGGATTCTCATTTAAAATAAAAAAGTTAGTGTCATTTCCCAGCTAGATGAGAAAGTTGTTAAATCTGTTACAACCTTAGTGTTAATGATTTTGTTTGGTCAAGTGCAATTCCTTTAATGGAAAACGAACTCCGTTTTGGAAAAAAGTATTCAGGGTGTTTCAACTTCTATAGGCCTTATTTTATGCCAACATAACGGATGCCAGCGAGTTGAGAAAGTTATGTTAAATCTGTTACCACCAGTTGATTCCTAGCCAAAGACCATTTTTTGCTAAAGTTGAATGAATGAAAAACTGCTATACTTACAATAAAAACCAAAATTAGAAGAAAATAGAGAAGAAAAACAACAGTAAATGGATCATGGATCGAAAAATCCATCTGCCAGTCTGTTAAAATAAATAGCAATGAAAATGATATATGCATTTAAAAAAGAGAAAAAATATATTACTTCAGTAAGAAAAACAAAAATTAAATTCTTCCGCCAGCTCGTATCTGTAGCTACAAGCCTGCCTCACAAACCCAATCAAAAGTCTAGATCTTGAACCCTCCAAAAAACCCAGAGGTTCATCCCTTTGATAGAGTGAAGCAACCTAGGTGAAGTTAACTTTATTGACTTATTTAACTTTATTATAACAAGCTGAACAGGCAAAGCAAACGCTCAAGGCATTCGTGGGTGAGTATTTAAAAAATTCAAAAGGGATTCTGTCAGGGCCAACCGCCTTTTTATCCTTTAACATACCGATAACAGAAAGCAGTTCATTGAAGGAAAATGGGTCGTCAAGAGAGGGGCTTAACGAACGTAGGTTCTGGTTATACGTGAATTGTTTTGTTCGTGTACATTGGATTCAGTAGATATTGAAAATGTTGAGCCCAAGAGGAAATAGAAATAGCACTGCTACAAATTTTTTTTTTCTTTTAAAGTAGTTAGCCAACCGCCAAAACTCCTTCGAATCCCAACAGAAGCCAAACGAGTGTCAGTCAACATGAGAAAATTTCTATTTATTCTAAGCAAAGGCTTTTGTAAGAAATATTTGAACTTACCTTGAGTTAGTCTTACAACTTCAGAATTAGTAACTTGCGTAGAGATTCAACAGGGGGGACTTTTTACGGGCATGCATATAGGCATAGTCAAACCAAACATTTCTTCGAACCTTACTAGCAGCACAAGCTACCCTCACATCCCAGACAGTTTGATTGCCTGAGTTAAAGAAATGTTGTTCGGAGAGGATTGAGGACGCAGTTTAAAGTCGGTTATCAGTGGATAGGCAGAAGAAGAGACGCAGCATAGATCTATAACATACCTTCACATTGAACCAATAAATGTAAAGTCAACGTCTGGGACACCAGCCGATCTCCCATTTAAAATTATGAGGTCAAAGTCATCGCAGAAATCTAAAAATAGTCTCCCCGCTGAGGTTATCACCTTATCCTTTGAACATAGAGATATTTTTAGACCAGGCAATTATTTCAGACTCCAAAACAAAATTGGACACTTTTGCAAAGTTATAATGCCGAGAGAGAGAGAGAGAGAGAGAGAGAGAGAGAGAGAGAGAGAGAGAGAAAGAGAGAGAGAGAAAGAGAGAGAGAGAGATAGATAGTGAGATAGTGAGAGAGAGAAAAAGCGAGAGCGAGTGAGAGAGAAAGAGAGAGAGAGAAAGAGAAAGAGAGAGAGAGAGAGAGAGAGAGAGAGAGAGAGAGAGAGAGCGCTAATGTACAACCTGCAAACAGACTGCGGAATGGAGATTCGTTTTTGCTGAGTTAAAGCACACATTGACCTAAAGGGAAATAGAGCTGCGGATCTGCTGGCTGTCAAGCAATCAAGCTTCTGACAGCAGCAGTCTGTCGGAGGCATACTGTGAGCTGCCTAAGTCACATTTCACATCCATGCTAGAATTAAGGAGCACTGAAGAGTGGGAATCCAGCTGAAACTGCAAATAGGAGCCAGTGAAAGAAATTCTTGCCCAACGTAGTCAGCCGAGAGTCAAGTCCTCTTCACAAACTGGATTCACAATCACCAAGGAATTGAGTAGACATGGGAAAAATAGGGCATATCTGAATAGATTTCACCACAAACTTGGGAACAAATAACATTCCATTGTTCTAACTTCGTGAAGGAGAGATCACTTCGTATCTGGGACCTGCAGAACACCTCCTGGCCATTTTCCGGCCTTACGATATTTGAGTACAATAAAGACATGTGTAAAGAGCTAATACATTTTCTAAGAAATATTGACTTCCAAACCATTAAAAAAATAATAATTAATATTGTATGAGATATGTAGCATGTATCAATAGAGTTCCGTGCGTGAGGGTTACTCTCTCTGGGGTAAAGAAACCACTCTCTCTCCCTCCCTTTCACACACTCTCTCCGACATTCTATGTATCTTTCCATCTATCGCGAGGGGTGTAGTAAATACTTTAAGAATTTTTTCATTGTACTCTTTTCAAACGAAGCCTTTCGTATTCTGAACAAATTTTCCAAAGGAGAGAACAACACGCTTAAATAAATCATTGAATTGGTTGCTGGGCATTATTCTATGTAAAAGGTTTGATATTTGCCTTCTTTCCGGGTTTGTTGAAATGGAATAATTGCCGTTTTCGATGTGTTTACCTCCAGGTCATTGATTTTTAAGTGCTACATAAGCAATTTCAATTTTAATTGATCATGCCATGAGTACGCAGCAATCATGATGATATGAACAAAAAATATTTTTAACAAGTCTTTTATGCTGTCATTGTACATTCTTCAGACAATCTACTGCGGAATAATATCATACTCATATAGAAAAGGAGAACGTAAAGTTTTTCTCCCTGCAAAACCCCCTTGGTCACAATTTCGCTTGCGAGTATAGCGTTTTTAGTATCCTAATAAAAGTTGGGCTGATTCCCAGATTGTCAAGTTTGCCGTGAATTATTCTTTTTATGTAAGGTCTTGGTTGAGATGAAAAAGTTAGTGTCACGAACGGGATTCGTACCCACGACCTTCGGCTGAATATGCCGCTGCTCTAACCACTTGAGATATCGATCTAATTGGTCAATTAGACCACTAAAAACAAATGGTTTGCTGTAAAGTTTAGAGTAGGAAACTGAATTCAACGCTTAGCGCAGTTCAACAAACATAATGTAAACTTAATAGAAAAGATAAATGGTGGAGTGAGTAAATGGTGGAGTGAGTGTGTTGTTCCATCTTTTTAAAAAGATAGTTCCTACTCACAGTAAGTTGTTTTCAATGATCCGGATTTCGAGCCTACAGCTCATCATCAGGTTCAAGGAGCTCTACAATCTGAAGATGATATGTAGGCTCGAAATCCGGATAGTTGATAACAACTTACTGTGAGTAGGAACTATCATCTTGAAAAGATTTAATCTAAACTTTACTCTCGGTAAGTCTAAGTTGTATATTCGTAGAGAATGAAGACTGTATCATTACAACCTTTTCCATACCGAAAACCCACTCTTCTTCAGATAAAACGTGTTTAAAACAACGGAACATAGTGAAGATTTTCACTAAATTATTTATCAAGGTTATGCCCCGGTGATTGTTATATTTTTCCATACGTTTAGTAGTTTTTAATCTGAATGTTTTGTTACATTTTTGAGTAGTGGGAGCTCGTGATTTTGTGTGATACCTTTCCCCGATGAAATCTTTTGTTGTCTCCTATCACTGTGAATTTTTTTAAATTTAATTACAACCACATCTAATTGTTTTCCAATCCCGATCAATTATTTTCTATAACCTTTTGGGGTTTATATCCATCAGGTCTTTCTCTATGAAACTATTATTGTCTCCAGTCAAATTACCTGGTTAATGACACATTTGGTCTTGTTTCAGGAGCTTGGGGAGAGAAGTGGAGCTGACCATAAACGGGAAGTCGTACAAAGGTATCACATTTCAGACGATAGCATTCTTTTATGTGCCATTTATTCAAAATGATTCGGTATGAATAATGACATTTGCACCGACGACTATCGAGTTGTTGTTTGGTAATTACCTATCAAGTTGGACTGCCTATCATCACCGATTTTTGTTGGTTCAGAGCTTCAGTATTTGGACGATTTCTGTCGAGGACTCCATGATGATAGGTAACTATCGGTGGCCATAACGGTTTTGGCATTGACACGGCGCTCATCACTGTAAGGTTAAGTTCCCGGGTTCAACCTCGTAGTTGAAATGCCCTCGTAAAAAAATAAAATAAATAAGTAACTATCAAACAATATGCGTACTACAGATCCCAGGAGAAATTCTCACCATTATCGGGTTGGTTAATTTTTTCCCTGACGATAAATGAGTCCTGTCTTTTTTCTTCACCGAAAAAAGATTACAGATACATAAAAGAAGAAAAAATGGAACTATAAGGCATGACTTCAAGGCTGTGAGAATCACGACATAAGAGCTCATCCGTTGCAGCATATCCTGCCTTCTGTATTTGACGGTTCATCGCCAATCGAGTTGTTTTTCTTCTAAAAATAATAGACGACAATGTTGTTTGATGGAGCTTTGTTTCAATCGTTTTCATTATGGCGAATTAAACTAGTGTTGACAACATAGGTCCAATTTACCAAAATTACGCTCCACTTAGTTTAAACTCCCCTTTCCTGCAATCTACCAAAAACAATTACAATTTCGATTAACTTAAAATTTTTATGAATTAAATCCTTTACATTACGAGTATGTACACTTTACTTTCCGGTTACTGGTTACTGGTAATTTTATTTTTGAAGGATATAAAAATCCAACGATTTTCAACTAAACTTTGCCACCCTTTTGGCATTTTTCGTGTTAATCTTACATTAGTCAATATGCAAACCAAAAATGTCTAAGATGTTTGCAACATTTTTTTTTGAGTGTATCCATTCGATGTAATAGTAATGTAAAAGTTTTAATTCAATTATGTTTAGAACAAAGCTAATATGTAATACGTAATATTGCTGACTGGTTTTCATTGATCCAGGTTATTTATGTTTCTAAATTCCTGATAATTTTCCTGTTTTTAATCGAAAAATTGGCCGTGGTATATAACTTTTTCCATTGGATAATGTTTTTTTTCTAATCTCACTGATAACTCCAGGCTGGGCGAGATGAGAACAGAAATTTATGCGATGGGCCGTTTGGTTGTCGGGAAGCAGTTCGTGGTAAAACTTTTCCAAATCCCATCAAATTCATTATATTCTTTGGGTGAACCCCCAATTTATTGTTATAAAATATAGACAATAGGATTATCATTCTAATAAATTTTCTTTCTTTTCTGAAAGGTTAGTGGTGAAAGTGGCATATCCCATTACAGGCACAACGATTTTTGTTGCATCAGTAACGAAATATAAGCAATCGTTTATTATTGGACAAAAGGTTTTCTGCTCGTTTATTTAGCTAAATTTTCTTTGTCAAAATACACTGACAAATTCTGCCCTTAATTTGTCTCATTTTTTTACCAATAAATATTTGTTTATGCCAAGGTTTAAATTTGGAATATCAATTACAGGTAAATACCCTTAATACTTTAACCGAAACAAGGATAAAGAATATTTCCATGTTAACTTTTTACGGAATTTAAAATGTTTATTCAGTCTCATTTGTAACCTGAAGCAATAAAGTGTTTAGTTTTCACCTTTGTTTTCTTAATTTCAATTTTTAAACTTAAAAATGCCACTTGGTTCTGAAGATGTTGGGCGTAGTGTGGCACTTATTGATGATGGACGTTCCATTCATTGCCTACGCCTGCTATTGCCACCGTAGTTCCCTACGAAATTCTGCGAGACGCCGTTAGACGTTTTCGAGACGTCTGGAACACCCCGAGCGATGAATCATTTTTCCATTTGGATTTCCACCGAACTATGGGCTTGATTGTTCGCCTTTTGAATGACACTATCTCATTGAATGACGTTTTCCACGATGGCCTCAGCTCGTCCATCAGGAAATCCCATGGCGCAAAGATTTTGGTTGCATCAGTAACGAAATATAAGCAATTGTTTAGTATTGGACAAAAGTTTTCTTGCTAGTTTATTTACTTAAAATTTCTTGTCGAAATATAATTTCACAATTTCTTCTTTGATAGATCTGAAAGCTTATCGATGACGAATATATATGGTATAATTGCAAATCCAATAGCAACCATTTTTACTTCATCAGTAACGAAATATAAGCAATTGTCTAGTACTGGACTAAAATTTCTTGCAAGCTTATTGATTTAAAATTTCTTTGTCAGTGTTTTTGTAACTTTGAAGGCTTATCGAAGACTATAAATAATTGCTTGTCCATTTTGCTGCATCAACAATGAAATGACGTTTTCTTACTAGTTTAATTAGTTAAAAGTTCTTTGTCGGAATATAATTTTATAATTCCGTCTTTTTATAAATTTGAAGGCCTAACAATGACAAATATAATTTATATAATAGCATATCTGGTTGCAACAATTTTCGATGCGTCACTAACGAAATACAATAAGCGGCTGTGGTAGTCTTAGACTAAAGTTTTCTCGCGAGCTTATTTAGTTGTTCTGGTAGATAATATTATTTCATTATATTTAATTTTTCCCCTCGAACGTTCCACGCCAATAACTTTGTCAAAATATAGTGCGTCAATTGCGTCGTTGATCAATTTATGACCTACCAATGACAGCCATAATTGGTATGATTGCAAGTGGAATTGCAACGAGTTTGGTTGCGTCATTGACAAAATAACCATTGAATCAAACGATTTTTTCTCAATTGCAAGCTCCTAATAAAATATTGAACTTTCTTCCATGATCGCTGTCGAATTGTCTTGTTTACATTTCCTTCACACAAGGACGAATATAATGGGCTAAGTAGCAAGTCCACCTGCCACAATTTTCGCTGCACCCCTTGCCGAATGGCTTCGTCATTATTAAAGAATTTCCGTTAAATCAATTACGACGATTTTCCTGAAACGTTTCATTTCTTTAATAAAACTCGAGCATTGGTCTGATTTGGCTGAATGGATTTTTATGTATTGTTCGATTCATACAGAAAGTAATCCCTCAATTACCTTGGAAAACAGTCGTTTCATTTTATCTGTATTTATGCTTATCTGTTGTTACTTGTTTTATTTCTTTTAACTACGACCAATTGTGAAAGTTCTTTTCCAACTGTCCTTTTTGGTAGAAGGTATTTTATAATTTAGTCTAATGTCCCAACAGCCTTGGATTAGGAAAGATTAGAAAGAGCCAAAAATGTTAAAACGTTTAGAAGATTTATATGTTAATTGGATGGGATGAAGTCAATCTCTGCAAGTTCTCCATAAAGCTAATTATGGTGGTTGCTTCTTTTCCTTCATGAAAATTGCGGCTTAGGTACTTAAATCTCCTGGATGTATTATATAAAATATGGAATACTAACTAAATAATGTCATATATTTGATGATTTGATTTAACTAATCTAATAATTAGGTATTTATTCAAAATTTCACTAAGCACCGAGCAAGAAAATAAAAAATAAACATAATTTGAAATGACTGCTGTATTAATGGTTGTTTTTATTGTCGAGAAACATGCGACCTGAACATTTGTCGACATCTTGGTCCACCCATTCTCGCTGTTTGTCGATTAAACAGTTAGATCTACTTATAATTTCAAGCCTTCCTAGTCAGGGCGAGGATGATTTCTTTTTAATTTCCATTTAACCTGGCTAATTCGTAACATGGCTGACGACTAACTTCCATTTTATTTCTCTCGCGTGTTATGCGGTTGGTAAAAGCAAAATTACATCCTCAGATTTCAAATAATAATCCCGTTTTTATTAATTGCGTGTTGACAACCGGAATTGTCGTTGGTATTTAAATTATACTTCGAACAATAAAATAATTTATGTTCTTTTTTTTTTCCACCGGGGATCTGTTGTGATCCTTTTATCATAATGGACGTTAGCAGGATAGAATCTATTATCCTGGCGTTTTGGAATGGACGAATGGATTTCGTTCAATTGTCATTTTAGTTAATTGACAAGTCGTGATTGTGAAACCATAAAAGCTATTCATGAATTTGTCAGCATTTCCCGGCTAATTTTCTTTTCGTTACGGACGCTATTTCAATCGATTCTTTTATAATTCGACCAAAAAAAGGAAGATTTCAGCTGAAAACTCTTCTTTAATGGGCTTAAAACAAGAAAATGCCATACAATTAATACTTTTTTATTTGATTATTGGACAGAGCAAAATGGATACTGAAAAAGTTCCAAGCGAAGTTCCGGAAATAGTACTCAACTGTACACAGTATTTTTTTATGTAAAGTATTGGTTGAAATGAAAAAAGTTAATGTCACGAGCGGGATTCGAACCCACGACTTTCGGCTAAATACTTGAAGTCACGATAGCTCGTGGTAGAGCAGCGGCGTATTGAGCCGAAGGTCGTGGGTTCGAATCCCGCTCGTGACACTAACTTTTTCATTCCAACCAATACCTTACATAAAAAGATTAATTAATAGAAAGAAGTTATTTGGTCAATCGGACCCCGAAATATAATGGAAGTGCACAGTATATCCAATTTAACGGTAATAGTAAAGTTAAAATAATCCGAAAACATAGCAGTCTTAATTTTTTCATGGATTTTTGACGGCATTTGAAAGAGTAGATAAACAGGTCCTATTTGATAAACTTGGGTCAATTGGCGCCTCTCCTAAAACAGTTAAATTCCTCAGAGGCCTGTATGCTGATACCTCTGCACGGGTTTGGTGTAAAAACGGTCTCTTAAGCAGATCGCAACAGAAACAGGCGTTAAACAAGGTTGCTTTTAAGCCCACAGCTGTTTGTCACATTTCTAAATGATCTTGAATATTACTTGAAAAGAAAAAACAACATCTTAAGGAAATGCATAAAACTATTAGCTTCAGACAAATATACCTTACAAATAAAATGATAAACCAATCAGAAAAATATTGCTACCTGCAGAATCTATCAGTTAACCTTGAAAAATAAAAAATTATGATTTTCACGAATGGCGGTAAGTTAAGGAAAAATGAGAAATCGTGGTACGGTGCAAACAAAAATTGAAGTAGTTAATCCTTAGAAATACATGGGTATGGTGCGTCAGCGACTAGGGATCACCCTTAGTCTTCTCTAAAGAAACATTTTGTAGGCAAAACAGCAAAATCAAAATTTCTAATAAACTCACTGAGAAATATAGTCTTAAGCAATAAAATCCCTATTGTACACAAAATGATTGTATTTAATACTATATGGAGGTTCACCTTGTGCCCACATATGAGAAAAGATAGTACCTCAAAAAAATCTTAAACCTACCATCACAAAACTCAACTATATGCTCTACTTAGAATCAGAACCTCCACCTATTTTTCTTTACACACTAAAACCACATCTCAGTTGTATAATTAGATGTGACAATTTGCCTCCAGACAGATTCTCACACTACATAACAGTATTATGAGAATGCGAGATTGAAAAGGCACATTGTAATTCTATCCAATCATTATTTAACTCAAAACAAACATACAGTGACATAATCAAAAAGACTCAAGCCAATTTAAAAAAAAAAAACTACCTGAAGAAAGCTTGTAATTTATCCTAAATTGCAATTATATAAATTGGTATCCTAAATTGAAATGCTTACCTATGCACAAACAAAAACCTTAAAATAAGCTAGTTTATGAAAATAAGATGTGAATTATTAAAGCTACATAACTACAAAATTGGTCACATCGTTAAGCTATGTTTCTTATGCAATAAAAACAAAGATAAAAACATTACACATTGCACATTTCATTGCAAATACTCAATTCTCACTGCATTTACAATGTTGATATTTGGAAAGTGCTTTCAAAGCTAAGAAGATTTGCTTGAATACCTACGAGGAGAACAAGTTTGGACCAACTAGCTGAGTTTTGTAGAATGGCATGGAAATATAAGACATGTTAATACAAGAAGTTAATTTTGATTAAACCTTCATTACACCTGTCAAGCTTAATATTTATTATAGAACAATTTAGTTTGACAATTTCAGTATCAAGTAAACTGGCATATACTTATTACTTTCTAGCTTTATAACCCGGCATTGCCGGGGGATAATAAAAAGAGTTATTTTTCTTTTTTGTACACACATTGTTGGTTATATGCCTATTTTATAGACTCTAAACCTGCCTGTCACTAATAAAAACAAAGTGTGAATGTTTCATCAAAATCAGTTTAATAGGTTTTTTGTTTTTTAACATGGATAAGAACATTCACTTTTATATATATTTATATAGATGTACCTACTATGTATACCTGCTGTGCAATACTATTGTTTAAATTGCATTTTTTTGCATGAATTATGTTATTAATTTGGTCTTATAATAAATTACTAATTAAAACTACAAATTATTGCATTCTTAAAACATTGATTGTTTATACTATTTATACATGTTCATGCATCTTCCCCTGAAGGTCTTGCAACATATTCATGCATGGGAAATGCCTGCTTATATAATATTATATATCCAAATCTAGCTAATAAATTAACAGCTATTACAATGTTTACAATCCAATGCATATAAAGGCAATTTATTATAATTTATTTGCTTAATATGAACCCTTTTTTAAACAAATTGCAGTTTCCAATGATGTACCTGCAGACACAACTCTGAATGCGTTCATCAGGGAATATGCCCACCTTAAAGGTACCAAGTTCATGTGCTTGGAAGGCGGCTGCGGAGCATGCATCGTGTCCGTCCATTCCGTCCACCCTACAACCCACCATCCTGTTTTCTATTCTGTCAATTCAGTAAGTGTAATGAAAAAATTAAATTGATAAACAATAATTTTGGCCTATGTTAGTGCCTCGTGCCTATATTTGCATGCCACGGTTGGGCAGTGACCACCGTCGAGGGCCTTGGGAGCAAATACACTGGATACCACAAGATCCAGAAGCGCCTCGCAGCTGCCAACGGTACCCAATGCGGCTACTGCACCCCAGGAATGGTCATGAATATGCACAGGTGGATTATGCACAAAATACTGTTATATATAATAAAATGTATAAATTCACTGAAAGGATGATCTAGCAGAAAAAACCTACAAAAGCATTTTATTACCAAGATTCTGAGTATATACTATCATCTAGCAAACATACCATAAACCTATCATATAACTTTAGGCTCTGTCCTTTCATCCCTCTTTTTACCTTTTTCTTTCAACAGTGTCTAAAAAAGTAAAATTTTACTTGGAAATCAACAAGTCTGCAAAGTGATGTACTTGAATGAATTTCAAAGTGGGAAGGTTTACTGGATGTCACATTTTTTGTAATTGCAAGATGATTAGGGGACAAAACACACAGATGATGATGATGATGATGAACACAAATACTAGGAAGTGGGGGCTTTATGGTCTACAAGCAATGCAGCTTTTTGATGTATTGTACTTTCCTAGTTCCTTAATTAAGTACAATCGAATCAATCCTTCTATTTAGAAGAATAATGTCATTGCTACAATTCCTTTAACTGTGTTTTCTATAATTAATTAATTAATAAATTGTCAATATGTATTTTTTTTAAAGTATGTATATTATATTAATAAAATATTTTTATTTCAGTTTGCTTGAAGTAAACCCTAAACTGACGATGAAAGATGTAGAAAATTCATTCGGTGGGAATATCTGTCGTTGTACAGGCTACAGGCCAATACTCGATGCTTTTAAATCCCTTGCATCTGATGCTCCCGGGGAATTGGTGCAAAAGTTGGCCGACATTGAGGTATTCCAAAAATCTAAGATTTGTCATTTCAACTGAAACTAATTGAAACAAACTTAAAACTCCAGGATATTGTTTGCCCCAAAACTGGACAGAACTGCTCAGGAGGGTCCTGCAATCAGAAGTGCTCAAGCGCCCAGTCGACAGCGATAATGCCTCCATCATCACTTCACTTTGAACTGGAAAATGGTTCCGCATGGTACAGGCCATTGAGTGTAAAAGAAATTATGGAAATATTTGACATGATCGAAGACAAAACATACAGACTTATAGCTGGCAACACTGGACAGGGTACATAATACATAAATATATACTCAATATATATTTTTTATAACTTTTTTGTAGGCGTGTATAGAATCAAAGAAGCCCCTGAAGTATATATTGATTTGAACGGCATTCCTGAACTTCATGGTTATGAGGTTAGAAATGATGGAATCACCCTTGGAGCGAACATCAGTCTTACAGAAGGGATGGATTTGTTTTACAAGCTTGCAAAAGAGCAACCTGAAAAATACTCATACTGCAAAACACTCGCTGATCACATTGATTTAATTGCAAACGTACCAGTCAGAAATGTGAGTCATACAAGTTTATAACACTATGTTATATTCTCATATTCATTTTGTTTTATAATTTTGTATATATATATATTTTTTTTAGATCGGAACTTTTGCAGGAAATATCTCATTGAAGCATCAAAATGAAGAATTTCCATCAGATCTGTTTCTTTTCTTGGAAATGGTCGGAGCAACGTTATTCATTGGTTAGCTCCGCTAGCCCAAAAGTTTCAGTTCATAAGTATTTATCTCATATTTACATTTTCTAGTTGATAGGTCTGGAGTTAACAGGACTATGTCCCTTTTGGAATATTTGGAGACGGATATGAATAAAAAGGCCATAGTTAAAATTAACTTGCCTGTCTTAGACCATAATGTTTACTTTACATTGTCCTATAAGGTCAGATCCTATAATAAAACTTTAAATTTATTGCTTTATAAAAAAAAATTCATTATCAGATTATGCCAAGAGCACAAAATGCTCATGCATTTGTAAACGCTGGATTTTTGATGAAAGTTGACAAAGCGAATGGCTACACAGTCATGGAAACACCAACAATATTGTTCGGAGGGATCAATCCACATTTTGTAAGTCCAACAAAAATGATTATAACATGAATATTTATTAACTATAGTTGTGTATTGTTTTAAGCTGCATGCAACAAAAACAGAACAATATCTCAAAGGTAAGAAACTCCTCGATGACCAGACTCTCAAAGGGGCTTTACAAACCTTGGAAAGCGAGTTGAAACCAGATCACGTCCTTCCCGATGCTAGTCCAGCGTTTAGAACAGGTTTAGCTCTCTCACTCTTCTACAAATTTATTCTAACTCTCGATCCTTCAAAAATAAGTGAGAGAAACAAAAGCGGCGGTCCGCTGCTTGAAAGGCCTTTATCTTCTGGAATTCAGGACTTTGAAACTGATCGAAACCTTTGGCCGTTGAACAAACCGATACCAAAAACCGAAGCCCTCATCCAATGCTCTGGCAAGTGATCAATCTTTAATGACTGTATTTAAAAATAAGTTGATTCAATTTTATAGGAGAGGCTGAATACACTAATGACATACCAAATGTCCATGGACAGGTATGGGGACAATTGGTACTCACAGATAGATCAAACGCTGTCGTATCAAAGATTGATCCTTCACAAGCTTTGGTATATTTACTTTAAAATGCCCTCAAATTCATTATTATAAAATTACATTTCTTCACAGAAAATGCCTGGTGTTATTGCGTTCTTTTCTGCTAAGGATATCCCTGGGAAGAACACTTTTGTTCAACCGGCTCCCAATGTTTTAGAAGATGAAAGGGTTTGTACAATAACAAAAAACTGTTTGAAGATATATTAACATATTGCCACTCGTAGATATTTGTCGATGGCAGAGCAGATTATGCTGGTCAGGCTGTCGGTGTTATTATAGCCAATACACACACAACTGCAATCAATGCGACGAAGAAAGTTAAAATTACTTACACTGATCAGAAACCGATAATTATGGACATGAGACAAATTATAAACCATAACATGAAAGACAGAATCAAAGAATATGCAAAGCTCACTCCGACAACACAAAAAAGTAAATTCATCAGTACGTTAATGTATAAAGTTATGTATCAATAATATTTTCCATAAATTAGGTGATATCAAGTATAAAATTAAGGGACATTGGGACTTGAAGACACAATATCACTACACCATGGAAACGCAAACTTGTGTTGTGGTGCCCACCGAAGATCATCTTGAGGTGTATCCATCTTCCCAATGGCCTGCCGCAGCTCAAGAAGCCATTAGTATTGCATTGAACATCCCCGAACACATGTAACATCTATTTGTATAGTTTATTTATTTATTTATTAAACATTGATCATTGCAGAATTGACATGCGTGTTAGAAGACTTGGAGGAGGATACGGTGCAAAACTTACAAGAAACAACCATGTCAGTGTTGTTTGCGCTTTGGCAGCTCATCTTCTTCATAGACCTGTACGAATGGTGCTTAACTTAGAGACAAATGTTGAATGGGCTGGAAAGCGTTTCCCTGTATTCAGTGACTATGAGGTTAATCAGGGCTTTGGTAAATTATATATTAAATTCACCTTTATTTAACTTGTTATTTAGGTCGGAGTTAACAGTGAAGGAGAGATTCAGTATTTGAATTCAAGCATCTATCAAGATGATGGACATGGACCAAATGATTCATCAATCGGAGCAACAATTCACCACATTAAGAATGTTTATGATGCAAGCGTTTGGAAAATAACTGGATATGGTGTTAAAACAGACAGTGCTAGCAACACCTGGTGTAGAGCTCCAGGTATATATTTCAGCTATTGCTTTATTGCAGGGCTTCACAAACTGTGGTCCACAGACCCTTCTTAAGTCCACGGCGAATTTCAAGAAAATTAAAAATAAGTAGAATGAATAAATAAAATTAAAAATTTATTAGCAATCAGTAGTGAAAATAAAAGTATTTTATTTTACAACAGCAGTCACTGTGTTCTACAAGGACATTCTTTCGCTATGAAATAAATGCCAGCTTCTTTTAAGAAAGTTTTGGATGAGTCTATTCAAATTATTAATTATGTCAAGTCACGGCCATTGAAGTCAAGACTTTTCACAATTCAGTGTGATAATATGAGAAGCCATATTTATAATATATTGCCATTAAAATGAATGCAATGAGTCTTTCATTGCAAGGGAAGAGTATCCCAACTTTCAATTCTAATGTCAAAGTTCACCCCTCCAAAAGTAAAATCCAGTTTTGGATGGAAGAAGTGGAGTGTTTTCCTGTGTTAAATGATTTTTTAAAAGCAAAGAAACTGGAGCTTACGAACGGCACTTTGATTGATGAAATATAGGAACACCTTTGAAGTTGGGAGATGTCCTACGAGTTCTACTTCCCGACAGCTCGAGATACGTTGCTGCAAGTCTATGAATGGGCCGTCAAACCGTTTTCTTGTAATTTTGACAAAGCCAAAACGATCTATCGTCAGGTGAATACAAATGTTAGATAGACATTTCTTCAGAATCCACCTTGAAATTTATTTTCAAGTCCAATATGTACCCCATTTTTTACTCCCTGACTCCGTCTGAAAATCAAAAAATTTCAACTGCTTGTTTAAAAAGAAAAATGCATTCTTTTTCCATTTGCCAAAACATAGCTATACGAATCCGGATTTTCTATCCATTCAGCCACCAAAACTGAATACCGAAGGTGTATCAAAGCTGAACCCGACATCAGTCTCCAGTTATCAAAAATTAATCCCAACATATCCAAATTGTGTAGGCTAAAACAACCTTACCGCATTAATTCATTAATGTTTGAATACTTTTGAATTTGGCTCAAATTTTGTATACCTATTGGTTCTGTTCTGTCCAATTTGATTTTTGTTTTCCAGATTTTGTAAATAATGTCAATCTAATGTTTGCTTTCATAGTAATATCCCTTTCCATCACCTAATTAGGATTGGACTGGAAAAGTTATAAAACTTTAGTTTATTACACATAGCAAAGCATCTAATTTTAAATATTTGTAAGGGGTTCGCCCTGGATTTTGTTCTGTGAAAGAGATCTGGATAAAAAGTTTGGGAGGCCTTGCTTTATTGATATTAAAACTGTTCACAAAAATTGTCTTTTAAAGGTTCAACAGAGGCGATTTCTCTTATTGAAACAATAATGGAACACATTGCAAATGTTGTTGAAAAAGATCCAGTTTCAGTCAGACTGGCAAATATGGACAAAGAAGACAATCCGATCCCTCAGTTAATCGAGGATATTAAAAAGGCATCACATTATGATGAAAGAGTGAAAGAAGTTGAACAGTTCAACAAAGTTTGTACCTAAATTTGATTTTTTTTTTTTTTTAAACTGTTTATAATCATTTCATTGTTTTAGGACAATCGTTGGAAGAAGCGAGGCATATCACTTGTTCCGATGAACTATCCTTTTGATTACTGGGGTGCCTTCTATGGCATGGTGTCCATTTTTGGCATGGACGGTACAGTTTCAATTTCCCACGGAGCCATTGAAATGGGTCAGGGAGTAAACACCAAGGTAATCAGCTCAAAACTAAAATATATACAAAGCATTTACTACTGAATTTTTTACAGGCTGCACAAGTTGCTGCACACATCTTGGGTATAGAACTCGAATTGGTCAACGTTAAACCTACAACAACTCTTATTTCGCCAAACAATTCATCTACGGGAGGAAGTATTGGCAGTGAAGCCGTTTGCTATGTAAATGTTCTACAATTTAAACCGACTTTACCCCACCCCCAAAAAAATTAATTATACAATTTTAGGCTGTCAAAGTCTGCTGTGAAATCTTGAATGAACGTTTAGAACCGATCAAAGAAAAATTAGGGCCACAGGCTACATGGAAAGAGATTGTGAACCAGGCATACTTGGACAGTATTAATCTCAACCACACTTACATGTAATTATTATTTTTTATGTAATTGAAAATTTATAAAATCTAAAATTTTATAAATAAAAAATAAATTTTTGAAATTTATCATTTACATCATACTTAATTCAGTGTAGAAATTAAAGTAGCTTTGTCATTACAATCCAAGCATACATTTATTATTTTATTTATTAATTATTTTTTTAAATGACCTTATGAACTAGCATATTATCCAAAATGTTATGTTTACATCTACATGAATTGTATGTTAAAGTGGTTAATGAGATTATTGATACAAAACTTAATATAATTTGTAATATTTAAAAATGAAATATTTGTGACAGGTTTACTGCTCGAGATGATGTAAAGTCCTATGCAATTTATGGAACGGTCGTTACTGAAGTAGAAATCGACATTCTTACCGGGCAATACCATGTAATTATTATGTAATTTGTTATAAATTAAGTAAGATAATATTGTTTTCTATTTTATTACAGACAAGGCGAGTGGACTTGATGGAAGATGCAGGTCAGAGTTTAAGCCCGGAGGTGGACATCGGACAGGTGGAAGGTGCGTTTGTAATGGGCCTCGGGTACTTTACATGCGAAGAGGCAGTCTACGAATCGAAGACGGGTGCAATCCTCACTAACCGTACCTGGGTAAATTTTCGATTGGATTTAACGAGAAGAATTATATAACTTCATTAAAATGTATCGTTCTAGAATTATAAACCTCCTGGGGCAAAGGACATCCCGATTGATTTTAGAGTCAGCCTTCGCAAAAATGCTCCCAATCCTTTTGGAGTTTTAAGATCAAAAGGTTAGCTTTTAATGTCCAAAATTTAACAATAATTTTTTTTATACAATATTAAATTTTATTTACAGCAACTGGAGAGCCGCCTTTCTGCCTCAGTTGTTCTGTCCTGTTTTCTATACGCAATGCTGTTGAATCGGCGAGAAAAGACGCTGGGCAAACAGATGAAAAATGGTTTGATATTGGTAATTAAACAAGTTTTATTTATTATTGTCTCTATGTTTTGGTATCGATTGAATGAACATTTTATTTTCAGAACCACCATTCACTGGAGAGAAGATCTGGCTCGGCGGTTTGACCAAAAAAGACATGTTCAAACTTTAAACAATTTTTTGCCCATCTTATAATTTTTTTGGTGCACCTTTAAAAAAAATAATTATAATAATATATATACACAAGATTCACTTATGGACATAAATTCTAGTTATTTAAAAAAATGTGATAAATTTTTCTAAAATGTTTAACAATTTTGGGAATTCAATGTTTGATTTAATAACAATTACATTGAATTTGAATAATGGTGGGTTTTCCAAACTGATAGGTTAGAAGTATAAATTATTATAAAGTTAATATATTGTTACTCTAGAAAGTAGAATATTTGTTAAATTGTGAACATAATTAAGCACAGATATTATTTTTCTAAATATAATTAAATTTTACACGAGCATACTGCGTTATTTCATACCCTTACATACTACTTTTTTCCCTTGTGCTACCACATTAGTGACAGGATATAAATATATAACAACTAACGTATATACTTTAAGCAATTCTAAAAATTACTTCAAAAATTTTTAAACCAGCGAGAGGAAGAAATCGACCTTCGATATTTTTTTTTTTTTTTTTGCTTTTATATAGTTAATTTTTTTGTATTGTATATATGACATTGGGTCCGTCAGTTGTCGCTAGGGGCGTTTGCGATAATGCAATTTCATGTTTGAAACTTTGAAGTTGAACTTAGTTTTGATGGCTACTTGGTTGTCTGACATGATAGCTACATGCTTGTTTTTGTACACCTTGTTCAAGTTGAAAAGACCATCTCTCAATTGTATGGTCTTCAGCCTGGAATATATTGAATATATTTATTATACGGAATAGATTTTCCCATGAATTCTGAGTATTTGGTTCCAGGACTCCTACTTCCCTAACTTCCTGCATTCTACACTAAGAGACAAAAAAGTTGCTACCGTTAATATTTTTAATTATCTCTTACATAATCCTACATTGATTATCTTACAACAATATTTGGTCCGTTTTAAAGGACAATCCGTTCTTGTATTGACTATATATATAATATAATACATAGACGTGTATAACATTGACGATAGTCGTAAAACTTATATTAAAAATAAACAATATCTTCCATCACTCTCAATACTTCTCCCAACGTGATGGCAACTTCTACTCTCTGAATAGAATTTTGAGTTTATTAATAACAAATTCCGTAAACGCATTTTCTAACGACTTTTGATCAATAAATTTTCTTATGTTGTACAACGTTGTCCGTGTGTCAGAGAAAATGGTAGTCGGTAGGCGAGAGGTCTGGAGAATAGGGATGGTGAGGCAGAACCTCATACCAAGATCCATCAGTTTTCGTGCTGTCACCTGTGACACGGGGCCGAGCGTTCTCATGTAACAGTTTTCCGATTGACCATAGATGGCTTCAATAATGCCAATTTCCAGTGCATTGCTTCAATTTGTGAGCAATACATTTCGGCATTGTTTGTTTCGCCAGGATTCAAGAAGCTATAGTAAATCAGCCAAAATGAAGCCTGTGACCCTTTGGTACCATCATCTTTTTATGATGAGTTGGAAGCTTTGGAAAATTTGGTGCCGCTTCTCCTTTGTCAAGGCACCGTCTAAAACGTCTGCTATTGTCATAGAGAATCCACTTTTCGTCATAAGTAACAATTCTATCAAAAAAAGAATAGTTTCTGTTTCAGCAAAGAAGTTTGGTGGAAACTTCATAACGATGATTTTTTGGCGGACGTTTAATCCATGAGGAACCCAACTTTCGAGCTTTTTCACCTTACAATTATCTTAAGGTGTTTGAGACGGGCGATTTGTTGAATGCAAGATTCTCTGCAAGTTGTTTTGGGATTTTCTTCGACCAGAGCTGTAGAACATCACCATCTAGGAAAGAAAACTCGAAATTTTTTAAACCGCCTCTCAATGGTACTCTCACTCACCTGCCATCGCTCCAGACTTCATTAATGTTTCTGACCTTTCTCTTCAGGAAGCATTGATGAAATTATAAAAATTTAAAATGCCACATTAGTCTTCATATACTGGATTTTCTTCCCAGGTGGATTTAGTCGGATGTCTATATTTCAGCAGATTTTTAAAATAGACTGCAATAAATAATAGTAGTAAATAGTAGTATAATGGAGGCGTTTATGCTTAAGAATCAAAGCAAAGTTAGTTAACGTTTTAAAATTGATCATTCATTAAACCAAACAGTGTTTTTAGGCCCAGCACGCAACGAATTACATAAAAATTAAGATTTAGCGATAATTTGGCAAAACGGGTGGAATGGAAAATTAAATCGATATCGGGGGGTAACGTTCGCTTATACTTTGCATTATTCAGTCCGACTTGTCAACACATTGTCATTCTTGCGACAAAGCTCAAATACTTCAAAGGCGGCAGAGCGAGTAGAGAAAAAACATCAAAAGGAGTTTAACGTGTCAATTCCCACTCGTGAGTCAATTGGCTCGAATCAATTTTAAATTTTGAATTTTAACGTTGCGTAAATTTTCAATCTTCAGGCGTATTTCTGGGTCGAAAGTCGCGGTCGGAGACTCGGTTTCTGCATGCTGAAATCCAAAAAAGCAGTGGGGGGCAAAAGATGGGATGCACCGTGCCTGGAGGAGTCCGGGTTCAGTCTGCTTCAGACTATCCGGCCAGTCCATCACAAAGGTACAGCAGCAAAATGCCACCTCAGCAACCATCATACTCGTAAGTCTTCTTACTTTACAAATAACATTTTATTTACAAGAAAAATTACCTAGTAGAACTTGACTTGAACTACCAGTGACTTAACTCAATACACCTATAAAATTGGTTGGAAATACGTTAAATATCATTTGCAGAAGATAATTTTCTCTTCTTCAACAATATACTTTAAGCTTAATCAACTAGTCTTGTTACTATATCATGAACTTATTAAAAATTCTTGCTTTCCCTTTGATCACTAGTATTTTAACTACACATAAGTCAAGTTTTAAATTGAGCAAGCTCACTCTAAGTACTGTTACTTATTATGTTGTAAAATATGTAGTTTTGGCTTCTTTTTCAAAGAATTAGTTTATTATTTTCTATGAGTTTTGGTTATTCGTATATTTGTATTGAAAGGATTGACGATTTCTTCTTAATTCGAGATGTAGGATATTGGTTGCTCTACGACATTAACCATAAGTATAAAATTGACTAAGCACCTGAAAAAGAATTTATTTAAAGAACATGCGAGTTTATTGACAAATTTATAGACTGGAAATATTTCTTTAGCTTTCAGATCTAAACTATTAACAAAGTCATAAATTGTGTTTGGTCACTTATGTAATATTTTGGATCGAAAGAATGGCTGGTCTTTCAATCCGTGTGTTGGTTGTTATATGTCACTGGGTATACAATTGACCAACCGTAAGCCGCTTAAGAATAATTGATAATAGTGACTAAGCCCCTTAAGAAAATTATAAAATTTAATAAGTCCCTTAAGAATAATTTATAAGATTGATTAAGCTCCTTAAGAATAATTTATAAACTTGGCTAAGCCTCTTTAGAATAATTTATAAAATTGACTAAGCCCCTTAGAATAATTGCTAGGTCTCACCCTGCTTATATCCCTGACCCACCACTGAAAATTAATAAATGAAGAAGGGGCGTCAGTGGCCGCAACGGTCAAAGGTCGATTCGTGCACATCAGTGACGTGACAGTGTCGTGGCCGGCATTCTGTTCAACCGGCGGGTTTGAAAATATTCTTCTTGGAAACGGAATGGCTTTGTTCACATTCGCCCGGCGCGCGACCGTGGCCGTGCCGACAGTGCTGTCGTCACCGGACCGGATTTCTTGTTCACGGGATTTTACAGTTTTCACGGTCGTACAACATAAATGACGAAAAACTCGTTGAGTTTGTGGGAAATTATCTTGGTTTGTTTGATCAGGCAAATGCATAGACTCAGATTTCAAGAATATTCTCGGGAGGAAAATAGGAGCAGAAGTGAAAACTTGATGAGTAAATTACGTGTATATATCAGAGAGGTTTACATTATGAATAGTACCAGGGTATAATAAATTATGAACTACCATGAGAACTTGTTTTAAGGTTGTTGGATATTTGATAACCACGGGAGAGATCCAGCATCAGAATTGAAATAATCAGTGAATATTTCTCGGATACAAAATTCCCTCCCTGTAAATGTAAATTTTGTAGTATTTGACGTTCACTCCTCGAATCCTCTTGAGAAGTACCGTAATTATACGTGCGTATTCTTAATGAATTAAGAAGTTTAAGTGTTAAGTTGTGCATCAAGCAAAATTTTCTTCTGTCTCTATCTTGTTCCACGCCTGATGGACCCATTTCCGTCTTCTCGCTTGGGGTTCCTCTTCTTCATCCAAAATCAGGGCGATAAACAAAAGTTCATCATCTGAAAACATTGCCATTTGGGCCACTCAAGTCCACTGCAAGATACGGATGAAACACTTACCAGCTTTATTTGTGTTTCAAATCCAATTAGATTTGATACCAATTTAATCCATACACTAAAATAATGTGTAAAAACAATGATCTCGTCTTGCCTTCAGTTTTCTCTTAGAGTTTGGTTAAACAGCACGACGGTAAAATTTGAAATTTTGATAATATTACGCCTTCATTAGAAACGTAAGTTTTCCGCTGCCGAAACAACGCTTTTGGTGCGGCAATTTGAAGAAGAGGAGGCTGTCTCCGAACGGACAGACGCAGAACTTCAATAGTTCCAGAAATTTGAAGCCGGTGGCATCAGCCTCGAGAGGAAAGAGGGTTCTGGACGAAAATCATCATTCGATGAAGAAGCTCTGAGGGACTCTGTTGAGGCAGATCCCACGAAAAGTACTCGGGAATTGGCAATGGAGCTTGGAGTTTTCCAGTCAACCATAAATCGTGGACTGCATAACTTATAGAGAGTGAATCGCTCATGAAGAGTGGTTCTTCAAGAGTTGACCATTGAGCAGGCATGACGCAAGCAGAAATTTACTTTTGAAACACCCAAACGACCTTTGGTTCATCAAAAGAATAGTTACTTGCGATGAAAAGTGAATATATTTGAGAACCCCCAAGACCAATCCGCCTGCTCTACCAGTCGGTACCAGTACAAGGGGAACTCGACAAAAAGATTCTTGTTCTCTCTATTTTGGAATTTCGAAGGCATAATTCATTATGAGTTCATTCTAAAAGGTCGAACCATTGATTCAAAACTTTATTGTGAGCAGTTACAAAAAATGTATGATGTTTTGACCCAGCATTATCCCGGATTAGTCAATATAAATCGGGTTTTGTTTCAACAAGATAACGCCTGAACACACACTTCTCTCGTTACACGAAAGAAAAAATTACAGAATTGAATGGAATTGAGCTTCTTCCTCACCCTACGTACAGTCCTGACTTAACACCTTTTTTCTACTATCTGTTCGGATCCATGGCTCATTATCTTCAAGGGAAAACTTTTAATTCTTTGGATGAGGTTCAAAATGGAGTTGCAAAATACTACCAAATATTGTGAAGGATCGTGATAATTTTTTTGAAAAAATTTTGTCGTTTCCTTAGGAAACTTGGGCAGCTCATAAGGTTAGGTGTTCCATTGTTTCTTCTTCCCCATATCGGGCTATCTACTTGTATTTTTTACATAGTGCATGGTTAGTACGTAGTCTGCAGATGGTTTTGCACAGTCTTTTTGGCATTTTACGTCCTACATACCACGTAGTAACGGTATTTCTGGCTGGATAGATTTAAAAATTTACCTTTTGGGGTACTCAGAGTACCTAATCTGCCATACTTTTCGATGGAGTCTTTTATTTTCAGTGAAAGCGCCAGAGATCGCCATTTCAAAGTCGTTCATATCTGACCCTTCTGTGACAGCTTGTTTGGCGAGGGTATCGACAATCTCATTGTTTTTAATTCCGCAGTGCGCAGTAGCCCGAATCAGTTTAATATTTATGTTTTTTGCTTCATGATGTAGAGGTTGTGCGTTATTTCTACTATTATGGGATTCGATGAAGTTTCTAATATAGAGTGTTTTATTTTTAGCAGTGCACTTCTACTATCAGATAGAATTAGAATTTTTGTTTGGTTTGCTGTCTTTTGGGTGTACTTAACGGCTTTTAGGATAGCATAGCACTCTTATACTGTTCTTTATAATCAAATTAGAATCATAGATCGTCCACACCATCTTGGGATTTTGATCCATCTGTGAATATAGTATAGAATTCCGGCCAATGGGAGTTTATTTCGTCTAGGAATATATTGTTATCTATGGAATTATTAATATGTTGGAAATTTAGAGGAAAAATACATCCTTATGAGTTTAATGCTCGAAATCCGGTTCGTTGAAAACAACAAATTGTAAGAACTTAATTTTAGAAGGGTGAGATTCAGACTTGACAGCAGAATATCAGTGAAGATTTTAACTGTATTGTTTATATTTTGATAGTGGCGATTGTTATATTTTTCCATGTGTTTAGCGATCTTTAATCTGAATGTTTTGTTATATTTTTGAGTATGAGAGTGGGAGCTCGTAATTTTTTGTTAGATCTTTTTCCACCAATATTTTTTCTCTTATCAATGTGAAACATTTTTGTTTAATTAACCTTTTTACATAAGGTTTTGGTTGAAAGATAAAAGTTAGTGTCACGAGCGGGATTCGAACCCACGACCTTCGGCTTCGTGGGTTCGAATCCCGCTCGTGATAGTAATTTTTACCTTTCAACCATAACCTTATGTAAAAAGATTAATTAATTGAATGAAGTGATTTGGTCAGTAGACTACTAAATATTTCATTTAATTCCAACGTCCCGATAAATTATTTTCTCTAAAACCCTTTTGGAGTCTATGGGATCTTTGTCTAAGAAACTATTATTGTCTCCAGTCAATTCACCTGGTTAATGACACATTTGGTCTTGTTTCAGGAGTTTGGGGAGAGAAGTGGAACTGACCATAAACGGGAAGTCGTACAAAGGTAACAATTTCGGATAATAGCATTCTTTTATGTGTCATTTATTCAAAATGATTCGGTATGAACAAATGACATATTGCACCACGACAATTATCGAGTTGTTTAATTTCACTGGCGATAAATGAGACCAGTCTTGTTTCCTCACCGAGAAACGATTGCAGAGACATAAAAGAAGAAAAAGGGGAAAATTACGTGAAACTGTACGGCATGACTGCTTGACTGCTGGTTATGAGAATCACGACATACAGGGTCAGAGGTCATCCGTTTCAGTATATTCCCACCTGCTGTTCATTAATGGTTAATCGCTAATATATTATATTCTTCTAACAATAATTTATTCAATTTTGTTTAGTTTGTATTTATTTCTCTTTTGTAGGTTCATGAAGCTTTCGCTAATATATTATATTCTTCTAACAATAATTTATGCAATTTTGTTTAGTTTGTATTTATTTCTCTTTTGTAGGTTCATGAAGCTTTCGCTAATATATTATATTCTTCTAACAATAATTTACGCAATTTTGTTTAGTTTGTGTTTATTTCGCATTTGTAGGTTCATGAAGCTTTTACCAAAATTACGCTCTACTTTGTTCAAATGCCCCTTTCCTGCAATCTATATAAAAAAAATTAGACATTCAAATAATTTAAAAATTTTATCAATTAAATTTTTTTATGAATATGTGCACTTCACTCTCCAGTTACTGGTAATTTTATTTGTGAAGGATTCCAAATTCCAACGGTTTTCAAATAGACCACTTTTTTGATATTTTTCGTGCAAATTTTATTCCATTCTACGTTACTTTAGGAAATAGTTCTCTTTTATTTTCAGTACAAAAAAATACAACTATTTGCCTACATACCTCGAGTACTTCAGCAATGGATATTTAGGGAAAGTTTCATGCATTTCCATGAATTTGCAATAAAGCATTATAAGAAGTAAGAATTTTAAAATTAACGATTAATTAACCATCTTCCTGATCATCTGTTTGGCTTTAGCTCTCGCCATTCCACAATACAACAAGTGTTTCGCGTTGTAGGTCACATATCCATTGTATGGGAGTCTTTCTTGATGTGGCACAAGGATGTCCTGTACAAATTAAAGCGTGTCCTTCCAAATACCCTTTACCCGCTTCAAATCTTGTCTAACAGAGCGGTTTTTTCGGATCCGACAAGACTACTACGAACTCTGCTCTCAGGCCGCAGGAGTCCCGCAGGGCAGTGGACCTTTATACTGCAGATGTTTCCACTACACCTAATTGCACCTTTTGCCGATGACACAGCTTTACTCTCCTCTGACCCCGATCCTACAGTTGCTTCGGAAGATATGCAGAGACATATCACATGTATAGGAGATTGTGTAGATAATGGAAAATGAAGACAAATGAAAGCAAGTGCGTCCATATCACATTTACACTCCGAAGCATTTCCTCTCACAATCTACTACAACAATTTTCCTATTCCAAAATACGACTGTGTTCCTTACCTTGGATTGAGACCTTACCTGGCATGGGCACTCGGGGCATAGAGACAACGAAAAGAGGGCCAAACATGTTGGCCAAAAAATGGGTCCTAAATCTTACCGTGGCTTAGCATCTTGGCACAAAAGAGGATACATCTTAAAATTGATTCCTTAATTAGTCCAAAACCTTGTGGAACAATACCACAGTTATAAGGCACACGAAGAGATCAAAGAAGTCCATCCACAAAAGGATTCTGGTAGGCAACCGAACCAGGATTCTGGTAGGACTCCTGACAGGGCACTGCCACTAAAGAAAGCACAGATGTACAGACAGATACTGCCAGGAAGAAGAGGAGTCCACAGAACATATTCTAAGTAGGTATAGGTTCTTACAACTAGGAGAAGAAAAACCGCAAGCAAGATCCTACACTGAGCCGCAGGCAAAGCTGCGGAGGCTGATTAACAACCTGAAGCTGGCCAGTAAGTTATCAAACACAGGGGAGCACAATAGATCTATTCAGGTCGAGGTGCAGTAGGCCTTGTGGCCGCCTCTTTTAACCCTCTCTCTATACCCCTATCCGTACCTTGGATTCCATCTAGTCTCATGCCTAACATAGAATCAGCATACATTACTGAAACGACAAGACCTATACATACGCAATGGTCTGCTCTACTAAAGTACAGGACGGCAATTCAAACTATCGTCGAAAAACAAACTCACAGTCTACAAAACGCTACTACAACCGATTTGGACATACGGAATGGAACTGTGGGGGAACCGCTAAATCTTTCAATATCAAATGACTTCAAACTTTTTAGTCTAAATTCTCCAGATCAATTATAATGGTCCGTATTATATCTCCAGTACTAGCCTCCACAATCACCTTAAAATCCCATTTATCGAAAAATTAATTCCCAAAAAATGAACGAAACTCTCCCATCACCCCAATAGTCTTGCCCAAGCTTTATCCAACAACGCACACTCCAATGCCATAAGGCGTCTGAAGAAGCAGTGAAGTTTAGATAAGTGAAGTGGGATAATATTATTGATTATTTGCTCCCAGCGATGTAAATTCGTAAATTGCTGTAAATATATCTATGCATCATCAAATTACATAATAAAATATTGAAATATAAAAAAAAATTTATTCAATACGCAAGCCAAATGTGTCTAAGATGTTTGCAATATTCATTTTATTGTTTGATACTGTATTCATTCGATCTAATAGTAAAGTAAAAATTTTATTCAACTATTATTAGAACAACGCTGATATATAATACATGCAATACCTGTCTGGTTTTATTGATTCAAGTACCTTCCAGGCTATTTTATGATACTCTAAATTCCTGTTACGTTTTCACTTGTTTTTATTCGAAAAATTGGCCGGGTTATGAATATAAATTTTGCATTGGCACACAGCAAGAATTTTTGCAATAAAAGACCTTGCATTGACACAGAGGATAACGATTTGTTTTCCATTTATAACTGCAGGTTGGCTTAGTTGAGAACAGTATTTAATTTAATTGACCGTTTCGTTCTCGGGAAGCAATTCATTGTAAAATGTTTCCAGATCCCACCAAATGCTATGTTCTTTGGGTGAAACCCCAATTTAAAAAAGATTGCCATCGGAGATCCGTTTAGCATTCACCAGCATTGTTATAGCATAGACAATCCGATTTTCATTCAAAGAAATCTTTCTCTTAAAATCCACGGTTCGTAGCAATTCTTATCCAAAGGTTGAAAAATCCCAAGTTCTCCGTGGTTGAAATATTTTATTCAATTTTGTCTATTCCATTCGTTTCGGGCCTACTGACCACCATCAGCACCATAGATGCATATATATTTCCACCCATTTTGAGGGGGATGTCGTCAAAGTGGTTTTAAAAACATCCGCCGCTATCCGCCCTTCGCGTGAACCTCCACTTTTTAGATGGAGATTATTGGTTTTTTACCAATTTGTCAACCAGGGGAGGCCGGAAAACAGTACCTACACAACTCTTGCCAAACGCCCAACACGCCAAAAAAAAACAACTAATAATCACCTTCTAAAAAGTGGAGGCTCACGCGGAAGGGCGGATAGCGGTAGAGGTTTTTAAAACCATTTTGACGACATCTCCCTTAAAATGGTGGAAATATATATGTATCTATGGCATAGTCCTGATGATGGGCCGTAGGCCCGAATGTCATGTAATAGACAAAATTGAAGGAGAACTTGGGATTTTTCAACCTTTGGATAAGAATTCAAAGAAATGTAATTTTACAATTTGAAGGCCTATCAATGGAGAATATCATTGGTATGATTTTTAAAATAGACTGAAATATATGTATATTGGAGGCGTTTATGCTTAAGAATCAAAGCAAAGTTAGTTTAGGTTTTAAAATTGATCATTCATTAAACAAAATAGTGTTTTTATGCCCAGCACGCAACGAATTACATAAAAATTAAGATTTACCGATAATTTGGCAAAACGGGTGGAATGGATAATTAAATCGATATCGGGGGGTAACGTTCGCTTATACTTTGCATTATTCAGTCCGACTTATCAACACACTCATTCTTGCGACAAAGCTGAAATACTTCAAAGGCGGCAGAGCGAGTAGAGAAAAAACATAAAAAGGAGTTTAACGTGTCAAACGTGCAATTTTATGTCCAATTGCAACAATTTTTGCTGCCTCACTAACGAAATATAATAATCAACTTTGTCAATCTTGGATGAAAGTTCCTTGCTAATTTATTTGGTTTTCTAGTAAATATAATCGTACAATGAACAATGTTTATAAATCCCAGGCCCTGAAGATGATCTCAATAAAGATCGAACGTGACACGATAAAGAAAATGTTTTTCTGAACCTACGACACACCAGTTTCTGCTCAATGGTCAACTTATGAGGAACCAATCTTTTTTTAATATTCAAAGGATATATCGTTGTGTTATATGGTTTGTTGCCATCTCGAAGCAGTTGTCGGATTCCTTTACAATACAGCTCTTTGGGCTTTGAACGGAAGTATTCTGCAACTCCATTTTGAACCACATCCAGAGAATTAAAACTGGTAATGCAGGCTGATTGCAGTCTAGCCATTGTTTCTTGGTCTTGGGGGTTCTCCGGTATATTCACTTTTCATCGGAAGTAACTATTTTTTTGATGAACCGGTCATTTGCGTTCTGCTCAATGGTCAACTTATGAGGAACCAATCTTAACGAGTGATTCACATTCCCCGAGTTATGCAGTCCACGATTTATGTTTGATTGGGAAACTCCAAGCTTTCTTGCCAATTCGAGTACTTTTCGTGGGGTACCTCAACAGAGTCCCGCAGAGCTTCTTCATCGAATGATGATTTTCGTCCAGAACCCTCTTTCCTCTCGAGGCTGATGTCACCGGCTTCCAAATTCTGAAACTTTCTGCACACTGTCCGTTCAGAGAGAGAATTCTCTTTTTCAAATTGCCGCACCAAATGGGTTGTTTCGGCAGCCGAAAACTTACTCTTTCGATAATGGCGAAATATTGCCAAAATTTAAACTTTTACCGTCGTAATTGTTTAACCAAATTCTAAGACAAAACTGAAGAAAAAACGAGATCATTTTTAACACATTCATTAATATAGTATACGGATTAAAGTGGTATCCAATCTAATTGGATTTGAAAAACATATAAAGCCAAAAAAAATCAAATCGGTTATTTTTTTTGACACCATATTAATATGACAAGTGAAATTGCAACAATTTTGGCCATCGACGAAATAACGATTGAATCAAACGATTTTTGTTAATTAGAAGCTATAATAAAATATTGAACTTGCTCCATGACTGCTGTCGAATTATCTATTTTACAATTCTTTCACACAACGACGAATATAATGGGCGATGTAGTCGTGATTGTGAAAAACCACGAACCATAAAAGCTATCTCTGAATTTGTCAGCATTTCCCAGCTAATTTTCTTTCCGTTATGGACGTCATTTCAATCGAATCTTTTATAACTCTACAAAAAAAAGCAAGATTTTGGCCGAAAACTCTTCTTTGATGATCTTAAAACAATAAAAAAGACATACATTAGTTGTAACTACATCAACTAATTAAAAAAATTGTTATTCTTATTAAAAAAAACCTGTTTTTTGAACATATTGCAGTTTCTGATGATGTACCTGCAGACACAACTCTGAACACGTTCATCAGGGAACACGCCCACCTGAAAGGTACCAAGTTCATGTGCTTGGAAGGTGGCTGCGGAGCATGCATCGTGTCTGTCCATTCTGTCCACCCGATGACCCACCATCCGATATTCTATTCCGTCAATTCAGTAAGCTTATTGAAAAAATTAATTTAGTTATAAATAATAATTTTGGCCTGTTTTAGTGCCTCGTGCCTATATTTGCATGCCACGGTTGGGCCGTGACCACCATCGAGGGTCTCGGGAACAAATACTCTGGATACCACAAAATCCAGACGCGCCTTGCAGCTGCCAATGGTTCCCAATGCGGCTACTGTAGCCCAGGAATGGTCATGAATATGCACAGGTGGATAATGCACAAAATATTGTTATATGTAATAAAATGTATAAATTTAATGAAAGGATGACCTAACAAAAAATAAAGCTTTATTACCAAGTTTTCTGTAAGCATATCACCAATATGTACAACCAGAGCCTTAAGCTCTGTCCTTTTATCCCCGCCTTTTTTTCTTCGTTTTCCCCCCAATAGCATGTAATAAAATTACATTTTATTTAGACATCAACATGGTGAGGTGCTGAACTTGTATCTTAGATATCCTGGCAAAATAACAATGGCCACCCACTGAAGGTGGCTTAAAGAAAAGACCTGTCTGACAAATAAAACCACTGCGGTACAATTTCAAATTGGATGAGTTTACATGAATGTCAGATTTTTAGTAATTGCAAGGTGATTAGGGAGCAAAATACACAGATGATGAATACGAATACTAAGAATTGGGGGTTTTATGTTACCCACAAACTGCAGCCTTCTGGCTTGTACTTTCCTAGTTCCTTAGTTCAGTGCAGGAAACTTGATCCTTTGCTTAAGACATCAACGTCAAGGTCATTGTCTGTTGTTGCTACAATTCTTTTCCCTGGGTTTTCTTTGTATCCCACATTATGTCTCCATTGAGGTTCACTTTCAAAGATATCAGTACCTGGTACTTCCTTCTCATTGCATAACCTACAAATTGGGCCATCATTGAATATACACATTCTATGTTAATGTTTTATCAGATCCCTGTGACCGGTTTTTCTCTCTCTGTGTCTTCTCTAACTGTAGCAATGAAATTGCCAGTTTTGGTGATGGTTGTTTTAACATAAATGTGTCTAGCACCTCTAGAGTTTTGTATTTTTTGGATCCATTACATTCTATTCCAGGGGAATAGGCCCAGGACCTTACCTTACCACCTCTTACCAGGGTGTCTGCCTTTTCATTACCTGAAATTGTCCTGGTACCCAAGATATCATCAGGTTGTGTTTCCCCAGATTTTGTATTCATTCACTGATTGTTGTGATTTTTTCCATGTTAATGCTTTAATGGTTGCATGGTTATCTGATTTTGTGGGGATTTTTTTGTCAGTAAACCTCTTTTAGTTTTTCTTAGGCACAAGGGTTGATGGCATGTATGGCCGATGTTGAAAGACCCTGTTGAGTTTGATTGCTCATATTTTGAGCGTATACAAAAAATGCCTGATCCATTTTCTTCACTTGTTTTGGAGATATCTGTATACCATATCAGTGTATCTCATGTACTTCTGAATTCTCTCCTCCTTGTAGTCTGTAAAACTCTTATTCTACTCAATATATAACTTGTTAATATATATTTTAAAAATGTATGTCCTCATTTATAAATATTTGTATTTCAGTTTGCTTGAAGTAAACCCTAAACTGACGATGAAAGATGTAGAAAATTCATTCGGTGGGAATATCTGTCGGTGTACAGGCTACAGGCCAATACTCGATGCTTTTAAATCCCTTGCATCTGATGCTCCCGGGGAATTGGTGCAAAAGTTGGCCGACATTGAGGTATTCCAAAAATCTAACATTTGTCATTTCAGCTAAAACTAATTGAAACAAACTTAAAACTCCAGGATATGGTTTGCCCCAAAACTGGACAGAACTGCTCAGGAGGGTCCTGTAATCAGAAGTGCTCAAGCGCCCAGTCGACAGCGATAATGCCTCCATCATCGCTTCACTTTGAACTGGAAAATGGTTCTGCTTGGTACAGGCCATTGAGTGTAAAAGAAATTATGGAAATATTTGACATGATCGAAGACAAAACATACAGACTTATAGCTGGCAACACTGGACAGGGTACATAAGTATATACTCGATATATATATATTTTTTTTATAACATAACTTTTTTATAGGCGTGTATAGAATCAAAGAAACCCCTGAAGTTTACATTGATTTGAATGGCATTCCTGAACTTCATGGTTATGAGGTTCGAAATGATGGAATCACCCTTGGAGCGAACATCAGTCTTACAGAAGGGATGGATTTGTTNTATTGCATTGAATATCCCCGAACACATGTAACATCCATTTGTGCAGTTTATTTATTTATTTTTTAAACATTGATCATTGCAGAATTGACATTCGTGTTAGAAGACTTGGAGGAGGATACGGTGCAAAAATCACAAGAAACAACCATGTCAGTGTTGTTTGCGCTTTGGCAGCTCATCTTCTTCATAGACCTGTACGAATGGTGCTTAACTTAGAGACAAATGTTGAATGGGCTGGAAAGCGTTTCCCTGTATTCAGTGACTATGAGGTTAATCAGGGCTTTGGTAAATTATATATTAAATTCACCTTTATTTAACTTTTTATTTAGGTCGGAGTTAACAGTGAAGGAGAGATTCAGTATTTGAATTCAAGCATCTATCAAGATGATGGACATGGACCAAATGATTCATCAATCGGACAAACAATTCACCACATTAAAAATGCTTATGACACAAGCGTTTGGAACATAATCGGATATGGTGTTAAAACAGACACCGCTAGCAACACCTGGTGTAGGGCTCCAGGTATATATTTCAGCTATTGCTTTATTGAACTTAAAACTGTTCACAAAAATTGTCTTTTAAAGGTTCAACAGAGGCGATTTCTCTTATTGAAACAATAATGGAACATATTGCAAATGTTGTTGAAAAAGATCCAGTTTCAGTCAGACTGGCAAATATGGACAAAGAAGACAATCTGATCCCTCAGTTAATCGAGGATATTAAAAAGGCATCAAATTATGATGAAAGAGTGAAAGAAGTTGAACAGTTCAACAACGTTTGTACCTAAATTTGATTTTTTTTTTTTTAACTGTTTATAATCATTTCATTGTTTTAGGACAATCGTTGGAAGAAGCGAGGCATATCACTTGTTCCGATGAACTACCCTTTCTATTACTGGGGTGGTTTCTATGGAATGGTGTCCATTTTTGGCATGGATGGTACAGTTTCCATTTCCCACGGAGCCGTTGAAATGGGCCAGGGAGTGAACACCAAGGTAATCAACTCAAAAATAAAATAGATACAAATTATTTACTACTAAATTTTTTATAGGCTGCACAAGTAGCTGCACACATCTTAGGTATAGAACTCGAATTGGTCAATGTTAAACCTATGACAACTCTTATTTCGCCAAACAACTCATCTACGGGAGGAAGTGTTGGCAGTGAAGCCGTTTGCTATGTAAATGTTCTAAAATTTAAACTGACTTTTCCACTCCCCAAATAAAACAAGAAATAATTATACAATTTTAGGCTGTTAAAGTCTGCTGTGAAATCTTGAGTAAACGTTTAGAACCTATCAAAGAAAAATTAGGGCCAAAAGCTACATGGAAAGAGGTCGTTAACCAGGCATATGTGGAAAGTATTAATCTCAACCACACTTACATGTAATTATTATTTTTCATGTANTATAAAATGTTTAACAATTTTGGGAATTCAATGTTTCATGTAATAACAATTACATTGGACTTGAATAATGGTGGGTTTTTTCAAGCTGATATGTTATAAGTACATATGTATAACATGCTCTATATATTATTAAGGTAATATAATGTTACTCCAGAAAGTAAAATATTTGTTAAATTGTTAGAATAATTAAGCACAGATATTATAGCTAAATTTATAAAAATCCACTGCTAAATCTATTATTATTGTTACTTTTATTATATCAATTTTTATTTGAAAAAAAAAATATACATTCTTTAAAAAATATAAAATATTACATTCAATGACAAGGGCTGCTTGCAGGAAAGTGACAGGAAACATGATTAATTAACTTATTTATAAACATAAACTAGCAAAATTGAATAGATCATTCACCAAAATATGTAAAATGGCAGAGAAACATATTAAAATAAATTAATATGTGGCTGAGGGTGGTCCCTTGAAAGAGTTCCAATTCCAAAATAGTTACACTTCTGCAAGGAAAGGAAAATGACCCAGAAAATGAGTTATATCTTCAGGAACATTATAATTACAAGGCAACAACTTCAGTATTTTCAGGAAGAATTTTAGGTTGAAGCTGGAGGGTGTACAAAAATAAGGGTTCCATTTCAGTTTCTAAAGCTAGCACAAAGTTAGGGATGACTGATGGCAAAGAAAACATTTTTTTAAGGAAGTATCTTTGAAAATTTTCTAAAACCTCGTAGTACTGAAACCCCTTACACGAACTACATACATGATAACCGTCCTACATTTATAATCTTTTATTCTGGAGTCCAAGGGGTCATTCAAAAAAATTTATTGTTATATGTTGATGCTAAATTTATTCCTAGGATAGTTTAAAATCTTGGCTGGATTAAGTCAGCATCCCTGGTAGATGTTACGAAATGTTGAGATGAATTATGAATCAACATTTAAAGCAGGGTGAATAATAAATATGTATTTAGCGAAAAATTACTTTTTTACTAGTTAAATAAAGACATTTTCAATTTTCAAAGGCAGCTTGTGAAGGGTTGCTACAAAGGTTTCCCCACATTCATCTTTAATTTATAGTTAAATGTGAACTAATTTATTTTGTGTGGCAAGTCATATTTCCAAGGCAAAAATCAAATGGTAGCCAATAATCTATCATGGAAGTTTCTATTTTTTTTCCATTCTTTTATTACCCAAAAAAAGCTGTTGCGATTTTTTCCTGACTTAAATCTAAAATAGGTCCAGGCCAGATCAGTTTGATAGTCAGTGTCACCCTTATTTGGATGTCATTCATTCGCCATGCCCCCATTTGGAGGGACAGTGAATAACAAACAACTTCCACAATTGTGCTTATAAGTTCAAAGAACTTTCTAACGTGGACTGCTATCTGATAGTCAATTTATTTGAGTTGTTTGAGCTTCTTTGCAGAATCTACACATTAAATTGAATCCAATCTTTTTCCAATGTCTGCAGAATGCTGGCAAAAAACCACGTAACATTTGTAGGGCCTTTTCAGGATTGAATCGGATAAAGAAAACGTAGACTTTTCGTTTTCAAACACACGCTCTTTATTCTCTATATACATAAGCACTTGTAACCAATAACCTTCTTAGAAGTGACCAACAGATTTAAGTACGTCACTGTCTGACGTCACCTTGGCGCAACTTTCAAATTTATTCTCCTACACATTAAATTTCTTCCTTCTCTTATGCTTTCAAGAACACACTTAGATCATTTGACTTCTCTGATTTCACATTTCTTCTCATCTTAACGTTTCTTTACAAAAATCTCTCTCAGAGAGTGTTACTAAAAGGCAATGCTGATCCTGTTCTTTTGTCCATTTCCCTAAATTCCTGTACATTTAAAATTCAGCTAATGGACATCAAACTTCTTAAGTGGTTTTTCTTATTCAAAATCAACTTCAAGTTGATCATGTTTGAATTCACGTTAATACATACATCTCTTTATTTTGTATTGAGTGTATTTCTCATTTGAATGAATGTTTTGATTTTGGAACAAATATTTACACAATCTATTTCTATAGTTTACCAATTTAATTTGGAAACGATTAACTTATTAATTAAGAAACAATGGTCTTATACAACCCCAAGTTAATTTTGGCTAGAAATCGTGTGGTGGTAACAGATTTATTAATTAATGACAACTTTTTTCATTTAGCTAGGAAATGACACTAACTTTGTTACTTTGAGGTTGCTTTTATGCTTAGCTTATATTAATTTTTAAAAAACCTCTTTTTACAAAAAAGATTTTTTATATCATGGAATCAATTTTATTTTTCAAATGACTCTAAGCTTACTATGTATATTACTATGTATTGTTGCAGATTTGACCATTTATTAAAATTTATGTTTATAAAAATGCTCAAATAAGTTCAATGCACAAAAAGGCACTGTATAAAACCCCTAAATTTAAATTAAAAACGAGGAGGGCCATCTTGTAGCAAAAAACATAACAACTCACGCGTCTTCCGTCGGGCATAACTCAGAATTGGTCGATCCTATAAAAAATTTCCATTCAGTAAAAGTGACATAAAATAAGCTCTAGAATCGAATTGTACAATAAAAGTATGGGCTTCTCATTTAAAATAACAAAGTTTGTGTCATTTCCGAGCTAGATGAGAAATTATTCAGAAATCGTGATGAGATGCGGTCTGGTGTTCTCACGATTTCTGAATAATTATCGATTAACGGTCACTAATCATCACACCTAGATGAGAAAATTATGTTAAATCCGTTACCACAACGCGATTCCTAGCCAAAATTAACTTGGGGTGTGTATAAGACCATTTTTTGCTAAAGTTAATCGTTTCCGAATTAAATTGGTGTTCTACAAAAGTATATATGAAATCCTTAAGTTATAATTTAAAAAATCTTAGTCATAGTAGAGTAGTCATTAATCATCTGTAATGCCTTGCCCATGTTCGAACATATTTCGCCGTTCTCGACAAGCAATCATAGAACGTCAAAGAAAATCAAACCGCATTGATCAAGAACGTTTAAACGATAATGAACGTGTTAGAGACAGAACTTCTCAAAGGTGAGCAGAAAAATCGGCAGATCAGCGATTTGAAGTCTTACGAGTCGAATCGAGAAGAAGAAGAGCAGCACAATCGTTTCAACAATGCCAAGAACAATGACCATCATCAACATCTGAATGGTTAGGGAGCATGATATATGATCGAGCATCATATCACCGAACGCTTTTTCATACGAACCGGATATTCGATACAATACCTCAAGTAAATTCGTTCAAATCGGAAAAATGCACAAAGTTTGTCCACACTACAAAGCAAAGAAATTTAAAGAGAAATCCCGGAAATTTGCTGCGCGAGCGGTAAAGTGACGCTACCTGAACTGGAGCTGCCAAAAGAACCGCTGAAAAGTTTCTTAAATGGAATAACTAATCATTCAAAAACATCAGATATTACAATTCATTTTTTCAGATGACTTCAATCAGCGCTAACGTCATAACAGAGCATTTTATGCCGAAATTTTAAATTCAGGGACAAGTTTACCGCAGAGGTTATTTGCGATGAAAATGACCAATTGAATGCACACTGCCAAATCTCTACCAGAATCAGAAGCTTGTTGAGTCATTGCAAAAAATGTTACATGACAATAATTTAATGTTGACGTTCAAAAATGCCATCAGGCAGCCAGAGTTAGTAGCATTATTCGCGCTGATCGAATATCAGCTATTGGTGAGGTAGTAATTTGTCATGGTTCGAGAAGAATTTCATCCTAGCAATATCGTTTTGCGGCGCAGAAATGACCAACTACAAAGAATTGCTGACACACAGATTCATTGCAATATCCAATTATTTTTCCATAGGTCATTTCAACATCAAAATGATAAACCCAGACACAAATGAACACACAGGCAAAAAAGTCAGTTCAATGAATTATTCCTATCAGATTATAGTACGTGAAAATGAAGATAACCATGAAATGCCGAGAGCTCTTCCATCAGCGCGATAATAGAGTCAGAATGACTACTATTCATCAGGCTCAATTAACATATACTGAGAACAGAAGAATACATATATTTGGGAGACGCGATAAGTAATGATGGTGACATAAGCAACATAGGAAAGATCACCACATTACCTGCCGCATGTATTGCTAGTCCGAGATCAGTCTACATCGGTCTTGTTTTAAGTATATCTACTGCTTAAAAATTGCGTGAAAAGATGAAGAAGCAGTAAAGAAAATGATAAATAAATTAAAAAAATGACTTTTTAAAGAAAAATAGACTGTACATTGTATTGTAATAGGTTTTGTGAATGAATGCTTTATCCAAGAGAGCACTGTAATCACCATGGAACAGGATGATTCATTACAGAAATTATTGTAATATCTACATACTGATATTGAGAGAGACAAACGGAGGATTCTCTTCAATGTGGGAATAGTGACAAAAGAAAAAAATTGACGATGAAGATTCTCACAGTACCGGATCTTCCTGTCTCAAAGTCGGCCGGCCATTGGCCAAAGGTCAATACCCACAAGGACAGAAAACCTTTTCCTTCTTTCGGAAAGCTAAAAGCCGGAGAAACCGCAGCGGGCCCGAATTTAAAAGCTAAAATTGGATATCGAGTTTTGAAATTCAAATGAGTAAAAAGTTTATTGGCACTTCGTTTGAAACAAGGAAAAAGTTTTGCCTTGTAGGATTGTTGAGAAAAATAAACTTATGTACATTGTTTATGTTTGTGTGGTGTTTAGTGACCGTTAGTTAATGATTATTTGGAGATCGTGAGATGCGGTCTGATGTAATGTAGGTTTTAGAAAAACTCGTGCCAACGTTTCGATCTTTATTGAGATCATCTTCAGGGTTCAAAGTGTTTGTTTTCTGTGTAGATGTATCAATATTGGGTGTCGTGTTGAGAGACTTAAGTAATAAGAAGAAACACTCTCAACACGACACCCAATGACACATCTACCCCGAAAACATACTTTGAGCCCTGAAGATGATCTCAATAAAGATCGAAACGTTGGCTCGATAAAGAAAATATTTTTCTAAAACCTACGTCACACCAGACCGCATCTCACGATCTCCAAATAATCATTGTTTATATAGTATGATCTATTTTATAACATTTAGTTTTATTTAAACGCAATTTATTTGTGGAAAATTTAAAAATATATTGCAAGATTTTTCGTGTCTTTTCAAAAAGAAAACGTTCCAAAGTTACACAGACGAGTCAAGTTGCAAGTCCCAATGTTCTAGTCAAAGTATGTTGTTCCGTTCAGCCCGTCTTATTCCAAATTATCAGTAATTATAAAAATAGGAGAAATAAAGTTTGATCGTGATGAAAACATTACCGGCATAATTGTCGGATTATCTAACTTCGAAATCAGAGATCCTGGGATGACGCCGGAGTGGCGAGCGGGTGGAAAGTGAATGTAGAACGAGAAAGTGACCTCTTCGTTTTTAAGGTCGGATCCAGGAAAGTGTGTTAGCCACGGACGGTATTTTCCTTTATTGTAATTGACTTCGATTTGGATGTACATCTGTGAGCGGTATCATTTCTTCTGTCGAGAGGTCAGACAGAAAATGTTTTGATTTGTAAAGTGCTACGCAGCCTGGCAAATCGGCTTTGCTGGTTCCTTCACTTTCTTTTTTCGCAGTCACTAATAAATTAATAACTTAGGCTACACGCTTTTTCAAGGCGTAATTATAATATATATATATATGNATTTATATTGTCGAGCTTATATTTTTTTTTTACTTTTAATCTTCCGATTATATTATTATTTCATAATAAGAAGAAAAGGAAAAAAAGCTCAGCTTACATAAACATAATAAATAATAACATAATATAAAACATAATACCTTGATTTCATCATTTAGAAGTTTCTATCGTTACATTAGACAATACTTGAAGTAAACAAAATGATTTATCTAAATAAACTGAACAATAAAATTACTTTCAAAATAGACATACAATCGATAAAATTATAGATAAGTACGTAAAATCATAGATACATAGGCGCGAACAGGAGGATAGATTGAGATATAAAGAACTGACGATTAAGAAAGAAAGAAAGAGAAAAAAATAGTGACTGATGGGCATGATATCATAGATAGGAGGATAGATGACAAAATAAACTGACAATAAATTAAGATAAAATGATATATAGATAACAATATAAATGTATAGAATGAATAGAAAGATAGGTAAACCTATAAAGAAAGAGGAGTAAATAAAAATAACAATTTAATAATAAAGTAAATTATTAAAGTGAGAATAAATTAAACTTATAAGTTATTAAATTCATTAGATTTTGTGGTCCGCTTAGCCAAATAACATCTTTCCATTAATTAATCTTTATGTTGTTATTGGTTGAGATAAAATAGTCAGTAGAAATGGTGGATGAAGGAGTGAGTGCGGTGTTCAATCCTTTAAAAAAAAAGATAGTTCCTACTCACAGTAAGTTGTTTTCCAACGTCCGAATTTCGAGCCCCTTAGCTTCGAACAATTTCTACAACCTGATGATGAGCTAAGGGGCTCGAAATCCGGATCGATGGAAAACAACTTACTGTGAGTATATATCTGGGTACCAAAAAAGAATGGGAAAGAAAGGGAAATAACTCCTTTAAAAATGGCACCATCCTCTGGTACACAGATGGATCTAGAACACAAGAAGGTACGGGGGCAGGAGTATTTGGACCCGGAACCAAAATTCCATCTACATTTACATCTACTGTGAGTAGGAACTATCTTGTTTTAAAAAAAGATTAAAAAAGTCAGCGTCACGAGCGGGATTCGAACCCATGACCTTCGGCTAAATACGCCGCTACTGTAGCTCGGATACTAACTTCCATCTCAACTCAACCTGTCCGAATGGATCGAAGTCACGATAGTTCAAGTGGTAGAGCAGCGGCGTATTCAGCCGAAAATCGTGGGTTCGAATCCCGCTCGTGACGATGACTTTCTTATCTCAACCAATACCTTACATAAAGATTAATTAATTGAAAAATGTTATTTGGCCTACGAGGACTACGAAATCTAATGAATTTAATAAGTTAAATGAAGTATATCTTCACTAAAGCTTTCCGTGGCCATGTCATTTGTCGCGAAGAATCAATAGATCTTTTAGATTACACGACATTTGAAAAAGTGGCAAAAAGGAGGGAAAATTCGAAAGGTTGGGTTCAGATGGGAAGTTAGTGTCTGAGTGTATCGAAGTCACGATAGCTCAAGTGGTAGAGCATATTTAGCCGAATGTCGTGAGTTCGAATCCCGCTCATGACGCTGACTTTTTTATCTCAACCAATACCTTACATAAAGATTAACTTATAAGTTATGTATATTATTATTGAATTATTGAGCCTATTATTATTGAATAACTTCGCAAAAATAAATAGACTTTGGCTAAGTACTGCTAAAGTTAAATAATTATATTATTTTATAATAATGCAAGTTATACTACAAAATTAGATATAGATTTTTCTTAACACATTTAAAAATTAGATGATTAGGAACTGGAAGGGAGAGAGAACGAGAAAAGGAGAATGAGAGTAAAAAGGGGCTGAGAGATATTAATTATATAAATAGTTTGATAAAGAAACACAACGTGAAATAATGTTAAAGGAGATTAAACGGGTAAAAGGAACGGGGGGGAAAGGGAAAATAGAAAAAGAAAGAACGAGGGTGTGAGTAAGTGAAATATAAATGTACAAAGATAGATATTGGTATACGATGAATATATAAACTAAAGAAATACAAAAGCAATGTAATATTATATATATGTAGGGAATGTAAATGTAATTTATTAGCGTGATTGGAAGGGTTTATTCCCAACCCCGAGTACTCTTTGGTGGTGTGAATGCTAACTAGACTGTCATGTTTCTGTGATTTGTGTTTGTTATTTGCCTTATTTTATCCATAATTGGCGAGGCCCTGAGGTACCAAGAGGCCAGCAATAGGACAAAGAAAAGAGGGAGTTGGTTGCTGTTGTACTGTAATGTACGAAACTTAGTTGAAGAAACAAAACAAAGAAATTAAGATTAATACTACAGAAAGATAAGAAAAGAAATGTCAAGCTAAGGAAGAGAGGGCCGGCGATGACCAATTAGTTTGCCGGCTCTAAAACTAAAACAAAACTTCTTATGCAAGGTTTTGTTTGAAATGAAAAAGTTAGTGTCATGAGCGGGATTCGACCCACGACCTTCGGCTCAATGGGGGTGCAGTGGGTTCGAATCCCGCTCGTGACACTGACTTTTTCATTTCAAACAAAATCTTACGTTTCACTTGACGACTGTCCGTAGATAAAGAGAGAGGAATAGAGAAAGTATGAGTGTTCGAAGAAAAAAAATAGAAATTATAATTGTAAATAGATAAAAACAGTATAATATACATAATAAACAAATGTCAATGTCTTCTGAATTTTCTTATATTTTTGGACTTTTAATGCCATCAGATTTTTATTGCAGATGTTCAAAGTTTATTACATTTTTATAAAACCACCTTTTTCAGTTTCAAAAACAATTTTTAATTGAGATAGTTCAGCGATGTAGCACGCGTGTGCTTGGAAATAATAACACACATCGAACGTCCACGGAGTCAAAAAGCGTGACTGTTAATGAATCACCGACTTTTAGCTGTAATTGCAGTCAATTTGTAATTAAAGACTTGGGAGGCTCTTGTCACGACATTTGGCGTTTTTCAGTTTTTCCCGTCGTAATGAATGCAGACTCCAAAATAGAGAAAACTAGATCTTCCTCTTTTCACGACTCCCGCCAAGGCTCGTTGTTAAATTGATTTTTTAATATTACAAATGATTTAAAATTAAAATTTTGAAACAGACAGTTAACAGAGTGTGAGATTAACGGTCATAAGCAGACTTTCTCATTATCTGAACTACTCGCCTTTTATTTAGATTGATGCAAGAACCCAAAAGAATTTCGATTTTGTATCCACCTCCATTTTCTTTATTGTAAGGATAGACGTATTGAACTTTTACCTTCCATAGACTTAAAAGTTATTTTTTTTAATATGTGGTGATTAGTGACCGTTAATCGATAATTATTCAGAAATCGTGAGATGCGGTCTGGTGTGATGTAGTTATCAGAAAAAGGGCACTCTCAGCACGACACGCAAGAATGGCACAATTACACGGAAGACAAACACTTTGAGCCCTGAAGATGATCTCAAAAGATCGAAACGTTGGCACGATAAAGAAAATATTTTTCTTTACCTACATCACACCAGACCGCATCTCACGATTTCTGAATAATAATTTTTTTAAATTTACATTATTTTATTGTGCTAACTACAAGTTGTACACTGCTCCACAAAAAGGATTAAGAGAGAGTAAAAGAGAGAGTGCATCAGAGAGAGAGAGAAGAAGAGAGTGAGAGAGTAAGAGAAAGAGAGAGAGAGAATGTGAGAGAGAGTGTGTGAGAGAAAGGTTGAGAGAGAGAGAGAGAAGAGATTGAGAGAGAGAGAGAGAGAGGGTGGAGAGAGAGAAAAGAAGAGAGTGTGAGATTGATTGATTAAACGTTTTATTTAATTACGCAAAGTTAGGTCTCGTGGACCCTTCTTCCACTTAACGTGAGTAGTACATTTTACAATAAACATACATTTTATGAAGACTCTTTTGTTTAGAGAATGAAAAAACACATAATATAAACCATAATATTAATTAATTTATGATTCCAACATTTTATGATGGTTTTTGAGAGAGGGAATGAGGGAGATGTGTGTGTGTATGTGTAGAGAGAGAGAGAGAGAGAGAGAGAGAGAGAGAGAGAGAGAGAGAGAGAGAGAGAGAGAGGGTGGAGAGAGAGAAAAGAAGAGAGTGTGAGATTGATTGATTAAACGTTTTATTTAATTACGCAAAGTTAGGTCTCGTGGACCCTTCTTCCACTTAACGTGAGTAGTACATTTTACAATAAACATACATTTTATGAAGACTCTTTTGTTTAGAGAATGAAAAAACACATAATATAAACCATAATATTAATTAATTTATGATTCCAAGATTTTATGATGGTTTTTGAGAGAGAGAGAGAGAGAGAGAGAGAGAGAGAGAGAGAGAGTGAGAGAGAGAGAGAGAGAGATAATACAATTATATAAATAGTTACTAGAAAGCATAAAATTATAAAAAAATATTAGTTGCGTTCTTGTCTTAATCGATGGACGAAGAAGGACTTTGCGGTACTTAATTGTAGAGGTCCTGAAAGAGGGGGTTGTGGACGTGGAGAGGATGAAATCCAGCACCTACCCGGGGACCGGGACAGTCGTGTGTCAGTAACCATGAAGTTGAGATGGATCATCGTCGTGGCCGGTTTCGTGTGCCAGATCGGCTGCACGTCCATCCGGCCGAACTTCCGGCCCCAGGAGTCGTCCGGAGACGGGAAGATCCAGGGTGAAATCGTCGTCAGTTCGTCGGCGATTTCCGTGAAAGGTCCTCCGAAGGGATTCCCACTGATCAAGGAGCAGGAGAGGAAACAGAGGAGCGTGGACGAGGCCGAACGGGCCGTCGGACGGAAAAAGAGCGGCGGTTGGTCCAAGATGATGAAGAAGATGTGGCCTTACATGCTCGTGCCGGCTATGATGAGCATGGGCTACGCCCCTTTCATGCTCGCCTCGCTCAAAATGTTCGTCATGAATGCCGTCATGATCAACATGATGGCTCTAAACGCTGCGATATTCCTCACACTCAGAAACATGGTCTTCGGTCCGAGGAACGGCGAGCACATACGCTACTACAACTTGGGATATAAGAAAAAGACACACCATCACCATCACAGGTGATGATCTATCGACAAGCCTTCTCTCGATAAGGCCCAGCTTTTATTTCTTTAATTTCACCCTCGTCATGCGAAATACGCCAAAATAGCAGACATCCAACTAGACACCAAAGAGTACGTCGTAGTGTGTGAATAAAGTGTGAAACAAGTACGATGCGGTATATCAAGTTTTAATCTAAAACAATGTAAAACGTGGCTGTGTTCATTTTATTTATTTATTTTAGCTGTAATAAACAACAATATCCTAAACTCAGGTCTGTATTGTAAGCTTTGTTAATAAATTATTTATTGTTTAAATATTTTTCTTTTTTATAAAATCATCGGCTCCTTAACAAAAAATATTGGAAAATTGTAAACCGGTGTGACAATTTCCGATGTAAATTAATAAAATTTAAAAAAATCACTCAGTCTAGCTTAAAATTTTAATAATCAATTTAAATCTAATCTTTTGTTCGACTTTTATGAATAAAAGCCCTAGCCGTCTAAGATTTACTTATGAGCAAATTATTGGTTTCTTCTATACAAAAGAAATTTATCTCTCTCACAAAAGTATTTATTTATCTATTGTAATTTCTTTGATTGAAAATTCTTGGTTTAAGAAAAGTAGATCTTATTTATAAATGCGTGTGAAAAGTTTTATCTGGTCAAAAATAAATTTCAAAACAAATCTATTATAATATCTTTGCGGTTTTTAAACACGACATTCACAAGTATAATTTTGCCTTTTTTCAAAATATGCATTATTTAACTGAGTATATAATTATGTTTTCTTCTTTCCTTTATTTAGTTGTTTTTCCTTTTTATTTTCTGGAAGTGGCGAGGATAATGATGAGTATATAATAAGTATATAATAGTAAAAGTCTGTTTTCTTAGAGAGTTTAAAATTTATGTTAATTTCCTGTTCCGTTGTATTTTTCTCCTCAAATTTCTAACATTTTTCACGTACTCAATTATGCTCTAAAAAAGATATGTTGGAGCCAGTGGAAAATTGGGCCAATCGACTCACATTCTCTCTAAACTAACGAGGCTTGATGTTATTTCGTTCTTTTGCTTTCTCACTTTAATCTGCTCTCCTAGATCTAATGAAAGTGCGTTAAAAAAACCTTTGTGAGAGAGAGTGTGTGAGAGAGAGAGAGAACTAAATATATAGATATATAGATAGATTGATGGAGGGATTGATTGACTGACTGACTGACAGCAAGAGAGTGAGAGAGAAAGAGAGAGAGCAAGAAAGAGGGATGAGTAAGAAAGATTGAGACAAAGAGACAAATATAAACAAAAAGCGAGACGGATTGATTATCGAAATAAAATAATTTAGTACAAATTACGGACAATAATGTTCTTATTATGGATGATTATAGTTTTATATTAAAAAATCTGTCAGTGTGAGAGAAGGACGGAGAGAAAAAGAAAGTGAAGCTTGATGTGAAATGTATAAGATGTAGAATAGTAAACAAAGAGTAAAATAAAGTTACAGACGGAAAGATTTAAAAAGAAATTGAACGATCAAAAAAAAAGACAGTGATGGATAGATAATACATATTGCGACGGGCAGTTATCGGTATTGATGAGATAGGAATAATTATATACAGAAAACAAAGGAGAAAGAGCGAAAGAAAGAAATAGTGAAAAATTGTTATAGTCAGTAATAATGTTATAAAAACAGATTCCTAGGACATCTTAAATATAGTGGAAAAACGGGTCAATCGACCCACATCCACCGTCGACTAAGGAGGCTGTTTTTTATATTTTTTGTCCCTACAATTCTTATCTATTAAAACTGCGTTTAAAAGACTAGAATTGTCAGTGAAAAAGAACCCATCAGTCCATAATAAATATTTTTAATATTTAATCCGTGACGTTTATACTTTTTATTATTTGTACCAAAAAAATTGTCACGTCTTTTTAGTTTTATGGTATAACAGACCAAAAATGTCGAACTATTCTATTTAGTTGTTCTAGTCTGGAACCGAGCCTTTGATGAAAGTGACTGTTTTTACAACTTTATTCCATTGACCCGATTGTATTTCCTTGCACTGCCGGTCAATAAGACCAACTTTTGTAAAAAAGGAAAATAACCGAAAATTTGCATGTGACACTTTAGACTTGAAAATTTAGAGTTTTTCTGAAAATGGCCAAACCTATCACTAAAAGCATGTTCGACCTCTGAACAACATTGCGTTTCGCCAAGATGACGAGTTCGAGGATTGTTTTAAAATTTATTGTTCTGAAGAAAGTGAAGAAAAATTGACTTAATAAGCAAACCCGCTGCAGGTAATAAAATACCATTAACTGCCATTAACAGTTTTTTCTCTTACACCTCCATAATTTGGTGTATCAAAAAAATTATACTCAATATGTAATCAGAAAGCTGCTCAGAAACCGAATCTCTTTAGAAATCTGGGCCAATCATAAGTGCCCGCTCACGTGAATGCGTGGTTGCGACCTCATTGAAATTTTCCTCGAGATCATTCTCATATCTTTACTTTCCCAACGTTCCTAAATTCAACTCGAGTATACTTTATTTATCATTTATTTTTACTTTTTTCTTTCTTATTAGTACAATGGGACAAAACAGGCGACTAAAACTGGCCTCCAAGTTTTAATTGGGTCGTAAGTTAAATGATAGAAAATTTTTGTAATATATATATTCATTTTTTTATGAATCAGAGACCTCTCCGTTACGGTCGCTAAAGACCATTGACCATTACGGTTATTGCCCCAAACCTAATTTCCTCGGAGACGCAATTTACGACCTGATTGTATACATAATTAACTTCTATATGCAACAAATTCTCCTTTGAATTATTTTCTACAAAATATAAATTGATGAAAGTTTGAATGGCAAATCTTCAAAGCTGAACTATTTAGTTTTTCTACTATAGTTCGAATAAAAACCGTAAAGAAGTATTAAATTGTTTCTAAGACACATTTCAAATTTCCTACTTTCTTTGAGTTTCTAATATTCCTTTTTTTTAAGTTTCAATGTAATATATTTAAAGTTAATGTCAAGTTTTGGAAGGGAAAAAGCATTTAGCGTAACATCGGCTGTAGATGATCTGTCATTCATAGATCAAACTTCTGTCAACAAGGAAAAACAACAAAAGGAAGTTTCGCAGTAATAAAATCCAAATCTTCAAAGCTGAACTGCGAAGTTTTTCTACTGTAGCTCAAGTAAAAACCGTAAAAAAGGGAGGCTTTTACAGGATTGGCATTTGAGGATCTTTAGCCCCGCCATTTTACAGGTTTTTTCTCAGATATTTTTCTTCTTCGGCTGGCCACTGTTAATGGAATCATTCAACCGCGTTCAACCGAAGTTCGTTTATCGTACTCCAATTCTTTTGACATTTCCTTTGAAAGTACGTCCGCCGTCTTATTCGTACTGCCATGAAATTTAATACATATTTTATTTTTGCAATGCATTGTAAATACATATTCTAAGTAAGAATACGCTGTCTTTCTTTTTGTATTTAACGGTACACAAGCCCTACTTTTACAAAAATATTAAAGCAAAGAAGATACAAATTACGGTTGAAATTGACATGGTCGGTCCCAGAATGTTAATTAATTGGTTTCAAAGTAGAGCAATTTTTATCTAATTCTTTTGTCCTTTCTTGTGAACCAGTTTTATTTAATATACTGAAGAGACGTGATGGATCCAATAAATTAAAGCTTCAACAAAAATGTTCAAATAACTTATATTTAGCTAAACAAAAATTATGATAAAAAATACAAGAGAGAGGAAGAGAGAGAGAGAGAGAGAGTAAGAAAGAAAACAAAATAGGTAGATAGATAGATAGATAGATAGATGGATAGATAGATAGATAGATAGCTAGATAGATAGATAGATGGATAGATAGATAGATAGATAGATAGATAGATAGATAGATAGATAGATAGATAGATAGATAGATAGATAGATAGATAGATAGATAGATANAGAAGGAGAGAGAGAGAGAGAAAGAGAGAGAGAGAGAAGAGAGAGAGAGAGAGAGAGAGAGAGAGAGAAAGAGAGAGAGAGAGAGAGAGAGAGAGAGAGAGAGAGAGAGAGAGAGAGAGAGAATAGATATTTAGACATAGAGTGATAATGGAGGGCGAAATAGAGAAGAGATAGATAGATAGGTGGGTAGGTAGAAAGAGAGAAAAAGAGAGGGAGAGACAGAGTAAGAAAAAAAAGCAAGATGGCACATAGATATGTAGAGATAGAGTGAGAATGGAGGGCGAGATAGAGAATAGATAGATAGGTAGAAAAAGAGAGAGAGAGAGAAAGAGAGAGAGAGAGAGAGAGAGAGAGCGAGAATAGATATTTAGACATAGAGTGATAATGGAGGGTGAGATAGAGAAGAGATAGATAGGTAGAAAAAGAGAGAAAAAGAGAGGGAGAGACAGAGTAAGAAAAAAAAGCAAGATGGCACATAGATATGTAGAGATAGAGTGAGAATGGAGGGCGAGAAAGAGAATAGATAGATAGGTAGAAAAAGAGAGAGAGAGAGAGAGAGAGAGAATAGATATTTAGACATAGAGTGATAATGGAGGGTGAGATAGAGAAGAGATAGATAGGTAGAAAAAGAGAGAAAAAGAGAAGGTGGGAAAGAGAGAGAGAGAGATGAAGAGAGAGAGGGGGAAGATACAGAGAGTGACAGAGAAAAAAATAATTGATAATAAATAACAAATAATAATGTGTGGTGATTAGTGACCGTTAGTCTATGGTTATTCGGAAATCGTGAGATGCGGTCTGGGTAGGTTTCAGGATAATAATAATTTTGATTGATTGATCGATCGATTGATTGAGAAAGAGAGAGGGAGTGAGTGAGAAAGTGAGAGAATTCATTAAAAAATGTACATAAACTAGATATGTAAGTGATCCATACAGGGGTTGACCGACTTTATTTTCATGTAAAGCTTAAAATAAGCATTTTAAATGCATGAACGTGGCATCCTCTATCCAGAATTACTGCTACAGCGCTTATGAACACAAATTGCTATATGTTTTCAAAATGGAATGATTATCATGATTACTGTTGTGCTTTCTATGTTTACAAATGAAAATATAAATGATTTGCCAGGTATATCAGAAATCATTCTAAGTCACATTAGAAAAGTTCATCATGGGATTTAGCAAATGTTGGACCTCCTTGTCCGTTAAAATAAATAAATTGTTGTACAAACGAGTAGTGCGTGGTTATTCAAACCATATACATCCACAACCTCTTTCATCCTTTTTAAGCATTTAGGCCATTCCTTTTGCTTCTTTAATCCTCTGGGTGAGCAGGCAAACCTTTTACTCCTACTTGAACTGTGATGGCTCCTAAATTGTTGCAACCAAATATTTTTCAACTGTGTACCTTGGAAATCGAATGCAAATGAAACTTGCTAAGCATGTAATGCTTGGTAACACCGGTATCAATTGATTAAACAATTCAATTTGAGAGAACTTTTCAAAGTAAGAGAAGAAAAGTTGTTTTGTTTCCCCCGACTAAGTAATATTGTTTTGTTTAAATTAACTTAAATGTCATAATTGTGTTATCACTGATATTCAATGATTGAAGTATTTTTCATATTTATATGTGTTTTGTCAATTTTTTTTGCTCCCTCTCAGTTAACTTCTGACAGAAGGACAAATAAAGATTCGTAAAGCTAATAAATTTTCTTGATTTAAATGAACTGTGTAATGCAGACATCACAATATAACTGGTATTTATAACTTATAAACTTAAAACCTTTTTTTAACCACCAAACAAAATATTTGGAAGTTTTCTTTCATTTCATAATTTAAAAAAAAATGTTAACTCTAAAAGCTGATTTATTTGTTTGTTTTTTATAATTAAGAACTACCAAGCTATTACCATGGTTACCCATCACAATTGTTGGCTTTCAATGTTGTGCTAGTTAAACGTTTAGGCTCATTCAAAATGAAGAGATTGGTTGTCCAGAATAAAGAGACAGGTCGTAGGAGCAAAGTCGTAGTATTTGATCACTGCCAATGGGAGAAAATACAGAACCGAGTGTCCAAGACGGTCGACCAAGCCATAGAAACAGCGGTCGCTGCCTTAGAAAAGGAAGAGCGAAGACAAAAATCAAAAGAGATGGCAGCAACTTGGGAAAATACTTTTGTGGTATGTTGTATATAAACTCATGCGTATCTGGTATGACATAGAAAAATAAACAAAAGCATTTTATTTTCTGAATATTATTTTTTCTTAACACAAAATATATATTTTGGTATAGAATCTTCGAAAAAGACGGTTCCAAGAAAGACAGCAGAGATTGGATAAAGAAATGGCTGAAATTCAGGTAAAATATGATGCCATGAAGAAAGAGCAAGAAGAAATCAAAATGGAGATAAAGAGAAAGGCGAAAGAGATCTTGTTCGAACAACGTGATTCAACAAAACTGTTGCGCAGCGCTCAGAAACTGAGTGCGGTAAATTTTTCAAAATATCAAAGATAAATTACTTCTTTTCACTCGGACCCTCTGTAGGTTTATCACGAAAGAGCTGCTCAGATCGAATTCGCGAGGAAGCTCAAAGAAGAACAAAAAGCTGAAGAGGCAGAAGAAGTTAGAAGGATATACGAAGATGTCGCTCTGTACCACAAAGAAGAAGAGGAAAAGAAAAAGAAGGAATTGGAAGAAAAACAAAAGAAAAAAGAAGATTACATTGCCCTGTAAGTGAGAGACAAAAATTTAATTACATTATACAACTATGCAATATTTAACATATTTATTCGCTTAAAAGACTGAAACAAATGGAATTGGAGAAGAAAAAAGAAAAAGAATATCTTCTAAATGGAGGAATGGATGAATTGAAGTTAATGAAAGAAGAACTTGAGCAGATCCGGAAAAATGAAAAAGAAGAGGTAAAACAGTAGCAAGAGAAGAGAGAGAGAGAGAGAGTGAGAGAGCGAGAGAGAGTGAGACAGAAAAAAGAGAGTGTGAAATTTAGTACCCATTATTGCTTATTATAATAGTATGTCTGGGGGGAAAAATTAAATCCAATAAATTAATTTTTAATAAAATAAATTATATATATAATAAATTAACTAATTAAATCTAATTAATTGTAAACTAATTAAAATAAATTTATATATACATCAACCATAAATAAAAATCAATCAAAACATAAACTAGTACAGTATTATCAATGATTTATACATTATTTTAATCATTAAAACCATTATATTTCAGTTGGAAAGAAAGAAGAAGCTTTGCTTACAGTATATGGAAGATGGTATAAACTATTACAGAAAGTACCATGCCGCTATGTTGGCCGATGATAAGGAGGAAGACATGGCAATCGCTATCATTGCAAAAGGAAAAGCAGATATCGGTGAAAAGAGAAGACTTAAGGAAGAGGAGGTAAGATGATAATAATTTACTTGTGAAATTTTAGTTAAAAACTGATTTCCTCTTTGTTATTCAAGTCAGTAAGACAAAATATTGAGAGGCAACAGAGGGTAGCGAATAATTTAGCAGTGCTCATCTCTAAAAAGCAAACAGATGAAGAAGAATGCTATCAAAGAGCAGTTGCTGAAAAAGATGCATTGTAACTTAATTTTTGTTTATAAATTACGATAGAAGTATTTTTTAATTATTTTTTATTTTCAAGATGGGAAAAGGCAGAAGCAGACCGGATAGCAAAGGCGCAAAAACTTAGAAAGGAGAGGATCGAAGCACACTTAGCTTACCTGAAAGAAAATTCAGCAAACAAAGAGCAAGAGCACGAGCTTTTCAAATGGGCAGTGCTACAGCGCCTCGCTAACACAGAACAAACCAAGACATGTGAAGACGAGTTGAAAAGGAAGAAACTCAAACGGATTTTAGTCTGCCAGGATGCCAATAGGAATTTGATTGTGATTATCTAGCTACACCTAAAGATAAATTATTTTATGTTTTAAATGTGTATTTTCCTTAGAAAGAGTTAAATAAAAAAATAGCAAGGGAAAAACAAGAAGATATCAATTCAGTGAAACGAGCTATCGATCTTTGGCTTCTAGAAGACAAAGAATTCTTGGAGTTTGCTGAAAAAATCAAAGAAGAATGCAAAGCAAGAGGCCAGAATACATATCCTATTGATGTTGCAATACTTGTAATATATCTTCTTTTTTTTTATTTCAAAAAATAAAAATAAATAATTATGAATAAATTTGTTCCAGCACTACAAAACTTCAAACGGGCTTGTTTACCAAAAGAGGGGTGTAGGTCTAGTCGAAGTCACTCCGACGTTCCCATTGGACTACAAAGTAGACAGAGCTCCACCAAGAAGTAAACTGACACAAGAATTTATAAACGAATCGAAAAGACGGGCGGAAATAAAAGAACGACGCAGAAATCTAGATCCCACACTACGTTTGATTGAAAATAAACTGAATGAGTGTCTTTGTGTAAAGACAGGTTGCAATGGGCTAGATGTTGATGCTAAACAAAAATAAAATTAAATTGCTGGAAAATTCAACAAATATCATGAGCATATTTATTAAATATGAAGGATAAAAGAATTAGTGGTAATTTGCATGATTTACAATGAACCCTTACATTTACTATGACGCACATTATGAGATATTCTTGGGCACAGCAAATAGTCAAAATTATTTAAACAAATGAACAATTTTTATTTTTAATTTTTATGCAAAGACGGTTTACAAAAAAAAATTAGGGTCACGAGTAGGACTCAAACCCACAACCTTTGTTCTACTCCATACACGGTACTGGTTATGCCCGGGGTAAAATAGGATCTCAATTTAATTAATATTGAAATTTTTGACAAGAGAAAACTTTGACCTAAGGAAAGTACTAAAAATATATAGTACCAACATGTCGCCAAAGTCAAAAAGTGTTTTTTTTTCTCTGGCTTCTACACCCAAAAAACTAACACCAGATTGCCAAAAAAAAACAATATCACAATCAGAATATGCTGCAGGGATGCTTAGTGGTTCTGCCCTTTAAACAAATTGGAAATTAAAAGCGATAGATAATAATAAAACATTAATAAAAAAAGAAGGATCAGATCATATGAAATGTTTTGTAAGTTTATGTATATTCTATAGAAAAAGTGAGCTATTTTGACATCTGCTCTGTCTACAAAACATTTTATTCTTTGTTTTTAACAGCAAACAGTAAAAATTGCACTTTGATCATTTTATTTCCTCTAAGATTTTAAAAATATTTATCTTCTTTCTTAAACAATGACTTTTTACTTGACCATTGCAGATTTTTAGTACATTGATATTGTGTAATACAAGAGTTTATATATAAATAAAAATGATATTTGCTTTGTTAAACCAAGAATATGGTCGTCGTAAAAAAAAGAAGATGCACAAGGTATTTTTTAAATAATTTTTCTATGCTCTTAAGAGTCAATAAATTGTTTAACATTTATGATTATGATGACAAATTATTTAGCCTTCTATTACATTATTCTGTCAAAATGTAGAATAACCCCACCTGGTAGTGGAATGTGTAATAATTAAAAATAAGTATTACAATCGTGAAATTGTGTTGTTTGGTCAACTATTGGTGAGTGCTAAAATTCTTTCGAAAATAAGCACCACAGGAAAACCAGCGATTGTTGATTCAATATTTTAGTTATATTTTGTTATTCTAAACAATAATAACAATGAAAGCTGTTGTAACTTAATAATATAATAGAAATCTGAGAAACTTTAAACTTCAACAAAAGTTCTCCACACAATGGACATTTGTACTACCACAAAATAATTAGAATCACATAAAATTATGTTGATTCAACAGAAATTCAGTGAACAGTGAAAGCCAAAACTAGAACATAAAGGAAGACTAGAGATTATGTAATAAGTATTTTGTTGACCACTATTATCAGAAATGCAATAATATCATTTGTTCTGGTTTACATAAAAAAGAGAAAAAACGGATTTTGTAAGTTGTAAAAGAAATAATGTTAACTTTGTGAAATTTTGTTGATTAGCCAATAATTTGCCCTATCATCTAGAAAATCAAATGCCAAATGATTGCAAAAGATTAAGCTCTTTGCAATAACTGTTGCTTTAAAAGTCTTTACCCACAATTGAAACAGACTTCTCCATTTTATTTTTTGTTTAGGTAAAAAAAAGAAAACATGGATTTTTGATGTTTTTTGGTTTAAATCATAGAGACTACACAAAAACTAAGATTGTGGAGGACCATTGACAATTAAACAATGATCTAATTTAAACAACTGTCACTTTTTGATCTAATCATTGGAAACCTCTGCCACAAAATAAAAAAAATCTTGTCTCTTGTGTTTTACTTTTTATTTAAAAGAGAAAAAAAACCTGGATTTTGACGGGTTTGGGTTTTTACAAATTGCAGAGATGATGTATAAAAACTAAGATTAGGAGAATTATTGACAATTAAACAATGATCCAACCTAGACAACTGTTACTTTTTGGTCGAAATAGCAGAAACTTCTGCCACAAAAATTTAAAAAAAATGTTTCTTGTTTTATGTTTTATTTAAAAGAGAAAAAACTGTAAATTTATTTGATTTTATTTATTTTTTTAAATTACAGAGTCGATGATTAAGGAGACTCATTGACAACTGTTCATTGATTTAACCTAAAGAACTGTTAAATTCACTAATTTCGTGGTCTGCTTGACCAATTAATTAAGGTTTTTATCTCAACTAAACCTCTGACAAAAAAATAAATAATGAACTTAACAATTTAAGGTGAATAAAAGATAAGACATCTTCCCAATGTTTTTCTTGGCCACAACCAATTTCCATCATCAGTGGTGCTATAACATTAATAACCACCATTAGAACAAAAAGCAGAATTTGAATAATAATTAAACAATTAGAAATTTCTTTAAGATTGAAACTCTTTTAGAAGTTCTAGAACCTATCTAGAAAAAAACAAGGCACAAATATGTGAAATATTATTATGAAGGGTTGTGATTCGACAAACTTTAAGTTAGTCTTAAAATAACTAAATAACCAATTTTATGATTTTTAAATTAAAAAATTAATTTAACATTTTAAAGCCTGGCATGATAAGCCCGCATTTGCTGAATATTGGTAGCTGTGTAACAAAAGCTTACAGTAAGATTAGGGTTTATGTAAAAAATATTTTTCAAGAGCAAACAATTTAAGTTTCACTTTTTTAACTTCAACAACATGTTATACCTCATTGGCCAGCTTCAGGTTATTAACCAGCCTCCAGAGCTTTGCCAGCAGCTCCTTGTGTAGGATCTTGCTTGTGGTTTTTCTTGTCCTAGTTGCAGAACCTGTACCTACATAGACCTTCACAGAAATATAAAATATGTTCTGCTCTCCCCCTCTTCCTGGCAGTATCTGCACAGTATTTCTTCTGCTTTTTTAAGTGGCAGTGCCTGTCAGGAGTCCAACCAGAATCCTGGTTCGGTTGCTGTTGCCTTTCAGTAATTCTTTTGTAAGTTTTGCAGATGATCCTTTTATGAATTCTTACTTCTATTTTTTTTTTTTTTTTTTTTTTAATATAACATTTATATATATAAAAATGGTGTTTCATTCAGGTTATTATCAAAATAGTACAGATGGCAACATTAATTATCGAATAAATGTTTCAATAATTCTATGATAAATGGTCAATTTTGTAACTTAGCACTACCTTTCGTTCAGGCAAGTTCGTAAAAGCCCGGCAATTGCGTCATGACGTTCGCCCAGAATTGATCTTCAGAGTCAAAAGCTCAAAACGCGTATTTAACAGCTGTTCACTGTTTGGGCTGGTGGGATATTATTTATTGTTCTCGATTTTGACGTTTTCGAGTGTTCAACGACGAGTAGCCTTTCGCCGAGATTGGCAGGTACAGTTGAAATCGCACATTCCCAAGTGACCTGACAATCTGTTACCTCGAAGGGAGGTTTAAGGTAAAAAGAACACTGGCCGACGTCGCATCCAGGCCTCTACGCTTCACGTACCCCTTTTGCGAAAGACAAAACCACTTTTGTTTTTATTCCTAGTATTTATTTTATTTTTTAAAACAGTGATAAAACTTAATTTCTAAATAATTGTGATTACATCTAAACGGAGGGCTTTGATTTTCTTGAACTTGCTCCCTTTCTATTTTGTGGTTATTAATTATTATTACCGTTAATATTATCGACTTTCATTTCCATTTGTTAAAACAGTTTCGTTTTAATCTTACAACTGTTTATAAGGTCTGTACAGAATTTCCTTTTTTTTTTTTTTTTGGTTAGATTATAAATATTTTCAATTTCTTTCTTAAATTGCTAGCCTTTACAAAGTTTAGACATTTCATGATGCATGAACAAACTGCTTACAATTTTTATGACTTACATTTAATTATTTTTTATTTTATTTAACGTTGTATGATTGATAAAGAATTCACTTATTGAGCCTTTAGCCTGGAAAAAACGCCTAATGCCAGAACAAAAAGCCATTCACAATCTCTTCATTATAGCCGGTGGAAACCACTTGTCAAATTAGTGAACAGGACGTCCGAAAAGTCGTCATGGTGTCGAATGAAGACTACAATTTATATTGTCAAAGTAAATTCAAAGTGATTGTGATGACATTGTGTACTCGATTGATAGTTGTGTTAGGTCTGCAAGGTTATAGGTGCATGTAGTTATAATCATCCCTGATCATCTTGGTCCGACCATTCTTGCTTGTCTTGCCTGTAGGATCATTTCATAATCTTAAGTTTGGTGAAGTCGGTGAGATGAACATGTTTCTTGAGCATCTTTGATTGTCCTGGTCTGCTCTTCCAGCCTGAAGTCCATGCAGTCGAGAGGTACCCAGTTCAGTCCAAAAACACTAACGCTACCATGTCAGACAGCAAACAGCCATCAAAGCACTAAGTTCAAGCAACAGCTCAAAAATGGTGCTGAATTGCAAAACTGAACTAAATAGATTAGGTTTGCAAAATAAAACCTTTGCTGGCTCCAATGAGATAAGGGAGTAGAGGGAAACGAGCAAGTGGCCTATGTAAGGAAAGGGGCTGTACTAGGTTCTGAGCTCTTTTGTCGCATAGGGATGCATATTATTGAGAACCTCGGACAACGGGACAAAATGAAAATGAGGACAATCCAAGAATCTTGTAGCAAATTTTGGAAGGAAAGAAAAACAGAATGCTTGAAAGGAAGCAGGAAAAACTTTGATTTTTAACAGGACACTGCAGACTGAATGGGCATCTGAAAACGATATAACAACACGGGAGGTGCAAATTCTGCAAAGAAAGAGAGGAGACAACACCTACTAACAACATATGGTGCAACATTTGCCTGCAGAAGCAAGTGGTTTGGGATGTACAACATAACTGTAGAAGAAATTCAACCACTGAAACCAGTCCTACTAATCACATTTCCTTGAGAAACTAGCACTCGTCGATGTGCTATAAGTACAGAATGGGGGGGACACAATAGCTCTTAAACGGTGCAGTATATTGTTACACACCCCAAAAAATTACATCTACATCCTAGTCTGCTCATTTTGACTTATTTTGTCTGTGTTACACATTTTAGCACTTTGCCATCTGCATGGTCTGTCTGTTGTTCTGCAATCTTGAAATTATATCATCTATTATTTGTTTGCTTTTATATAAAACGTAAGCTTTTTCCATGGAGTGATAAATCGTTTTGTTACCAATTGTTTAGTCCGACTATCCTTACTGGTTTGATCTATCGTATTCAGGATGTTATCATCGTCTGGGTTTGACGAAGAAAGAGTAAATATAGAAAAGGTTAATCACCTTCTCCAATCCTGACACATTTCACAACTTTTTTTTCCTAAATTTAACTTCTTTTGCTAAACTCTTTGTTGGGGAAAAACAATAATCGATAGAACTTGTTTTTATCTTGCTACTTATCAAAATATGTTATCTTTCTGTACAAACAATTTTTTTTTTGGTGGATTGACTTTCTAAACAAATATAAATAAATCCTCAAAAATTTGCTAAATTGGATACTTCAATATTCACATCCTTACATGTGTGGAAACTTAGTTTTTATACTTTTCATTATTTTCAGTTATGTTGTAAGGACATTTCAGGCCTTTTTTAACAATTATAAATAATTTTGTTTACTTATTCAATTTGTATTTATTGTTTGTTGTTTTAACTTTCAGCGTACAGTTATGCAAGGATTGATGTTTAAGTTTGGTGAGCGGAGAGACGACTGGAGATGCTGTTTTTGTTGTCATGTCAGAACAGCAACCATATTTCTCGGAGTCTGGCATTTGGTAAATTTAATATTCTGTTTGTCATGTTGAAATAACGAAATTTAATAATTTATTTTATTTAAGATGCTTCATGTGCTTACACTGTCTGTAATTGCCGTCATACTCCGTCACCCAGAAATGATGAATGAACAAAACTCACCCGGGACGAGCATACCTCTGCCGATGCCAACACCTCAGAGTAGTTCGGGTGTGATTGATATAATAGATGAAAACTCATTGGGGTCTAACAGCGCTTTTAAAACTTCACAAGGCATAACGCACAAGATGTACGGATCTCGTAAGTATAGTGGTTTTTTTCTTCTTTTTTTTAACAGTTTGATGTTGGTCTTCAGAATTTAACGTTTTTCCAGAACATCTCAATGTCAGTGTGGTTGTGATGTTTTCAACGTTTGCTATAACATTGCTCATGGTTTATGGAGCGATAAAAGGAAAGCCTTCGTACTTGATGCCATTTTTCTGCTTGCAACTATTTGACTTCTGCATCGCCAGGTACATAAATGAAATCCTTGTCTTCAAACATTATCATTAAACTTCATAAGCATAAATGTATGTTTTTTTGTTTTGTTTTTTTCTAGCTTGACAGCTCTCAGCTATTTATGCTACTTGCCGGACATGCACAGGTTAGTCGCAGAAAGTCCTAAAATCCCGATGCAATCAGCCCTTCTCAAATTATCCCCGCAGTGTTTAGCGCTTGTTGTCCTTCTCACTTTTGGAACAGCAATGTTTGTCAAGGTAAAAATTTAAAATTAAATACAAAACATTTTTAACTAATTTGTTAATAAAATTAATCAATTTTTTAGACATATTTCATCGGGGTGGTCTGGAGCTGCTACAAATATTTGTCGCTGAGATTGGTTTCAACACAAAGGACCATACATTTTATTGATCAAGATGCACAGGATCTGCTCCCGGATTATGAGACTGCTTGCTCCAAATTTCCTCCGCCGCCTCCATCATACAATCAAGCTGTCCTGGAACACCAGGAACAGCAAAACCGTGACCCAGAAGCAATTCCAACCACCCAAATAATAAATCACCGTCCTTAAAAAGGTTGTCTTCATTTACTTTGGATATCATTCTTTTTTTCTTTTCTTTTTTCTTTTAAGATAATGTTTATTGTTTATGTTGATCTTATAACATTTACACATACACACACAAAAAATTGACTGCATTTTTTTAAAAATTTTTTTTTTTAATATTAATCCTGCTGAGTTTTACAAAATGTGTTAAAATAAGTTTAAATAAATAGTGTATATTTTATATTGGCAGGTATTAAAGTTATAAATTATATAAATAATTATTTTTTGTGTATATAATATATATTTACTTCAGTGGGAAAAGAAGGTGATTATTCCAGTTATGTTAAACTGTGAAGGAATTTAAATAAAAAATTAAATCTTCTAGAGTCTAAATAATGCACACCTTTCTCCATCTACAATGTAAAATACTTATTGATTGAAATTGTAATTGTAATGAACAATACAAACTTTAGAATTACTTAAAATATCGATGGTATATATAAAGTAGTTGTTAATCCTAATACATTTTGTAAAATTTTTGTCTTTATTATTGTCAATTTCAACTCGTTTTAACAAGCATGTCAAGTTTTACGTTGAATCGATGCTATATTTGCGTATTTTTTTATGCTGTTCGAACTTTTCTCTTTGGACGATTGCATAAACTTTGTTCAGTATTGTAGAGAATTTCGTTATATTTTCAAATTGGTTTGTAATTTATTAATAAAGGGATTTTTTTAGAATAGTAAGAGAAAAAAATGTATTTCTTTTATCCTTTTACATTACATTTTTGAAGTATAGAGAAATTTTTAAGTTACCTTGGCAAAATATTTACCAACTGAAAAGCATGATTTTAAGTATATTCTTTTTTTTTCTATTGATTTCACAATTCTCCACTACAAAAGAAAGTTGACGAAGAAGAAAATCAAAAAAATTATGTTTATGGTTTTCCATTAATATTACATACTGCAGCTTAAAAAGAATTTGTCAAAAGAGGTGAAAATTGATAGATTGTAGATGACCAACATACAGGTTTGTTATACGTACATGTACATCAAATTTCATAATAGAATTTGAAGTACCCTGTGTAGAAAATGACATAGAATTACTTAGCTATATCTGATGAGAGAATTTTAGAGGATATTAAAACTGAAAAAGCAAACCGATAAATTGTAAACTTGTTTTTCATATACATACATTATAATGTTTTAACATTTTAAAATGTTAAATATCTTAAAATCAGTCGTGGTTGAGAATCAGATTCAAAATTAATTCTAAGAATATTATTGTTTAAACTGGGACCAGGTAGCGGAATGGTTAGGGCGTCCGACTCATTTTTGCCACACTAGCTGTGCTGGTTATGAATCCCATGATTTTTGATTGATTTTAATATGAAAAATGTATTGTAACATCGTTTGACCTCTTGTCCATGACAAACTGGGTAGTTGGAAGTTAAGCCCCCTGTATGACAGGAATTATTACTGTGTAAGCAATTTTAATGGGTCAGTGAGTTTTTGGACCATCCAATTTGATCATCCCTGACACCAGAGATATAGAATTAGTTATCATTTTTCCAATGATTTGTGAGATTATTGTTTAAAAAAAAAATTAAGTGGGTATGAGATATTAATATTTATATACTGATTTTATTATCCGCCAACGGATTGGCTTTGTCAGATAAACTGATCAACAAAGTTTTTATTTACTTATCTATATTGATGTTGCTGATAAACAAAGCTAAAAAAATATATATTTAAAAAAAATACAGATTAGAAAGTACTTTTTTACAATAGAGATATTTGAAGTGATTGGTATTGAGTAGATAGTATAAAAAATGTATGTATAAGCTCTATTTTACTAGTCCAGAAACTTTTTAAAGCATAATTTTAATTCAGAAGTTACCCAGATACCAGTTTCTATCCCAGGATAAAGTTTCACAGTTGTCACTCAAAGTACAATTTTCTTCTGTTGGCATTTAATTATTTGTCAACATACTAAACAGCGAAAAATTGTAATTTCTAATTCTAAAAGACAGACGAATGTTATCAGAGACAACAAACATTAGTTGTTCATTTTTCATTGTTTAGTCTTCTTTCTATAGAGCATTTAGCAATTTCTATTTTGTTAAAGATTTGAGGATTTTGGTTTTAAGAACTGATTGAGTCTCTAACTCAGCCTCTAGCTGAAATGACCTAGCTGTTGATAGCCCAAGGAGCTCAAGCTCAGAGGCTGGACAGACAAAACCAGGATTTGACTCTGGACCTCTGTTGGTATGTGTATGATGATGATGTTGATGGATAGAAGTGGGGGTACCTCAAGCACTGCGGCCATTCGGCTTATCGTACTTTTTTAGTTCCTTAGTTTATTACAATCGACTCCATCCTTCTTTTAAGGAGTGCTAGGTCATTGACGTCTGCATTTTTTCCTGGGTTTTCTTTGTAATCCAGGTTATTTCTCCATTGAGCAGTGCTTCCCTTTTGAAGATCTTCCTCCTCAGTGCATGTTCTACAAATGAATCACCATTGAATACACCTATGTTGTGTAGATGTTTTTTTTTTTCAGATGTCAGCAACCGGTAAATAGTCCTATCACTCCTCTGAGTTTAGCCCACTTTAATTGTAGCAGTGAGTTTGCCAGTCTTGGTGATAGTATGTATGTGCAGATTTGAGCTTATTAAATCAGCATTCATGTATTTTTAAAATATAAGTATCGTAGATAGAGCTACTTTATTAGTATTTAGTAGGCACATATGTAATATTGATATAGACTCTATTATGAATGGTTATCTGCGTGTCTGTTTAGGAAGTAGATAAGGTCAAAGTTTAAAAGTGTTGTTAGGAAGTTATAAATGATTTTCCAGTATTAATGATTAATGATAATATCTCTCGGGAAGAGCGAACAGGAGACAGATTTTTGGTATTAGGGCGTGATTCTTAACTCAATGGCGTTCGGTGGTATTGCACATTTTGAGGCATTTCGTTATAAAACTGTTCGAAAGAAATTCATCAGAAAAGTATTTTTAATCTAATTTATTTAATGGCCCCCCGTCTCTACCTAAAAACAAATATAACGATAAACATTTAATGATGATCGACTGGTTTGGTGTACTTGACGTTAAAATCGGCACGATCTTTGTAACAAAAACGAAAAACTAAATTCAATTAAAATAATTTTTATACCATAAAAAATACATTTTTTCTGGAAAGCTGTATCAATTTATTATAATAAAAATGTGATTGGTTATTTATTTTTTTTTTCTTTATTGTCAAGCCGTTTAAGTCGTTTCAACATGGACGTCGACGCGATAAGACGAAGATTTTTCTCAATTAGCATCGTGTCGACATAACATCGATAATCCAGGAATTAAATTTTAGTTGTGGATTAGAACGAAGTTAATTTGCAAAAGTATTTATTTTTATTATTTTTTTTTTAAATTTTTGCAAATAGCGAACTGAAAAGGACGGCCTACGACCCAATTAATCACGTTTCAAACTGATTCGACGCCGGAAACTTGGCGAGATAAAGCTGCTGCTGACAATCCTTGGCATTCAGAGCCCTTGGCCTGGTGCTGTCAAGTGGCATCGGCTTGACACGGAGGCCGAGCTTGTGTTGGCGTGTTAAGCCGGCCTTAAAACTCGACACAACGTGCTTTATCGGGTCGAAATGGAAAAATATGCTATTTACAAACTCTTATTAAAAGCGGATCTTAAAATTCTCCAAAGACGTAGAAGTTCTATTAGATTGGATGTTATCCGTCCTTTGGACCGCACAATCTCGCTTGTTGCGTTTACTGTATCATGCCAAGGAAGTAGCCTTAGTCAATCATTTAGGAAAACTCTCCAATTACAATACAAATAATTTTTGCAGTTTCCAGTACTAATCCGGCTTTCGTAGAGTGAACAACTCTACTGTTTACGTAGATAATCCTAAACCGACATTACCTTTGTTCCCCTTTGATTACCATTTAAAAAAATTCTCCATAGCAAATTGGAATAGAGAATAGGAAAACACAGAAGAAAATAAACCAAGAGCTATAAAAAGCACAGTCAAGCCATGGTAAACGTCAAGCCAAAACAAACGAAGGGACGAAGTTGTAATATGCAGACTACGAATAGGTCACACTCACATAACACATGGCTATTTAATGTACCTCGGAACTCCCCCCTTTTGTCAATGTGGTGAAGTAACACATTTTGTCCCCGTCAAACAAATGTCCACCCCCAAGTTTTACTCCCTCATTCCTTCCCAATTATATTAGGGGATGACTAAAATTCCCTGTATAGTTATAGCAAATTTAAACAAAAAAAAATGATGTGTGTGTGTGTGTGTGTGTGTGTGTGTGTGTGTGTGTGTGTGTGTGTGTGTGTGTGTGTGTGTGTGTGTGTGTGTGTGTGTGTGAAACACAATAGTTAAATCAATTTAGTAATCAAATGGAGATTGGGGTGTCTGTGGGACCATTTTTGGGAGTCCCCTGCGTTCTGCTTCGTTGGGGTGCAGCCACTACTCTCTCCATAATACTAATCATGAAATAGCAGGCAAATAAATAATGTATGTGTATATCTATGAGTATTGATTACAAAGGTTTAAAGAAGAAAAAAATTTGCCCTCAAGACCTTTTGTTTTGGTCAAGACACAGGTCCAACACCCATTTGAGTAATTTTTCAAACCCGCGAGTAAAGACCAAATAAGTAAACAAGTGACGCAGACCAACACCCAGCATCAACATTTAACATTGTTGTAAATAAAACATACGCTACAACAATATTTTACGCAATAAATAAAATCACCCAACAATGAAATTGTTGAAATGCCGAAACGCGTGTAACAGACCAAGGGGGATAGATCATGATCGGTAACGATCAAATTAAAACAAAACTGTGACTTTCATACTTGAGGTCAAATTTTTTTTTCTCCTTTTAAAAAAAAAGTAGGAGTATAGGATCACAATTTTTCGCTGTTTGGTATCTATTGACAAACAATCAAATGCCAACAAAAGAAAATTATACTTTGTAGAAAATATGCTACAACTGTGAAACTTTACCCTGGGACAGAAACTGGCTTCTGGGTAACTTCTGAATTAAAATTATACATCAAACAATTTCTGGACTCAAGTACAATAGACCTTATACCATTTTTTTATATTTCTACTCAGAGAATCTCTTCAAAGTTATTATTTATCAAACCATTGTAAAAAAGTACTTTCTAAATTGCAAAAAGTTTTTAACGAGGTGGCACATGTTTTATTTACTCAAAATCAACAATGTTAAAAGCTGATGCTGGTAGTTGTTCTGCGAAGGGTTACTTATTGGGATAATTTTTCAAATTAGTCGATCTCTGACAAAGAAAGCGAATCAATCGACTTGATCAACTTTTTAAGTTCTTTATACGATTTGCTTTTAAAGTGCCAACTTAATAAGTCCATTCTTTTGGAGTGTACGTTGAGATCAGCTATGACTAAAGCTAAATAAACTTTAACGAAAAAAAACTATGTTATTTCATTATTAACGTAATATTTATCTAGTTTTTTAAATAAAGTTATTATTTAACATAAATCGTTCGATAGGACAGTCTAAAATCAACAAGCAGAAATTAGACTTAATAATGGTATATTATTTAAAGTCTGACGATCAGCTTGAACTACTTCTGGACAAATAAAAACTAATAACAGACTGTCGTGATTAATACAAACGAAACCAACAAATTAAAAATTGTAAACAATTTCCTTTTATTCTCCACAGAAGCCATCGGAAAGTAGTGGGTCGGGCGTGAAGCCATCTCGTCCGGCTGATTACACTCGACCTTTTGCTAAAGGGACGCTTAAAAGATGCCAATAGGATATTCACTCGAAAACTATTTCCAGCAAGTGTAAATAATAAATTTTATTAACGGTACTTATAAAGAAGTGTAGAGAAAATTTTCGTTCATATCTACGTGCCTGGACAAAACCAATCAAAAGAACGCACGACGATACGGAATAACCTCTGTGAAGATTCAACGTTAAGTAGAAGGATAGGACCTGATGGGATTACTCTTTTCTCAAGGGTCATGAGGTATTCGAGCTCAAACAAAACCTCAGAGCTCATCTGAAGAAAGTACAAGCTGCAGGTGCACTGTTGGACCCAGAATACAAGATGGTATAGGAGTGATACAAGCGAATGTCCAGAACCAAAAGATAGTTGAGGAATCAGCAGAACGTCTTCAGCTCGATAATGACTCTGAATCGCAAAACCCAATTTAAAAAAAGTTATGAATTCAGAAAATAAATTCAAATTTAAAGAAATGAACAAATTGATTTGTTTGTAATAACAAGACTCTTCCGTAGACTAGACATAAACATTAATTTTTCTTGGAAGATTTGGAATTAGGGAAAATCCATGTATATGAGGAAAAGAAATAGCCAGTTAACTGGCTTCTTGACAGGACATATCAAACTCAATGAAGAATCATACTTGCAAAGCAGAGGAACATAGATAATTCAATATTGCGGAAGTTAAACTAATGGAAATGCTACTGTTATTAAATTCATTAGATTTCGTGATCCGATTGACCAAATAACATCTTTCAATTAATTAATCTTTATGTAAGGTATTGGTTGAGATAAAAAAATAGTCAGCGTCTCGAGCGGGATTTGAACCTACGACCTTCGGCTAAATACGTCGCTGCTCTGCCATTTGAGCTATCGTGACTACGATCCATTCGGACACTACCCCACCACTAACCAATACCTTACATAAAGATTAATTAATTGAAAGATATTATCTCGTCAATCGGACCACGAAGCCTAATGAATTTAGTAAGTTATAACTTCAGTAAAGCTCTCTCTCATTTGTCGCCGAGAATCAATAGACACTTGAAAAATGGCAAAAAGGAAGGAAAATTCGAAAGGTTGGGTTGATATGGAAAGTTAGTGTCCGAGTGGTCGCAGTCACGATAGCTCAAGTGGTAGAGCAGCGGCGTATTTCGCCGAAGGTCATGGGTTCGAATCCCGCTCGTGACGCTGATTTTTTTATCTCAACCAATACCTTACATAAAGATAAATTAATTGAAAGCTACTGTTATTGTTGAACCCAAACGTGAAAGAGGTACAAAACTGCAGGTGCAATTTCATCTTGAAGAGTTCAGTCCAGAACGATTCACCCGAATTCTACTTTATGCCAGTGTTTAATCTCTATAACTGCCATTTTTTAGCTTACAAATGACCCAAATTTTGTTTAAATAATTTTATATCGGAGCAGATGGCGATCAGCATGTTATCTATGGCATGCAAACTGGGTTAAGTAGCACACTTCAAGGGAAAAACGTTTTCCCGGTACTTGTGATGTGTTTTGGAGAAAAACTACTTCTTTTCTACCCAATGACTTTTTAAAAACTATATATTTATTTGGCTTACAATATCTGGCAATCCATAGAATTTTACTCAAAAGAAACTCATCTTTTGACTGAAAACACCTTGACCCCAGCAGAATCATTCTTACTTGGCCGAAAACGTACGCATTTTGACTCATCTTTTGACTTAAAACAACTTGACCACCGCCGAATCATTTTGCCACGAATATTTTTTGGGGATTTTACCTTCATTATTGATTCTTTACATCAAATCGTATCGAAAAGCTGCCTGTTATCTAGAATGTTGCACAAAGAAATAAAGAAACAAATTAGTACTTAATTAAAAGCTAGTAATTTAGCAAAATTGCTACCAAGACTACATTAAGCTATAGTTTGAAGTTTTACGACCTGCTAAAGCTGATGAAACCCATAAAAGAGATACGGCTCAGAAAATAACACAATGAAGATGGCGAAAAGCTCATTGACAAAACCAGCGAAAACAGATCAGGATGATCAAAATAAGGTTCACCCTCTCTTAGACCTCAACCACACCAGCGAATTTTAAAGCCAATTTTTCTAACAGTAACATCTAACAAAACTGCGATTAAAATGCAATGAATAATAGCAGACAACAGTGTTCTGTCCTTTATTGCTCATTGGAACTTGAAAATGACGAACTTAAAAGCACAGAACCCATTGCGATTGTGGTGGGAGTGGTCGAAGGGGGGTCGCTGGAGTTAGGGGCATGCCAAATTTCCAATATCTCCAGTTGTCAGTTGCATTTCGCGGTTTCCTTCGCAAAGCCGTCCACCTTAAACCTCTTCGACCAAGACGTAAAAACAAGTTAGTACTTAATATAAGCACAAGTATATCTAGTTAGAAAAAGTATTTTTTAAACGAAACATTTATGACAGTGAACACGCTAGTTGCATCAATCACTCTCAATTTTCTACATCGTGACTCACCCAATTCATAAATATACAGATATATTTATGTATTTTATATATATACATATACAAATATACATAAACATACAAAAGATTTTACCATATATTTTTGTTTAAGTTACGATTTTGCTGGTTGACGACTGCGATGGCAAGTCTGTGTCTTTTCCATTCTTTATTCCCAAGACAAGTTTTTGCGTAAAAAGTAATTAAACTATTAAGCACTACATGACTTTTGTCTAAAAAATGTAACTTTCACTGACTGAAACTACTTATTAAGTAAGATGTTTAAATTATAATGATCAGCTACTGCAAAAACTAGACTGCAGACAACCAGACAAAAAAAGAATTTTAAAGCTAAAAATCATTGAAATGGTAAGGTGTCTTGTCCTATTCTTGACTCCAATGTATTAAATACAACACATACACATCCCAATTATACGCACAATACTACAAAACAGAGAGAGAAAGAGAGAGAGAGAATTGTACAAAATAGCAGTAAATCGTGCGAAAAAGATTGAAATTACAGTCTACAATACGCATGAAAATACTTTTGGCAGAGTAGCTAAATTTTTTTTTGATTACATTTTATTATATGAAATAGAGATGTACAGGATTATTCAACAGCATACACATAACTACATTCGTTTATAAATTGATACGTTTTTCCCCCCTTTAGCCTCCCTTGCCTTCGTACTGTCGTAGATCTAGCCATTCTACTAATTAATAAGTTGGAAAAAAGAAAATCTGAACAATACAACAACAAATAAACATCAACACTTTAACAAAAAAAGGCAAAAATATGTGCTTGCATTAAATTTTAATTTTTATACCATGCAACTTAATGTTAAATATTTAAAAACACTGCAATAACTAACTGGAATCTACCAATAACGTGTACACGAAATAATTACAAATAGTTAGTGCAAACATATTCTTAGGGGGAAATGAACCAAAACATAACTCTAATTTGATTAATACAATAAATACACATGGAACCTTTAAGCACAAACAGTACAAAACACAATATACTACAAACACTCAGAAAATTTTACGAAGTAGGAGTATAACCATAAAAAAAAGGTTGTTATTACAGAGTACAATTCCCTTGAAAATACATACAACACATACACATCCATACCAACGCATAAATACTACAAAAAACAAAAGTCAACCGAGAGAAAGAGAGAGAGAGAGAGAGAGAGAGAGAGAGAGAAAGAGAGAGAGAGAGAGAGTAAGTGAGTAAATGAATGAATGAATCAGTGAGAGAGAAAATTTGACGAAATAGAAGTAAAATTATAAAAAAGTTTGAGATTACAGAGTAAAATTACCATGAAAATAAATACAACACATACACACACAAATCAAAAATACTACGAAGCACAAAAGTCAACAGAGAGAGAGAGAGAGAGAGAGAGTGAGTAGAGAATGAAAATAAGTTAATGAATGAATGAGAGAGTGTGGGTGAGAGGGTGAGTGAGTAAGTGAGTGAATGAATGAATGTGTGAGGTAGAAAATATTACGAAATAGAAGTAAAATCATTAAAATGGTTGATATTACAGAGTAAAATTACCTTGAAAATAAATACAACACACACAAATCACAAATAAAACGAAGCACAAAAGTCAACAGAGAAAGAGAGAGAGAGAGAGAGAGAGAGAGAGAGAGAGAGAGAGAGAGAGAGAGGGGGGAGGAAAAGAGAAAGAGTGAGAGGGAGCGAGTGAGTGAGTGAGTGACTGTGAGAGAGTGACTGTGAGAGAGAGAGAGGGAGTGAGTGGAGAATGGAAGTAAGTGAATGAATGAGTGAGTGAGTGTGTGTGTGCGCGCGCGTGTGTGCGTGCGTGTGTGCGTGCGTGCGTGCGAGACTGAGTGAGTGAGTGAATGAATGAGTGAGAGAGAAAATTTTCCAAAATAGTAGAAAATTATAAAAAAATTTGAGATTACAGAGTAAAATTACCATGAAAATAAATACAATACATACACATCCAAACACACAAAAATCACAAATACAACGAAGCACAAAAGTCAACAGAGAGGGTAAGAGAGAGGAGCGAGAGAGAGAGAGAGAGAGAGAGAGAGAGAGAGAGAGAGAGAGAGAGAGAGAGAGTGGGTGTGTGAGGGAGAGGGATAATTTTACGAAATAGAAATAAAATCGTAAAAGTTGTTATTTAATCTTAAAAGTTTTTGCACGAAGTAATTGTAAAAAGTTCAACTTTATTCTTAGGGTAAGATGAACCAAAAGCCAAACTTGTATTACATGCAATACATACCTGACGCGGAGGCCGAGTGGTATTTTTGTTAGAACGTCCGACTCGTATTTGTCACGCTAGCGGTTCTGGGTTCGAATCCCGATGGTTCCCAGGGTTTTTAATTGATAATGGTGGTACGAAGTTTGTATTGTAATGTGGTTTGACCCTTTGACACGTGAAGTCCTCCTGTACAACTACTTTACTTTTACAACATACACAACATAGAACTAAACATTAAATTTTTGGCAAATCAGTCAATAGGTTTTTCCAACTTAATTTTTTAATTGAATTCCCAGTCTTTACTGAAAATTTTCTGTTGAGTTATTAAAATACTTTGATAAACTTAGTACCAACTCAAAAAATCATTGTACTATATTTAAGCTTTTATTTAATTAAAGATGAATAAATTGAAGGGAATAATAGACGTTATGACCTGTCTGAAAGATCTAAATATAAGACTACAAAATAACTTATAAAAAATTGATCCCTTCATGTTGACTTATCAGATTGACAAATTCGCTGTCAGATCATCCGCGGCCACCTTGGTTGATCCGTATGACCTCGCGGTTACACCTAGAAATTATTTTTCGTTCAATTTTATGCGCTCCCGTTTCGAGAGATTTGATATTATAGTAATTTATTAGGGTTTTTCTTATAGCTTAGATGTATTTTTAAGCTTCCAAGTACACGTAACATCTTTGAACTATTTTGATAGATCTAAATCAATAAGCCAAACTTTAAAATTTAAGGGGGATTTGTCATTGGACAACAATAACAAACTATTTATTTTCTTGTTTCCCGACTTATTTTATGAGCAAACGATGATAATCGTTTTATTAAGGCTTCCGGGAAAATTTAGTGTCCACTATAAAAGCGTTTACATTTAGAAAAAGGCACATTTTTCATTCCTAGTGTCCATACTAGGAAACCCCTTACGACCTAGAGAGTGACAGGCCGAATGTCATTAAATTTTATGTACCCAGAGCCCTTAAGTAAACAAATAAAACTGCTTGTGAACCACCCCGAATAATCGTTAATTAATTTAAAAGCTTGCTATTTTAAAGGTCAATCGTCCAGAAGCGTACAGGCCGGCCGATGTTTGGAAATGATTTTATTATTATTTGTATTTATAACATTATAATATATATAAGTTATATATATAAAAGTTCTATTCATTCGTAGACTAGGCTTTGCAGATCTGAACGAAAAAATCGAAAAGAATGTGAAGACCTTCCAACCCCGTTGCAATTGGTGAGTTGTTGACATAATAGAGATAAATAAAGAAACTGCTATTAACTAGTAAGCAGTATTAGTCAAAATTGTTAAAGATGTGCTAGTCAGCATTATTTTCCTAAGAAAATTCTCATAATAATCTTCATTTACCTCAATATTCTCATCATTCAGAAACGTCAATACCGTGATCTCTCAGTAATCCGAAATAATAACTCCAGGGGGTATTCGGATTACTGAAAAATTCGGATTACAAAGGGTGTCAGATAGATTACACCGTACAAAAAACAATTTTGACACAACACTATATTATTATTGCATACATAAATCATAAACCTATTATGATACATATATCAGCTTTCCTTAAAAAATCATTTTTATTTAATTTGCACTGATGTACAAAATTAACGCACCACCCATAAATTTTAATGTATTTAGGTTTATTCATATTTTGCACAGCAAAAATAAATTTGGTAATAAAAATAAGACATTTAAAAAGAAAATGTTTATTACCTAATTCTAAAAAAATATGTGTAAATAACAAATAAAGTAAAATAATAATAAAAATAAATTAATCTTTATGTAAGGTAATGGTTGAAATGAAAAAGCTAGTGTCACAAGCGGGATTCGAACCGACGACCTTCGGCTCTATACGCCGATGCTCTCTTCGAAGTCACGATAGCTCCAGTAGTTACAGCAGCGGCGTATTGAGCCGAAGGTCGTGGGTTCGAATCCCGCTCGTGACACTAGCTTTTTCATTTCAACCAATACCAATATGTCGTGTATTCAGGATTCGATTCTCGGCGACAGATGAAATGGCCACGGAGAGCTTTAGTGAAGATATACTTCGTTTTACTTATTAAATCCATAATATTTCGTGGTCCGATTGACCGAATAACTTCTTTCAAATAATTAATCTTTATGTAAGGTGTTGGTTGAAAGTCACGATAGCTCAAGTGGTAGAGCAGCGGCGTATTTAGCGGAAGGTCGTGGGTTCGAATCCCGCTCGTAACACTAACTTTTTCACTAACAACACTAAAGACAACGTAACACTAAAGATGAATTAATTGGAAGTGTATTTAACATTTTCTCCATTGCTTCTTCCTCTTTTTCAGTCATTTTTAAGCAGTAGGTAATATACTTAACATAAGAAAAATGTAGTGATCTGACATTCCATTTGTAGTAGTGAAGGGAGGCGAGGGATTCACTGAACAAAAGAAATTCTGACACTCTCTCATTCTCTCTCTCTCTCTCTCTCTCTCTCTCTCTCTCTCTCTCTCTCTCTCTTTCTCTCTCTCTCCTTACCTGCTCCCAAATCATGTTTCATTTGTTTCTTTTAAAATTTTTACTTCTTGATTTTTTTCCAGTTCGGTTTACTTGGATGTTCAGAGTACCGAGTTGGGATTAACGAGAGAGCACGTATATAAAATTTATTATATAAGACATAATAATAAAATTATCGGTAAAATATCGAAATTAAACTTTAAACATTTAATAAACACAGATATGTTGAAAAAAAATCCAGGATAGGTGTGAAGACCTTGCGCTAAACTGACCTATTCCCTATTATATACTAGTTCTCTATTTTTGAATTTTTTATGATTTATTTAGACTAATTTATATAAACTGAATCGTCATATTTTTTATTTTCCAAATTGCTTATTTTTACTCGGACCAAGTGGACACACATAATAGCGTTTGTTTTTTATAAAGAATGTGCACAAACCAAAATTCAAGGCTTAATACTTATTGACTTTATAAGTTTGATACTGAATGCCGTTTAATAAAACGACCAGTTCAAACAGATCAAAACAAACAAACCACAAAGGGTGACCATCAAACCACTCAATTCTGGCAGTAGAACAACCCTTTACAAAAACTGAAAATGCAAAACGGCTGTTAAGGTTTATTACATTCTTACACGGAATCTTTAACATGAGTGAAAATCAATTTCGCCTTCAATTAGCTTTTATTCTCTAGTTAATGGAGTTTGTTTAGAAAGCTGTCGATAAAAACCGTACCATTTCATCGGATATTTTTCTTTTCAGTCGAAGATGTCAGCCGAAGCGTGGAATACAACTCAAGAAATACAGGACCTGAAGGACAACATCGACGATCTCTTTTTACTGGTCAACGCAATATTCGTTTCCTGTGAGTATCTATATTTTTTTGTAAGTATCAATAATAGGAACAATGCCGTCATTTATATCATTACCCACCAAAAAATATAGTTTCAAAATATATCTTAAATATCAAATTTATCCGATAAAAATATTCTTGCGTGTACAAAATTTGTAGTTTCTTTATCAGGTTCGTTGCCCTAGTATGAAACCACTTCAATTAATTGATCTATTTAATTAGTTTAATATACATTTATCTCATAAGCTTTCAAGCTCTTGCACTAGTTAGCAACATACAAAGGAGCAAATTTTATTTTCTTTAAAAAAAAATTCTCTGCTGTAAAGAAGTTGCCGTTACCCCAATTTTAGAAAATATTGAAAATTTTCAACTCTAAAACCAGTTTTTTTTCTGGAATAGCGTGATGTCTCCAATTTAGTTGGTTAACAGTACATTTTCGTTGCAAGACGTCAATACCCGCCGGTCGAGTTGCGAATTCCGTTTTGCCCAGTTTGTCCAGAAAAATAAATTTAAAAAAAATAAAAACTGGGCATGCAAAGTGGTTCATTACCATTAGGGGCAGCTCAATTTGAGTTCCGGGAACAAATTATTCTTATTGAGGGTATAGGATTTCCTTCCATTATCGAGGATGGCTATTACCGTCATGCAAAAAGGAGACGCTCGAGGTTAATTTGAAGAGGTATTTTTCATTATTTTATACAAATATGAAAACTCCTTTTTTTTTAAACAATGAACCGTTTAAAAAATGAATTGCTCTACAGTCCTTCGGGTAAAGTACATGGTGGTAATGACTCTTTCCAGCTCTAATTAGCCTGTGTACTCAGTATGGTCAATTTTTCTTTTTTTAACCATTTAAAAATAATCAGATAAATACAGGTTCAATCTAATTATTCCTTTGTGATTTCAGTTATGCAAGCTGGTTTCGCTTGTCTCGAAGCTGGGGCTGTAAGAAACAAAAACGCCACTAACATCTTGATGAAGAACCTTCTCGATCTATGCAAGTATTTTAATTTTTTATATATATNTATGGCTGCAAATAGAAATCTTGGTAGTATGATCGCGGTGTATATCCATTTGGCCACCCATGGTTTAATACCCCATGTTCTACCAACGATTCTCCTACACTGCACCATGGATATAGTACCTCTCCTATGTATATTTTTGATGTGGCCTTTCCAATCAAGTTTCCTATCTAGAGTTATCCCTAGGAATTTGATTGAATCCTTTAATTTTAATTATTCGCATAAAAGATAGTGTCTGTTTTTCTCAATTAACATCAATGGAAGTTTTATGAATTATTCGGCAACCCTGGCAGGACGGCCATATACCCTCGTCTTCTCTTAATTCCCAATGGTCGTATAACTCTCGCACGTCCACTTTGCTAAGGTCCAGAAAGACACAAATTCAAAAAGTTCAAATTTTAGTTTTATTTATAACCAAATACCGCTTTTTGGTCGTGGATGGAGCTGAAGACATAATAGTTGCAGATTCTCTTCATTAGACGTCAGGTTCGTCCGTGTGTCCGTGTTTCCTAGTCACTTGAGATAAAAATCCTTCGATCAGTTAATTTGACCTGGGTCTTTGACGTCTGACTTAATTCGGCAAAAGTTGTTTAAAAATAAAGGGGGCCTTTAGCTCGCGATGCTATGTTTAGTTGCTTCGTTCATGTTTAATCATCCTGGCTTCAGTGAAGGTATTGGTTATTTTGACTTCTGATTGGAGGTATTTAGACTATGTTTCAATCACCTTTTCCTCAAGGTTCTTGGATGCGCAAATTTTTTAATTTTGTAGATAATGTGCTGGATTTCTAAATTTCATATTATCTTTTTTCTTATTTGACCATATTGGCGAAGAGCTTATCAAAGAATGAAGAATAACTACATGTTATGTTACCTTTTTTATCCGACAGCTTGGTCATTTCAGCCCCTAGCGCATGCGAAATATTACAACACACATTCAATATGCATTCACCCAAATAAATACATTCACACCTATATACATTGTATTCATTCTATTTGGTAGATGGAGTACTCATTATTCCTCCATCGACCTGCATACATAACAAATAATCTAATTGGGGTCGATGGGGTACTTTTATAAATATTCTTCCATCGACCCGATGCTATTCCACCATCAGCCCCTCCCCATTCACTCTAATAAATACACTCACTCATACAAAACAAATATTGTGAAAGCTATAGCAATAAAAAATTCCAAATCCCCATAGAAAAGGACCCTAAAACTCGCTACGTGTCCGAGAACGATTCTTAAATCCGGCGGCATGCCTTCACGCTCCCTGTATGGAGCCAATGCATGACACGCCTCTATTATGTGGAACCTTTCTCTGCCTAAGGGGCACCTGCGCGGGTTTTGGCCCAAAAGCAGGTGTCCGTGGGTCAACAGTTTTTTTTTTTTCGTAATACTAAAATAATTTTGCCTGTTTGTTTTGCAATAATTTTCTACTAGTTTGCCCTTTTGATGTCTCTTGTTGTGTGATGATGATTTTAAGAAGTTGTTTCATTATTTTTTTGTATTTATAACAAAGATTCTCCCTAAAAACTACAATTTGATGTTATGTTGTCTTTGGGCTTTTGTTTGGAAGGTTTGGATGCGCTGGATGTTGGATGGCTTGGTAGAACCCCAAAATTACACTCCGTATGTCCAAAGTGGTCGCAGTAAAAGCTTGTATGAGGTTTGTCTAGTGTTTTTGGTCCTAAAAGTCTCCGTAATTCTACAAGTCTTCTGTCAAGTTGTGTGCTTTGCGGATAGCAATGACTTTTTCTCTATGTGAACGCACACTGAGTAAGTTTGTAAGTCAGCAGTATAAATGATATAAAGGATAGGACCAAGGATGCTCCCTTGCGGGTCGCCGGCTTATAATCAGTCTGACTTCCAAGATCTCGTTGCCTCACCTCAAGCCCGGGTGCTACCAAAACCCTTTTCTACATCAAGCAATACTCTTCATTGATTAGTTGAGATAATGTTGACAATTATGAAACTTTGTTGGATCGTGAAATGACGAGAACGGAAACCAAAATGAAGATTTTATGAGGAACTAGGATGGGTATTAAGTGCTTTAAAAGAAAATCATTCGAGGATTTTGGACATTTAAAAAAGAAGGCTGATCCTGTAAGAGGATTTGTAGTTGGGAGGTTTATGAGCTTAAGGAATGAGAAAAAGAACGGAATCAGAAGAAAGGGTTGCTCTGTTAAATTTCTACAGCTTGGAACGTGGAACCCAAATTTCTCCAATTGCGATTTGGTGTGTGTGTATTGGCACTTTTGGCTGATTTATTCACATTTGACAAAATAAGTTGAAATTTGGCGGATAAAATCCTGGTTGTGGAGTGTTTGACAAGAGCAAAATGTATGTGTTTGTTTTAATGGACAACCGATTTATTTTCGATTTCCTTCTTTACAACGGCTTATACCGGGTCATTGTCCCGCTGAGTTAGTAAACTATTTCCTCGTTTCTTTTCATCGCAAGGTGAATAAATTACGCCGCAACAAGGCGACTTTTCATCAATTCTAAACACCCCCATCCACCATGAAACCAAACACCCTCCCCCAAACCATTACATTAGCCCACCACTTTATACGTTTGCTAATTTCCTTGTCAAAAGCCTTTCCTGTCAAAACATGCTTAAATTTCATCTTTATTCTATCAAACGTGACAATTTTATTTTTGTACAAATAGTAAACCAATTATTGTACCTCTTAGCTGATTTTTTGGTTTTCTCGTCAGTATAAACTTTTACATTTTTGTCTTCTGATTGAGGTATTTCTTGAAAATCACAACCTCTAATAAATATCCTCATCCCACGAGGAATTCAACAACAACCAGTATAAAAGAAGTCATTTCAACTTTTAAATTTTATTTTAAACGTCAGGGTCCGAATATGTTTTCGCCGTCCAACCAACTCGAAATAAATACTAAACCCTCCTATTTATTTTCCATTAATTAATCTTTAAGTAAGGTATTGGCCGAGATAAAAAAAAGTCAGTGCCACGAGCGGGATTCGAACCCACGACCTTCGGCTAAATACGTCGCTGCTCCACCACTTGAGCTATGGTATACCAGGCCTATTTAGCCGAAGGTCGTCGGTTCGAATCCCGCTTGTGGCACAGACTTTTTTTCTCGACCAGTACCTTACTTAAAAATTAATTAATTGAAAAGAATTTAATTGGTCAATCGGACCCCGAAACCTAATCGATCCTCCTATTTATTTTAAATTGAGTTACGATGTGAACTTTTTCCCCCTTTATCGGCGAATTAATGGAAACATCCATCGTTATTGTGACTTATGTGCTTTAGGGGTTCCCTGCTGAGATCCCGGCTACCAAGTTTTTCTCGACACTCTTGCAATTGAACGGTGTTTTTAGCAGACGATTTTTTTTCTCAATAAAATTCCCGTAGAAAATTGTCCTAAATGAATGCTGGATTAACTATTTTTCATGTGGCTTTGTGCTGGCCAGAGTGGTGGATATGAGTCTCCATAATTTTAGTGTGAAAAAGGATGTGGGGATGGTTCTTATTGAAGTATAGAAAGCTTTTGTGTTTGGCATAGAGGTCTCATATTTAAACACATATCATTTCAATTTCCTAACACAAGTAACTACGAGAATTCGTTTACAGATTAATGCCATAAGGTTTAAGAAGTTAAAATCTTGAGTCCCCCAAGGGTTTGTCCTTGGACCAACCTTATTTAACATCTTTATAAATGACCTTTGCAAGCTAAAAACTACAGCTGAACTGGCCCTCTTTGCTAATGGTACGGCCTTTATAAGAGAATTATCAGTAAATGTACATAGGTGTTTTAAATTTGAAAAAATTGAGACTCAGACCTAATGGTAGCAAGACAGACAATATGGTTTACTCAACGCAGACCACACAATGTCAATCATGTAAAAATAAATAACTCGCCAATACCATGGGCTAAAAATGTTAAATACATAGGAAAGTATCTGGATTCCAGACTTAATTTTAGTTACCTTATTTAAAAAATTTAAAAAAAAGCTCAAAACATGGACCATCAAGGAGCCTTTACTAAGTCTTTAATAAGCATTCAAGTATGGTTAGTAAAAATAAAAAACTTAATCACTTACGGTACTCCCATTGGGGAAATATGTCTAAATCCAAATTTGCTAAGCACCAGGTAATCCAAAATTCTCTAATAATTATTGGATGGTTTCCACATTGGACTCAGATAGACTATATGCATGTAACCCTAAATAAACCTAGCTTAACAACCTACATCTATAAATCAATTGTAAATTTTTACAATTCATGCCCCATCATTTTACAATAGCCCATTTATATACAATACAATCTTTTTATTTATAACAGGGACGACTTGAACTACTGTAAATACAAGCATAAAAGACTTGAGAACTTTGTGAAAAATAATAAAAGTATGTTAAAAGGAAATATATCTGCTAATGTGCCTGGTTTAACCAATTGCTGTGATAAGTAATGTTTAAATAGATGTCCTTATCTGTTAGTTCATTTTTTGTGTACAGCATGTACTCGAATATTATTATTGTCTTATTTTTTATTGAACTGTTGTATTATCAGTACCACCTTTATTGTTTTAATGCCTGAGGTTTTTTTTTTATATTTTACCCCAAAATTATTTTATGCATAATGTACATTTTAAGATAAAATGCTTCTTATATTTAATGCGGACTAGGTGAAAAAGGTGCAATAATGCCCTGGAGCCAACTGAATGCAGCTATGTAAGCAAATACAATAAATAAAAAATTATATGCAATAAAATTCATACATAAAAGTTATAGGACATTACCAGATTGCAATTATAGGATACAGGTCATAGTATTGCAATCAGCACAGGTAACTTAATAATTATTAAATTATCGAAAAAAAATTCATTACTTGTCTAGCTATTAGTAAGCATATCATTGTAATAGGTTAAACTTACTGTTGAAAATAAAGTTTAAAAAAAGGAATCAATAAGTGAAGTTATTTAATTGGTGCAGTCATAGGACAACAGGTTGAAGGTATCAGTAGTTAAATTTGCTGTCTCTAACTTTATCAACATACTTGAACTTCAGTCTAAGAAGAAAGAAGACAGCATGATCCAAAATTACTTGAAATCTGATCAAACAAAATTTCAAACTAACAAAAATCTAGAAGTTAATGAGAATTTAGAATAAGAACTAGAATAATGAGGACTATTTTTTAGAGTCGGGAAAAAATGAGCTGGGTACCACCTGAATAAAGCAAACTGCTGTATATATTATTCAACAAACAAAGTCTAAAAATTCTTATTGATACGGGCAAAACCATTTATTAACACTAAACTTGCCAAAACCTATTTCAACACAAAATTTAAAATTGAACCGTTCAGAATAAAAAACAGCTCATTGATCATCTTTTGATAAATACGGCACCATCATAAATTATTTAACTTTGGTAATATCTTTGTAAAATTCAATTTCTTCCATTTTCATGACTATTCTTCACACAACTGGAAGTTCACATAGATTTCAAAAACAGACTTACTAAGCCCACTCATCAGAAAATTAAAATTTTCTATCGTCAAATTCCAAATCAAACCGCAAATTCATAAGTGGAAACTCAGAAAAACTTGTAGAAATTCCCATAAAAAATGCAATTTGGCAAAAGCATTAATCCCACGCACAAAACTCGAAAACCTTGAAATATTAGAGTACTTTGCAAATGCAAAGAATTAAAAAGCAATGGAAAAAATTATGGATACTGATAAGAAGGAAAGTAAAGTAAAAATTAATCATCCAATTGCTGTAGAAAATCATAGAAAACTTCGAAATCTCACACACTACACCGATTGAAGGTCAAATGACAAAGCCTAAAGTTAATTTAATCCGAACCGAACATATAAATCCAAAAAAAAAGCAGCAATGAAAAAACGAGTTTAATGAATATTTGTTTACAATTGGTTGGTCTAATAAAACCAATTTTAATAAACAAATTTAATTTATAAAAAAAAAAATTACATACCATTCATTCACTTAGGGTGGTGTAATAGTTGAAATTCATACATCACTCTTCACACCTTTTATTTAACTAACCTAATTGAAGATCAATGGGAACTGATGATCTGCCATCGTTCCTCTCATATTACACATTCACTCTAATACTAAGTACATTCACTCATGAGGAAATACTAGACAAAATATCTACAAATGTATATGATTTATATAGATTAGAGTATGTCTATAAACTGTTTGCAAAACCACCTTCATTCGATAATTACCAATATTCTCCTCAAATGTCTCACATCTATGTATGTTATGTAGGCCAAATTAATGTTATAATACCCATTCTGTATAAGATTTTGCAACAGTTAATCAAGAGACTAAGATTTTTTTTTTTTTTTTACAAGCCAAAATATTGCACTATGTGCATTCCGATTAATTACATTAATTCATAGATTTAATTTAATCTAAAATGCTTAAATTTTCACAAATTTACAAAGGTATAATCACAACAATGCAAATAATATCAGAATTTTTTCCAGTTATATGTGGCATATTCTACTATTTGATCGGATATGCTCTTGCTTACGGGAATGGATCCCCATACTTGGGACTTACCACTTGGGCCGGAATAGGCTTACTTGAGTCAAGTTTGGCTTTCTGGTTCTTCCAGTTCGTTTTCGCAGCTACAGCAGCAACTATTATATCTGGTGCTGTTGCCGAAAGATGTAATTTTACTGCATACATAATCTACAGTGCAACAATATCAGGTAAAATATTGTTAAATTAAAGATATATAGATAAAGGAGGTAGACAAATGGAGAAACTAAATGAAAGGAGTGAGAGAGAAAGAGAGAGATTGAGAGAGAGTGAAATATAGATCTAGTTTTAAAAATGGATACCCAGAGATTAGGAAGATCTGGATACTAAAATGTCAAACTATATTTTATTAATTTTCAAATAATAGTTTATTGAATTTTTTCTTCTTACAAGGATTTGTCTACCCAGTTGTCAGTCATTGGACTTGGCATGACGAAGGCTGGTTGAAAATTAAAGGGTACAAGGATTTTGCTGGAAGTGGTGTGGTCCACGCTCTTGCTGGTGTGTGCTCATTCGTCGCAGCGTCTTTCATGGGGCCGAGAATCGGTAGATTTTCACACGGTAAAACTTATGACATCCCTGGCCATTCATTGCCGGTAATTAAAGATGTAATTACAAAAACATTCATTTTTGAATCATAACTTTTATTCTTTCAGATGGTCGGCACAGGAGCTCTTCTTCTGATCTCGGGGTTTTTAGCATTCAACGGCGGTTCACTCGGTCATGTCACACAACCAGGTGATAGTATGATCATTGCAAGAAGCATGCTTAGTACGATAATAGGAGGAAGTGGAGCAGCTACAGTCGCTCTCATTTTTGGTAGATGTCATTTAATTAATGAGAGTGATTGGCCTTTCAGTTTTGTCTTGAATGCCACTCTCGCTGGAATGGTAAACAAAAAATCCATGGAATAGTTTTTATGTTTTATTTATTTTATTTTATTTTTTATACATTTAAGGTAAGTGTATGTGGAGGGCCTGAAGCATACTCTACTTGGATAGCATTAGTCGTTGGTGGTATTGGTTGTCTGTGCTATCAGTGTATTCACAAGGTGGTCCTGTTGTTAAAAGGTATACTAGAGCTTTTTTTTCAAATTTAAAATATTATTGTTTTCAGTGAGTCAATTTTTTCCATATAGGATTTTTTTTCAATTTGACTCACTTTCAGTCGATGATCCATTGGATGCAGTCGCCGTTCATTTTGGCGCAGGTTGCTGGGGTGTTATTGCAAGGCCAATATTCTCCAAAGATGGACTTATATTCGGATTCACACACGATTCTTCTGTGGTATATATTAATATTTTTTATTTCAATTTTTACTGCTTATTTGATATTTATATAAATTTAAATAATGGCTATTATTATGTTTCTTCGTATGGAAATTAATTTATATTGTGATATATTGTGTTAAAGTCAGCAAGATGATGAACCCAAAGATTCATCTGATAATCTTGGTCTGCCCATTTTCATTGGTTTTGTCATGTTTTGTATGTTGCTTTTTGATATATTTTAAATTTGCAATGATCAGTCGGTGTTATTTCATCTCCTTCACACAAAACCAACAAGAACATGCAGACTGGGATGATCACACATTTTATGACCAGTTGAGAGAGGAGCAGAATTTTCAGCTATTTGTACTTTTTGTTGGTGTCATTTTTAAGTTGTTTGTTTAAAGGTTCAATATTTTATTACTTACTAAAAAGGTTACTTCTGATCATCATGGTCTGCCTATCATCTTCGGTTAAGATTGGTCGATGCTAAGGATCATTAAAGACCAGAGTACAGTCCTCTTTCTCTCTCACTCTCTCTCTCTCTCTCTCTCTCTCTCTCTCTCTCTCTCTCTTTCTCTCTTGTTTGCGTTTTCTACTAAATTGATAAATTATTATACTAAGATGAAATTTTTACAGCAATTACTCAATAACTTTGTGGGACTTTTTGCTATAATCAGTTGGTCAGCTATAACAAGCTGCATCCTTTTTGGAAGTCTCAAACTCTGTGGGAAACTTAGGGTTTCCGAACAAGAGGAAATTAAAGGTCATTAGATTGTCAATTAAATTTACAATTTAACTCAATTCTTTATGAAAACTGCCTTCTTTTAGGTCTTGACGTTTCCAAGCATGGCGAAGAGTCGTACCCAAAGTCTGCGTGGTGGACCAACGAATCGCCTCTCAACCAAAACGAAAGTATGTTAAACGTTAAATTATAAATTGTAGAAGGAGAAGGGGTAATGTTAATACTCGTTCTGTTGTTAAAATTATTTTTATTCTTTAGATGCATCTGGCTCCTATAGTGTAAGACTAAAAGAATATGATAACCATGCTTTCCAGATGGAAAGGAAAAACCATCACAAAAGTTGAATAATGAGTGAAGAGGAGTACAATTGTTTTAAAAATCAAAATTTACAATGAAGTAAATAATTATTATTGTAAATAGTGAATAAGCATTTTTTTAAACACAATAATAGATATAACGTTGCACATTCGCTTAAGCTGGTCTGATATTTATTTTTTTGTACATAATTTTTTTTAAGAATAAAAAGACTTGAGTAAAGTAAAATGTTTTGAAAACAACAATAATAGTAAACATTTACATAAATAATCAATTGAAATTTAATAATACTTCAGGACAACTATTATTTGTTACATATAATCACTTTTTTCTGTTAAAATCAAAACAACATAAATTTGAAAATTGCACATTTTATATAATACTGTAAAAATGTATATATATAATAAAATCCATACTATATGTATATGTGGAAAATATAAATAAATATTTTTTAAAAATTCGTTTCAGTAAAAAAGAAAAAAAGAAAACTGAACATTTCAAACCCATAAAATTTATTTTTTTAAACCTACATTTGATTTCACGTATTTAAACCCTCTTACTATAAGTTATATTCAAAAATATAAATAAAAGTGTCATTCAAAATAAATTAATATTAATAAATTAATTAATTTTCACTTGATTTGTGAAAAAAGGTAATTCAAATGTTAATGTACATTTTACAATTGTATAAACGCTAGTTATATTTCAGTGAATTTATTAGAAAGCATATATCACTGGATGCAATAGAATAATTTTAAGTAAAAGCATCTTGCAAAGCACAATTCTAAAAAGCAAATAAGAGCAAATAAAAATCACGTTGTTTTTTTTAAATTATTTAACTGAGCCGAATAAAAGTTCTTTTAAAGCATCATCACTAAAAGAATCAAAAAAAGTGTTTTCGTTTTGAATCTCACTTACGCCAGGGCTTAGAATTTTAATCAGATCACCATCTATGCTTTCAAATGGATCTAAACCTGAATCCCGTTCAGATGGAACGCTTAAAATCTTTTCTTGTGCTATTTTGTGCTGAATTGTCGAATCTGCTGGCTTTGGCAATCTTTCCGTTTCATTCTCCAAAACTACAACTGGGCTATTGTCGTTTAAAGACATCTCATCTTTAGTATTTATAAAATGAGCTGTTTTACTTATTTTTTCCTTTGATTTTTCTATATATGTGGTCGTATTATTGTTTAAAAAGGCGATTTCCTCATTTTCTATGTGCGAATTGGCCTCGTTCACAACAAAATCAGATGTGCTGTCAATTTTTGGACTCTCCTGGAGATCAGAAGTAGATACGACAACGTTAATACTGTAACCTCCGTTTTCGCCTTCTTGCTCCTGAAATATACATGTTTTAAAATATGTCTAATGTTAATTGATTATCCAAGTAACAACCTTGTTTAAAGCCGCTTGCAGCCTATGAACTAGATAGCCTTCAGACCTCACAACGACGCCTGGAGGTTCTGCCATACATTTATGAGTCCTTTGGCTTATCTGTAAATTTATTCAATTTAAATTCAGTTGATATGTCGATTAATTAAATTTATTACCTTATATCTAAAACATTTATTACATGCTGTACATTTGTACGGCATTACACCAGTATGAATTCTTCTGTGTACTAAATATGACACTCTTTGCCTAAAAGCTTTACCTGAAATTTAGAAAAGTGTAATTATGATTTTAATAAGTCTAAACAGGTGTCCATGTAATTACAACAAATATATTTTATGGTGTTATTTATTTTTTTAAAAAACACAAGAATATGCAATGGTTACTCACTCAAATTAAACACAAACGTTAAGTTACTTCTTCAATTGTGTTAATGCATAGAAGAAACTTCAAAAAAAATCTTGTTAGCTTAAAACCTAGCAAAAAGGAAAATAATTATAGACAAAATGCTCCAAGCGACAGCAATTTTTCTTTAAGAAGGGAGTACCGCATGTTTCGCATGTAAACGGCTTCTCTCCGCTATGTATCCTTTCGTGGTTATGGAGCGTAGACAACTCTTTGAAAAGCCTTCCGCACTTGGAACAGCAATAAGGCTTGTCGTTCGTATGATACAGCAGGTGTTTGTGGTACGACTGCTGGAATGTAAACGACTTGTTGCAGATCTGGCAAGTGTACGGCATTTCACCTGGAATTAGGGCAAGTCAGCAACGAATTTGGGATTTGAAGACTTCACATATTACCTGTGTGTAGCCTCCTGTGTTTTTTTAAGAAATACTTTGTCGTGAATTTCTTTGAACAGATTGAACACTGCCATTGTTTCTCATCATGGACTTTTAAATGTTGCAATAGATGTACTTGCTTTAAATTAAAATGAAAATCATAATTGAAAAGAAAATATCTTGAAGAATCTCTAATGTCTATATCATTTTTGGGTTTTATTGCTCACCTTCTTGAAAAATTTTCCACATATGTTACATGAATGTTCAGGTTTTTTCTGCCCATTTTCAACACCACCTATGATATTTTTAAATATTAAAATTAAGTTAGATTCACACTTTACTAAAATACTTACTAAAACCACCTGCATGCGCTACTCTGTTGTGAATCATGAGACTACTTCGTAGGCTAAATGTTCTTGGACAGTGAGGGCAAACCAACATCTTTCTCTTGCTCCCATCGTTTTCTTCTTTTTTGTGTACAAGCTGTTTGTGCATAGCGAGAATCGTTTTGTTCGGGAATGTGTAAGTACATGTATCGCAGGTGAATGTATTGTTTTCACTTTGTAATTCATCTTTTGGGCGTTCATTGTTTACTCCTGTTTCTTCTAATCCTGTCTAAATTCCAAAAATGTAGAATATTTCAATATTTAAAAAGTAATTATGGGTATATTTACCTCCAAAGCGTAATCTCCACCGGTTGAAAAATCTCCTTTTGTTAATAATTCCTTGCAAGATTCAAATTCTCTTTCGTTACTATTGCTTACAACATTGTCAGGGACTGAAGCAACACTCGGTGTGGAAGGCCATGAATTTATCGATTCTCCGCCAGAACGATAGAACATTTGATCTGGACTTTTATCTGTTTCATCATGGTCAAACAACTCAGAGAACTTTCTTTTACTGGTCTCCTTGGACGCTAACGTCGACTCAGAGATGTTTGTGTTCGTTATAAAATTCCTAGCGTTGATCGTAACATTTTTGAAGTTGAGGGCATCGTTTGCTTTAAGAGACACCAACTGACTGTTCTCAGATCGTATGCAGAATATTGAAGAAGACGTCTGTTCCGAATCGTCCTTCACCAATTCGACTAAATTTCTATCAGCCGCTGTTTCCAAATCGGCGCTGTTGTCAGCTTTCTGCACCTGGCGGACTGCAGAATGGCTAAAAAGGTGTATGGTGAATTTATCTAAGCCAGAAATCACTTGACTGCATATAGGGCAGCATAACATCCTAGAAGCGACATCTAAAAGAGCTGAACAAAGGGAATCAGATGTGTTGAAGCCAGGACGGCAGCATAATGGGCAGGTCACCATTGGTAGGGTCATGGCTAACCTAAAATTAAAATATGAAAATTATGCTATCAATTTTATTTGCAATAAAATGTAATATAAAAATACAAAATAAAATATAATATTATATAATAAACTATATATTATTTATTTGATATTTAAACTAAATGAAAAAATTAAAAAATCGATTAAAAAGAAACAAGAATTCCTGTTTGGAAATAAGTCAGTTAATCAAATATCAAGAAACAAAGGATTTACCAACATAAAAACATAGATTTTGTATATAAGTGTACATTTAGAATTATGTAAAACCTTTGTTGTATATTTTTTATTTTTTTAAACTAGGGGTGTTGATTAGTTAAGATTAATACCCTAACAAGTCAATACTTATCTAAATAAATTATTCAATTTTGAATATTTTGATTTTGGTAGTTTTTCTATCGTGAAAGAAAATTGACCAAATAAAAGATTTTCCTTTAAAAAGTGTCAAATATCAGGATATGGAGTGATGGAAAAATCTAAAAATAAATTATTGGAACAACCTCAATAAATAAAAACCAACAAATGCAACAACAAAAAAAACACATTTAAACTAGTATTATCTAACTCTTATTAATAAGAATTTACCTGAAAAAAAACTGTCTGGCCTTCAATAAAGATCTAAACTTATGTCTTCATTAATTGACCAATTCGAGTCCATTCGAGCCAAATTGGATGTGGATTTTATTTTGTAACGTTCGGATCGGGTAAAATGACAATAAATTATTGATTAATTTTAAACCAGACCCGATGAAATAAATATTTATCGGCGTACGACCTTATTTAAACCAAAATAACTATTTGTAGTAGGGTCAGTAACATAAGACCCAACCTTCCTTTCCTATCAGCATTGTTTACATGTAATTCGCCAGGCAGGCCCAACCTTCCAACCACTCAGATCAATTTTGACGTCAAGAAATTTTTTAAAATTCATTTAAGGGTCAAAACCCATTTCTTAAAAACAGAATACAAAAGTAAAGGAGTAAAATATATATTCAATACAACGATTATAAATAACACAATATTAACAAAGAATGAATATACACCAAAAAGATATAGATGAAAAAGACAATAAACTTCTTATTTTTATTTTATTTTATTTATTTACAGTCCAAACAGGCCAGGTACCCAAGCGTAGGACAGTCAAGCAAGACAACAAAACAATCATTACAATATAAACTATTAAAAAAGGATATAAAAATAAAAATAACAGCAAAGAAGTGCCAACACTTTTAACAAAAAATCAATATTATAAATTGATTAATAAATAGCACAACAAAAGTAATAAATAAACCCTCAAATACATTTTGAAGTTTGTTCAATATTTTTTATTAAAGATTTGAAGGGTTGAGGAGAAGGGGTCCGCACTGATAGTGAATTTATTTAAATAATGCGCAGCTATGGAGATTCTTATAAATAAAACAGCACAAAGATTTAATGAAACACCCTTTATACATATAATGACTAGGAATTATACAAACTAATAATACATATAAGTGATGTAATAAAGTATTACACCCACCTACATAGAACAAAACATATTTGTTTAATGTTATAGTTCTTACCATTTCGAATAGTGTTCAGTTGTTCGGTCACAACATCAGAAAATGTTAAGTAATTCAATAGAAAAAATACAGCAACGATTTATTCACACTATGTGCTTTAGAATTACTAGTACATTCTTGGACATACCTTGTCAAATTACAGAATCCACAGAAGTGCAACCACTAAACACCAAGACGACAAACCAGTGACCTGGTATTTACTTACAAGCTCTTAAATAATATGATTGACTGTCTACTAATTAATTATTCACTAAATTTTAATGTCCACAATGTAATACCAGGCAAAAAATAATATTTACAAAATGTAATTACAATACAGATTATTTAAAATTGTCTGATACCTAGACTCATGGAAACGTGTGATAAACTTCATTAAATTATGACCTTTCCTTAAGTTAATTTAAATATTTTTTGAATAATATGGATTATGAAAATTGCGTTTGATTTGTTTATTTATTTCTGTTGTTATGTATTCTTATTATTACATTTTTTTTTTTTTGCTTGGTCATTTCAGCCCCGAGCGCATACGAAATATTACAGCACACATTCAATACTCATTCACACATACATTGCATTCATCCTATTTGGTAGATGGAGTACTCATTATTCCTCCATCGTCCTGCTTACAATAACAAACTAATCGATGGGGTACTTTCATAAATATTCTGCCATGTCACGTACACAGTTCGAGGGGCTATTTCCCCATCAGCCCCTCTCCATTCACTCTAATAAATACTCTCACAAAACACAGAAACACAAAGCACATATTTTGAGGGCTATATGCAATTTAAAAAAACCACAATTCCCCTAAAAAGCAGAACAGGGGACTCTGATACTCACTACCATGTCTGAGAACTCTTAAATCCGGTAGCATACCTACACACTCTCTGTATGGAGCCAAGGCATGTCAGGCCTCTATTATGCGTGCCACATCAAGCAACCTTTCTCTGCATAAGGGGTACCTGCGTGACATTACATTATTATTCTTATTATTATATAGTGTTATTTCTTTCTCACTTCTTTTACATTCTTATACATATGTGTATTCTGACAAATTACTTACAATTGTTTATTTGGGTTGTTTTTTAATATTTGCATACTTTTAATTATCTTTATGTGTATGTTATTTATATTTCAATTATTCATTATTACATTATGGATAGTTTAGCCTCTTATAGAACTGTGTAGAGATTAGTAACCGTTAATCAATAATTATTCAGATATTGTGAGATGCGGTCTGGCCGATATCTGAATAATTACTCTTATAGAACTTGTGACTAGGTATATAAATAAATAAATAAATGAATAAATAAAATTGTTATGCTTTAAGTAATTGTCATTTTAATGAGAAAACAGAAGTATTAAATAAATCAACACTGTTGCTTATTAATTAAGGTTTTTAGTTGAGATAAAAAACTCAATGGCACGAGCGGGATTCGAACCCACGATCTTCGGCTTGATACGCAGCTGCTCGGACACCAACTTCCCATCTCAACCGCACCTTTTGAATTTTCCCTCCTTTTTGCCATTTTTCAACGATAGCTCAAATGGTAGAGCAGCGGCATATCAAGCCGAAGATCATGGGTTCGAATCCCGCTCGTGCCAATGACTTTTTTATCTCAACTAAAAACCTTAATTAATTGTAATATATTAATTCAATAAGTGGTCAAGCGGACCACGAAATTAGTGAACTGTTGCTTATGTTGTTACAGTCTATCATGCATTGCACTGGGGAGTGTAGTGAAAAATTTGTCCCTTTATATTCAATAAAAAATATTTTCTGATTTCTGAGTACATTTCTTAATTTTCTGAATTTATTTTGAATGGACCCAGCAAGAAGAATTTTTGGAACTATAGATACTTCGGATAATGAAGCCAAGCATTTTATACGAGTGATTTTTGATTTCTTAAAAAAGTAGCTTAAAAATAAAATGACTATCAAAGATGATGCCAAGATCCAAAATGATCTATTTGTTAAATCTAATCAATAATAAATTCTATATGAGATCAAATCATATGGTGATGTGAATCATGAATCCAAATGATCTGAAATGACCAAACTTCATTAAAACGTGTGGTGATTAGTGACCGTTAATCGATATTTATTTAGAAATCGTGAGATGCAGTCTGGTGTGATGTAGGTTTCAGAAAAACATTTTCTTTATCGTGCCAACGTTTCGATCTTTATTGAGATCATCTTCAGGGCCTGGGATTTACAAACATTGTTTACATATTACAATTACATTTTGGATGTAGAAAAGTAATTGTAAATTGTATAAATTCACTTTTCCACATCCAAAATGTAATTGTAATATGTAAACAATGTTTGTAAATCCCAGGCCCTGAAGATGATCTCAATAAAGATCGAAACGTTGGCACGATAAAGAAAATGATTTTCTGAAACCTACATCACATCAGACCGCATCTCATGATTTCTAAATAAACTTCATTAAAACATAGGCCTCAATCAAATTTGCTTTTTCATCAACGTGTTATGAACAGTTATCAGGCCAAGAAAATTTAACAAAACCCATTTGAGAATGAACGTTAGGTTTCTTTCCTAGGAGGAAGATTTAAATTGATGTATTATTAAATTCATAATTATTATTTGGCTTGATTTTAGTACCAATAGTTATCTATGCTACAGATTCTAAATTTGTGAGTCATTCACAAAAACAAAAATAAAAATGCTTATAAATTATTTTGAATCACGTTAATTTAATTAGCCAAAGGTAGTGGGTTCGAATCCCATCATCTCAACCAAGACCTTAGATAAAAAGTATAATTAATAGGGCCAATTATGACTGCTAAACTATATGGATTAATATATTAATTTAATTACTTTGAAAAGATAGTTCTTTCTCACATTTTGTTGTTTTCTATGATCCGAATTTCGAGCATTAAACGCTCATCATTAGAGTGAAGGAGTTATAAACACATCCCTCAACTTGAATTGTAAGAGTCTGTCACTAGAGTCAGGATGTCTAATAGTCTATTCTTAAAATTCATGACAAGAGAGGTGTTTGTAACACCTTCAACCTGATGATGAGTGTTTTAATACTTGAAATCTGGATTGTTGAAACCAACAAACTGTAAGAACTATCCACAGCCACTGGCAATGTTGGGACTGAGTTGGTCTTCTAGAAAAATTGAGATCACTTATAAAAAACTTAAATATGTCAATGGGTAGACATATTTAAGATTGTTTTACCCTGATGATGACATTAAAATAAGTCAAAAGCTCGGCAGTAACTAACGAACTTTACTTTCTTCTTTTAAACCATTCTACCAGAGGGTTGAGGAGAACTATTTTTTAAATTAGTTGAACAATTTAACTATCTCACCCCACCTTTATCATTTCAGTTAATTTAATTTATGTATGGCTATAGATAGAACTTCAATCATCAACCGTCAAACAACTTCATAAGAGGTTGACATATGAACACTTTTGAACCAAAGTCATATGTGTCCTTGATATAAATGCTTTGTGCTAGATGCAAAAATGCTTCATTGCATGTTTTATTGCACATGCGTTTTTGTTTTTATCCTGTGTTCTTATTCTAATGCTTGTTATTTTAGAAAAATAATTAATCAACCAATTAAGTTTAATTACTTAATAGTTTAGAATCATATTATGATGTATATGCCAATGAACGAGCTATTTCAGCCATACTGTCATTTGTTAAAAAATAAATAAATAAGAATAGTTGAACATAAAATTTGACCATAAATTGTTAGAAACATAGTGCTGTTTATTTCAAGTTTAGATTTCTTGTAAATAGTGAAAAAAAATCAAAAGCTCCCAGCAGTCAGTTTATATTTCAAAACAAAACAGGCCATTTCGATTTTGTGGCTGTGGTCAGCTCCACCACCACATGAACTGTACAATACCAAACTCGCCGTCGGAAGAGAAAAATACAAACTTGACAAAAAAATATATCATCCTAGAAAAATGATCATTCTCACTCGATTAAGAGTAGGGCATGCAAGGTTGACACGTAATCCTTTTGGGGCAAAGCCGTATTTGTCCCCAAAGTAGATGCTTTATGCTAGATGCAAAAATTCTTTATTGCAGATGCGTTTTTGTTTTTATTCCTGTGTTCTTTATATTCTAATGCTTGTTATTTTCGAAAAATAATTAGTCAATCAATTAAGTTTAATTACATAATATGTTTAGAATCATATTATATATGTATATGTATATGAACAAGCTATTTCAATCATACTGTCATTCGTTAAAAAATAAATAAAATAAGAATAGTTGGGTAAATAATTTGACCATAAATTGTTAGAAACATATTGCTGTTTCAAGTTTAGCTTTCTTGTAAATAGTGAGAAAAAAATTAAAAGCTCCCAGCAGTTAGTTTATATTTCAAAACAAAACAGGTCATTTTGATTTTTGTGGCTGTGGTCAGCTCCACCGCCACACGAACTGAACAATACCAAGCTCAACTTCGGTAGAAAAAAAAAATCGACTGATCGTTTCTCAAGTTGTTTACGAGTCGAGCACCAAGTCCGGAAGAGGCTGTTGTCAGGCAGGATTCCATCGCCTTGCCTGACAACACCTGACCGGTGACCGCCCTTCGTCGGACAGGTAGCTGGCCCAGCTTTGGCCAACCGTCGCCAGTGGCGTCTGCCTTGAATTTCATTTCGGTTCTGTTGTTCTCGAAATGTGTGATTAGGACATTAGGTAGATAGTTACGAACACTGCTCTTCGCTCAGGTCGATTCGTCAAGTCTCGCTTTGACCAGTATCACAAGTCCGAGTCTGACTTCTCGTCCGAGCGATCCGACTCAACCGTTTAGCCCTTTGCGTACTTTTCGACCAGTTATCTCTTTTTTTCCCCTCGGTTTTGAAAAAAAAAATGAGCTTGGCTCCTCTATAAGCTAATTAAAAACCAAGGTGAGGAAGAGATTAAAACAAACACACACACATACACTCGTACAAAAAAAGAAGACTATAGAATAGGAACAATGGCGAGTTGTTGGGTTGTATAGTGAAGTTTACGACATTCCCAGAGTTGCATATAAGAAAATCTCAGGTAAGGCTCAAACAACTTCTTACTCTGTTAAGCACTTAACTTTAACCTTTCTCAACCGTATCTCATTGATCTTAATAAGGTAAAGATAACGTAGCTCTTTATTTAATATTTTCCCTTTTTTTTTGTTTTAAACCATTGTCCTTGTTTTCAAGCCTTTATTCCATTGTATTTATAGACCTTTCAGCATGATATTCGTGCATCCTGCAACTATTTCCAAACCTTTTTTTCAGTTCTTAACATTAAGCCTTTTAAATACTTTATCTATTTACTTGTTTTATTTAAATTTGCATCATAACAGGAATTTAAAAAGGAAGCAAGACAAACTCAACAAACGGATCTTTAGGTAGTAAAAATTTTGTTTAACTCACGACTAAAAAGTAATAATTGATGAATTAAAACAAATTAATATTTCAAACTTTAATCAGGCCTGAAATAAAATCTTTCTGTAATATGTAACAATTTATAAACTTTCACACAAAGACAAAAGCTTAAAACTTATCGACAAAGGAATTTTTCTAAAAGTTATTTTTTGGCCTTGTATGTATTGAATTAATATTAAAATCAAACCTATAAGTTTTTAGCTAATGAAACAAGCTTAATACTCATCAACAATTTGATCTAATTGATTTTTTTTTCTTGCCTCATGGCAGAAAATGTCTCCATTATGAACTAAGATATTTAATGTTTCAATCTTAGAGAAAGAACTTTGATCAACTGTTTTCTGCTAAAATAATCTACCCTTGTAATTCATAAATTTTCTATCAAACAAAAAAAGCACAATATTCATCATTCAAGCTAGATGATCTTTTGGCCGTGGTAGTAATTTTTGCCTCATGGCAGGAAATTTCTCTACTTTGAACTAAAAAATTTAATTTCTATCAGGTGAACTACATGAATTCCTATAGGATATAATCCAATGTATGTCATAATAATGTATAAATTTTCAGCCATTGAAGCAAGCCTGAAACTTATAAATTCACATAACATTGGGTAATAATAGTTTTTCTCCCCATCAGGGTTTAAAACGTGTCACTTGGGAACTCAAAATTGAAAAAGCCATGCTTAAAACTTAACAATATACGGCTGTAAAAGTTGTTTTTGATATCTTGCATGAAAATGTTGCAATGATAAACAACAAAATTGACTATTTTAATTTCAATTGGACCCAAATTCAGTTCTATACTATAGCAATTTATAAATTTTTAACCGATAAAAGTTATTTTTTAGCCTCATAGGTAAAATTAATGAATTAATGTTAAGATCAAATCTCTTAATTTTTTATCAAAACTCTCAATACTTACCAACATATTGATCTTATTGAATGTTTTTGTTACCTTATGGCAAAAATGTCTATTGTGAATTAAGAAATATATTCAATCTCAGTTAGGAATGAACTTCATCAACTGCTTTCTGCTACAATAATCGACGATTCATGAATTTTCTGCAAAGAAACAAGCACAAACTTCATCAGTAAGTTGTCTTTTGGCTGTGATTGTTATATTTGCCTCATGGCAGGAAATTTCTCTACTTTGATCTAAGAAATTTAATTCTTATCAGAGGAACTCCATGAATTCCTGTAGGACATAATCCAATCTAGGTCTAAATAATTTATAAATTTCCAGATTGAAGTAAGCCTGAAACTTATCAATAGACATAATTTTGGACAATAATAGTTACTTTGTGTCAGGGTTTAAAATATTTCACTAGGGAAATCAAAATTGTCAAAACAAGCAACATGTATCGATTTTTAGGCTGTAAAAGTATGTTTTTTTTGGTGTCATGGGTTAAAATGACTGAATGATAAGCTAAAAAATTTGCTTTTTCTATCTTCATTTGAACCACAATCAATTCTATACTATAGTAATTTATCTATTTATTAATGATTATTTGGCGATCGTGAGATGCGTTCGGGTGTGACGTAGGTTTAGAAAAACATTTTCTTTATCGTGCCAATGTTTTGATCTTTATTGAGATTATCCTCAGGGCCTGGGATTTATAAACATTGTTTAAATTAGACAGTTACATGTAGGATGTGAAAAAATGAATTTATACAATGAACAATTTATACAAAGAAATTTTAGACTCAATCAAAGCATACTCATTTGTACACTTTCTCTACTTTGATTGAGTCTAAAATTTCTGTATAAAAAAAATTCGTTGTATAAATTCATTTTTTCACATCCTACATGTGTTTGTACAATTTAAACAATGTTTATTAATCCCAGGCCCTGAAGATGATCTAAAAAAAAGATTGAAATGTTGGGACGATAAAGAAAATATTTTTCTAAACCTATGATACACCAGACCTCATCTCACGATCTCTAAATAATCATTAATTAATGCCACTAAACACCACATATACCTATTTATTAATTTTTAGCCGAGGAAACAAGATTAAAACAGCTAATGTTTGGTGTTGTTATTCCATAAAAGTTATTTTGGCAAATTTTATTTTTAGTTATTTTTAGACCCACAGCAAGGATATTTTTTTAGTTTCTATGGCTTAGTCATCCAGTATAATTTACAAAATAAAAAAATAATTAAATTTATCATGACCGAAATCAAATTTTCATGGGGCATTTGAGGAACAAGCTTAAAATCTGTAATGTAATATAACTTTTGATTTTGTTTTACATATCAACTGAAAACTGCAGTTTTTCACATCATTAGTCATACCATTTAATTAACGAAACTAAATTTTGTAAACATTATTTGTACGGATCAATATCATAGTTTCATATTCAGGGGTCAATGAACCATGTGGAATACCTTTAGACCAAAATAGTTACTATTCATTTTTAACAAAGGAAATGAGCTTAAAATTGATCAAAATGGGGATTTTGAGCTGTATTAGTTGTTTTTGAGCTTTAGATTGAAAATGTATACTGAACAACCAAGAACTTTGACCTTTGGACATCAATGATCATTAAGTTTAACACAATTTTTCTTTTTTTAATTGTTTTTAGTGCTGTCACTCATTGCCATAGAACATCTATTAATAAATTCTGGGGAATGAAATCTATGAATCCTCTAGACCACAATTAAATTTCTACTATAATGATTGAAAAAAGTTATAAACACTGTTCATTTTTGTTGTCTTATCTGTAGCCATCCAGTCGAATAACGATTTTTTTTTTGCACTTACTGTGAGTAGGAACTACCTTTTTAAAAAGATTGAACAACACACTCACTCCACCATTTATTATTTCCACCATTAAAATTATCTAGACTATAATCTCTACTGCTGTAATTTATTATTATTGAAGGAAAAAAATCTTAAAATAGTTAGCAAAAACATTTTCAGATAATAAAATGTAAGTTTGTTGAGGATGGCCGTGGGTTTATAATTCTTTGGAGTTTAATTGGGATCAGTCCGGAGTGAAGTGGAGAAGAAAACCAAAACAATTCCCTTCATATCCTGACGTTTTAAGATTTTATTGACTCTTCTGAGGTACTTCTACATGTGTTTTTCCCCCCAAGTGGATTGTTTTGGTTTTTTTTCTCCACGTCACTCTTGACTGTTCTCTATAATACTCCAAAGAATTATATAAAATATCTTAAAATTGTTCAAACTTAAAAATCATTAACAATAATTTTAGGCTACAAAAGTTATATATGCCTCTATGCCTCATATCTTACTGAGTAATTAAGAAATTTGAACTTTTGTTGTCATTAAATTATGTAAAATATATTAAAAAAATCAATGTCATTAGATTTGAATAAGTGAAGATCAATATATTTTAGTAATTTGTACATTTTCACCCATAGTTAAAAATGCCTAAAACACATTAGTAGCTTGTAGAATTAATAAAAGATATGGTTGAATAATTATTCCTCCAAAGTAACAATCATCATCTGTCTATCATTAAAGAAATATGAAAAAGAAAATATAATAATTCTTGCGCTTGTCAGTGTGTGCATGTTTGTTTTTGAATTGTTGAACAAATTTGAATTAACTGAAGTTGATTTGATCTCTTAGTATAAATTTATCTTTCTGAAATGTTTCAACTTAAGTCTTTCTCGTCTTAAGTTTTAAAATTAGTTATTTGCACATATTTCAAATATTCAAATTCAAATCGTTCATAGGTTCAATGGATAATTTTGTGAAACAAACTACTAATAATAATTTAAAAATAACAAACCTGAAAATAACATTAAATTGACCATTAAAGGGAAAGGTGTTATTTTTTATCCCCTTGGCTAAAAATGTCTCATTGAGGCACAATGAAACTTGATCTTTTAATACCTATAGCCTTACAGTCAAATTGACCTAAAAAACAAATAATTTTTATACTATTTTTTTTTATTTTGTATGTTTGTGTTGTCATAGAATAAGGTAAACTTTAAATTTGCCTATGTGTTAATTGTGTCACACGAATGTTCTCCGTGTGTAAGAAAAGAGTGAATGTGTGATATTTGTTTGATTTACAAGATATGATAAAACGACGATTCACCGTTGAGATTACAAGGCAGTTGTCATGTAACGACCACGACTTATAGAAGGAGTATGCAAGGAAAATCTTTTGCGTAGAATGGAACTTTTCAAAGTAGAACAAATTTTCCAGCTCCTTTGATCTTATAACAAATACTTTTAATTCGCAATTATAACAATATTCTTTAATTTAATCCACTTCTTAATAAAATGCTCAGCAGTCTTAAATCATGCAATACTGGTCACTAAATTAAAAATATTCAAAATAAAACTAGGAACAATTTTTTCATCTGAATATTATTCGAGTCCGTTTTAGATTAACAGAAGAGAAAAAATTGTTGATTTCACCTTGTTTTACAAGATAATTATAATTTTCTCATTTGATGCAATATCACTTGAATAGTCAAATGAACAAGTTTTTAAACAAACTCAAGTCAACAAAAATAAAACGTTTTGATCTTTAATTATTAAAGATCAATTTAAAAACAGTCAATTTCTCTTTTCTTTTTTTTCTAGAATATTAGTCAGCTAGTATTTATAGGTTCTTTTTCAGAGTGAGATAGCTTTTGTAACGCACGCTTGTAAAACAATTTCCTTCTCCCCTGTAAACTTTTAAAACAGAAAAAATAAAAACCAATTAATATTATTATTTTTAATTCTTGGCTTATAATTTATCCAACTTGAAAACTGGTTGTCATCTGAGATGAGTCATAATGATTCAACGCTTAAAATAAAAGGAAAAATAGCATGTCAAAATGTAAAGCAAATGAGTTTTTTTGTTAATTGGTTATTTAATTATTATCAAAATAATTACAGAAATGGAAACAATTTTAAATTTTCAGCCGGCCCGCATATCATATTTTTGTACAATTATCACTTTTTTATCATTTATGTAGGTCACCAATGTTTCAGTTCATTTCATGATCGTAATTTAATTAATCGTAGGTACCATTCAACATAAAAGAACTTACTTTGGTGTGAGAAATTGCCATTTAATTTAAAGTAAAGAAACAATTATATAAAAAAATGTGTTACAAAGTATAGTGTTTCCTTGGTTTTTTAAAGTGGAAAGATATTCATTAATTTTTGTTTATCATATAATTTAAAAAGTTAAACAATAAGGGCTGATCTATCCAAATGACCCATATTAAAAACAAAAAACCGGCTTTTTGAATACATAATCTTTACTTGAAATTTGAAAGAAAATTTTAATTATATTCTGATTAATCATAATTATATTCCATTCGGAGTATTTTTTTAAGCATAAGTACTTGTAATGTAAACTATTATCACGTTTTGATAAAATAAAGAGTTAATTGTAGTTAAGTATGCATGGAACATATCCTGTGCAACCATAAGAAAAAATTAAACGTTGAAAGACATTATTATGAACAATTATAATAAATATATAACTATAATCGTTGGCATAAATAATTTATAAAACACAAGCTTAAATCGTCAATTAATTCTGATCTATTAATCGTTGTTTATTAAGAGCCTAGTTGTACTTTTTGGCATTTTTTGTCTTTAAAATGAATTGCATTGATAACTGAAAAATAAGTTCCTTTCTTTTTAACGAAGACAGTCCAGCAAATACATACAAAAACAGGCAAACAGACAACACACGTAGTAAACATATTGTTGGGAAGCCCACTTCAAGATATACAAATGTAATTAACACTGAAAAGGACTTATGTCATGATGTCGAAAACATAATGTTAATAAAAAAAATTCCATGCTGCAGCATATTGTTCAACAACCTACAGTACATAGTAAACCTTACTTTTGTGTTTTTACTTGTACAATAGCATTTTTATTTTTTATTATGTATGTATTTTTTTAAATTCATTGTAAGGCTTGAATTGAAAATAATTATTATTAATTATAGAACAAAAAAATTAATACATTCAAAATCATACAAATACAGAAGTAGTATATATAATAGGCATATCCTATAGTAAAACTTAGAAAAAATTACAAAGAAATACAAGAAAAGCTACCAACAACAAAATTATATACAAACATAGACAAATACAAACATTAAAACAACTCCCCAAAATACAACCACTTACCACTAAAACCAAAAACAAAGGCTAGAATGCCATGAATTCACTTGCAAACAGAAGAACAAATATACAAAATACATACATACAAAATCAAACTAATAAACTGAAAAGAAAATCAATAAAATGACCAAACATAAAAACACAAACTGATAAATATACAAAGACCCAACATATAATCACAAATAATATATACAGAGAAATACTTGTTTATAAATAAAATAGTTCCAGAAATAAAACTGCATTGAGGATGTCACAAACTGTCAAATGTCACAAAAAATTAAATACCGTTGATTATTTTACCCGGTTTCAAAAGTGGGATGAAAATTGTGAAGAAATAAACTAAAAAAGTCATACAAGCAACCACAAATAAAATATTCTGAGAAATAAATACAAAATCAAACAAATAATAAGTCAATGTCAAACAAATCATTAACAAAAACAGATAAATATAGAAACAGGCCCAGTGAACAATTACAAATAAAATATACAAAGAAATACATACAAAATAAGACAAATAAACTCAATAATGTTAATTAATTATTCAGAAATCGTGAGATGCGGTCTGGTGTGATGTAGGTTTCAGAAAAAACATTTTCTTTATCGTGCCAACGTTTCGATCTTTATTGAGATCATCTTCAGGGCCTGGGATTTACAAACATTGTTTACATTTAACAAATACATGTAGGATGTGGAAAAAAGTGAATTTATTCAATGCAAAATATATTTTTTATATTCAATTAAAGTGTTTGTCTTCTGTGTAATTGTGCCATTTTTGCGTGTCGTGTTGAGAGTGCCAGGCCCTGAAGATGATCTCAATAAAAATCGAAACGTTGACACGATAAAGAAAATGTTTTTCTGAAACCTACATCACACCAGACCACATCTCATGATTTCTGAATAATTATCGATTAATGGTCACTAACCACCACACACAATGTTAATTAAAGTAGTTTCAGGGGACTGTTCAGCACAGAAGCTCTTGTTTATCAAGAGCACTGTCGATAGGTGGTCCTCAGAGGACCTGACTCATACAAGAAGGATCAGCCTCACCCAATTAAGAATAAGACATACGAGGTTGACACACGTACACTTACTTTTGGGGCAAGCTGATTTGTGTCCAGCATGCAGAGAAAAGTTGCTAAATGTGACCCACCTAATTGAAAGATGCAATGGCTCCATATAGAGAGCATGTAGTAGTGCCACTTGATATGTGAATTGGGCTAAAGCACAGCAGTGAGAATCTGTGACCCTCGTTCCAATTTTTGGAAGAAATAGGTTTGTTTTACTGTCTGTAGTACCAAATAGATATCTCGTTTTGTGTATATTGAGACTTAAAGTATTTATTAGTGATTATTTGGAGGATATGAGATGCAGACATAGTTTTAGAAAAACATTTTGTAAAACTACATCACATCAGACTGCATCTCCAAACAATCATCAACTAACGGTCACTAAAGTCCACATGGTATTTATTAGCTTGAATGTGTTGTGTGAAAAGGGCCATTGGCGGAGTACTGAATAAATCATACACCTCCAATTAGATAGAGAAACATGTATTACTCCACCACCCTAACTGAGTAAATGATATAAAAGATGATTTGATAAGAAATTGATATTGACAATTTATGATAAGAAAGAATGTATTTAAGAGTGTGTGAGAGTGTGAATGGATTTAGGAACTGATTGCATTGGGGGTTGAAATGACCAAGCTGATGATAGACAAATGAAACTGATGTCTGACCCCGGACTGCCAACACCCATGGTGGGTGATTCTCGAGGTTACCAGTAATTTATTGTAAATTACAAACACTGGAATCGCTGATGGACTGTGAGAATTGATAGGTTCATCTCAATACATGTGTGTACGTATGTATACATAAGATTTCAAATTTTTTAAATCAGTAATCACTAAAGTAGCTCCAGAAATAAAACTGCATTGAGGGTGGTGCAAGATGTCAAAATGCCACAAAAATGTCAAAAAAAATTAAGTACAGTTAATTATTTTAATTCAAAAACAGACTAATACACAAAGACCTGGCAAACAACAACAACAACAAACACAATATATAGAGAAATATCTGTAGATGTAGATGTTTGGTCAGGGTTTAATATACTGCACCCTTTAAGAGCTATTGGGGGATACAATTCTATGCCCATAGCACACTGGTGAATTCTAATTCATCAAGGAACTTGATTAGAGGCGCCGTTTCAGTGGTGAATTTCTTCTACATGCACACTGTACATCCCAAAACACAAACACTTCCTCCTGCGAGCAAATGTCGCACCGTAGTTTGTTAGTAGGTGTATTGGTGTCTCATTTACTTCTCTACAGAAACTGCAAGTGCCGTCTTGGATTATACCAATTTTCTTTATAAGTCCGTTTAGTTTGCAGTGTCCTGTTAAGAATCCAGTGAGGATTCGCAGTTTTTCCCTGCTTCCTTTGATACATTCTATCACTTCTTTCTTTCCGAAATTTGTTAGGAGGTTCTTGGATTGTTTGTGTCCAATGATTGAATTCCATTGTTCCCTCATTTTCTTTTTATCCTTCTGTTTGAGGTAGAGAAATATATACTAAATCGGACAATAAACTCAGAAATTCGATTGAACAACTAAATACAAAAACAGAAAAATAGACAAAGAAAGACCCAACAAACAACCACAAACAAAATAAACAGAGAAAGTATATAAAATTAGATAAATACAAAAAAACAAAATAAACAGAGAAATGCGGCCTAAGATCTATGAAAAACGCTTGAAATGAATATGAAAATCCAAGCAAACGGACAGTCTTAATCTTATAGAAAATACAAGGAAAAACAAAAAATATATCTCGAGATGTATGTAAGATCATTTTCAGGCATATTATGTTAACTACAATATTATGCTGTTTAATTTTAAAAAAATAAATAAATAAACATCTAAAGCATGTTTTGCATTGGATGTTTTTTATTATTTATTTATTTCTCGTCGGATGTGTCAAGAACCAAAAGGTGGAATTTGTTGCTTTATTACAAGGCTAAAAATATATTAAAAGTTTTAAGAATTACGTACCAATTACGACTAACTCCTTGGTTTAAATTTGTGTGAAATGTATGCTAAGATTAATTAATTAATTTTTTGCATGTTAAAGCTTGATCTTTAAAAAATAAAGTATAGGGTTGTCTTTACTTTCAATCCAGTTTCTTATGCGTTTCAGGGTTATTGTGATTTTCTTTTATTTGAACTAGGTTTTTAAAGGAAAATTACAGCATAAAATTTCAGCATATTGTGAAGTGAGAGTAGCAGGAGCGACTCGAAGGAGGTGCGAGGTAGATTTACGTTGGCCAGCCTGGACGTCAGACCGTCCCAACTCCAAGTGCTCACTGCTCAGTGTCAGTGTTGCGCTCAATGGCCGTTTCTGCTGTCGTTCGCAGTTGATGGTCTCGTCTGTCTTTCGTCTCGTTCTTCGTCGTCTCAGGCCCAGGCATCTCGGCGTATTCTGCAGCTGGTTACCGTTCGGCAGGCATCGAGCGTCCCTAGCCGTCTCACACGGATCCCGAAGGAATCGTTAGGGAAATAAGGTGACAGAATCGGCCAGTCGGATCGGGCCCCCGTTTGTGTGTTTCGATCCTTTGTTTTTTCGAGGTTGTCGTCGTCTCTGGAAAACGCGACGAGGGCTGGCCTTTTAATCATTTTCTCAATCCTTTTGTCTCGTCCTTTCCTAACGGGCCCTGGAAAAGCCCACTGTCATTCCTCCGTCGATCAACTTTCGCCTTTTTGCCTTATGATCCTCGCACGTTTTCCTTAGAACGGATTTTTTTTTTTTTTTACTTTTTTTCTTATTTTATTTTCTTCGTTAGAGACGAAAAAGGATGCGTGTAAGCCTCGTTTCGCCTATTTTTAAAACCTCGTCACTCATATAGACTCGTTAAATTTTTACAGATTATACAACACGCTCTTTCCACTTTCCCGTTAAAAAAATACATTCTTTTTATAACAAAGAAACTCCCCGGATATCGTTTTCTAAAAGGGACGAATTTCCTCACTTCGCATATAACTTGGAAAGCTCTTTTACACGATATCAATCGAATACTTTGTTCGAAACAATACACAAAAACTGCGTTATAAATAGCATATAACTTGAGTGTATACTTTGGCTACACTTTCTGATATTTCACTTATGTTGGAACAGGAACTATATACTTTAAAATTTTCACCGTCCTTAAAGCTTATAAAATCACTAATAATGAATATTGTACACTAAAATAAATTTTATGTGGTTTATTAACTTTTTTAAAGTAGCACTCACAAGCCGATCATAAACAGCATAAACTTTCTTATAATTCACTTATGTTGAAACAGAAACTTCATACTTCAAATTTTCACAGATCCATAAAGCATATGCAATAGCTAATCATGAATATTTTTCCAAAAAAAAACATCCTATTCTGTTTATGGTTTATTAAATTTTGTAAATAACTCAAAAACTGATCATACATAGCATAAATTTGTTGATAATTCACTTATGTTGGAGCAGAAACTACTTCTTGAAACTTTTCACAGATCCATAAAGCATATACAATCGCTAATCTTGAATATTTTGCAAAAAAAAGACCACCTATTCTGTTTGTAGTTTATTAACTTTTTTTTTTAAATAGCATTCAAAAACCGATCATAAATAGCATAAACTTCCTGATAATTCACTTATGCTGAAACAGAAACTTCATACTTCAAATTTTCACAGACCATAAAGCTTATACAATCACTAATAATGAATATTTAAAAAAAAAAATGTTGTATATTAACTTTTGGAAAGTAGCACTCACAAGCCGATTATAAATAGCATAAACTTTCTTATAATTCACTTATGTTGAAACAGAAACAGATCCGTAATGCATATATAATCACTAATGATAAATATTTTGCAAAAAGACGGCCCTTCTGTTCTGTTTATGTGGTTTGTTAACTTTTTGAAATCGCACTCACAAAACCAATCATAAATAGCATAAACTTTCTGATAATTCGTTTATATTGGAGCAGAAACTTCATATTTCCAATTTTCACAGATCCATAAAGCATATAAAATAGCTAATCATGAATATTAAAAAAAAAAGACCATCCTATTCTGTTCATGGTTTATTAACATTTTAAATAGCATTCAAAAACCGATCGTAAATAGCATAAACTTTCTAACAATTCATTTATGTTGGAATAGAAACTTCATATTTACAATTTTCACAGATCCATAATGTATATACACTCAGTAATGATGCATATTTTGCAAAAAAGACCATCCTATTCTGTTCATGCGGTTTATTAAGTGTTTTTTTTAAACTGCACTCAAAAATCGATCATAAATAGCATAAACTTCCTGATAATTGAATTATGTTGGAACAGAAACTTCATATTTACAGTTTTACACATCTCAAAGCATTTACAATCACTAACCATGAGTACTTTATAAACAAATAGGTCCTTCTTATTCTGATTATGTGGTTTCTTAACTTTTTTTTAAAAAGCAGTCAAAAACTGATCATAAAAGCACAAATTTTCTGATAATTCAATTATATTGAAACAGAAACTTAATATTTAAAATTTTCACTGACCATAAATCATTCACAATAACTAACGATAAATATTTTACAAAAAGACTTTTCAATTCTGTTTATGTGGTTTATTAACTATTTTTAAATAGTACTCAAAAACTGATCATAAAAGCAGAAACTTTCTGATAATTCAATTATATTGAAACAGAAACTTAATATTTAAAATTTTCACTTACCATAAATCATTCACAATAACTAACGATAAATATTTTACAAAAAGACTTTTCAATTCTGTTTATGTGGTTTATTAACTATTTTTAAATAGTACTCAAAAACTGATTATAAAAGCAGAAACTTTCTGATAATTCAATTATGGTGAAACAGAAATTTAATATTTAAAATTTTCACTACCATAAAGCATTCACAATAACTAATGATAAATATTTTGCAAAAAGACTGTCCAATTCTGTTTATGTGGTTTATTAACTATTTTTAAATAGCGCTCAAAAACCGATCATAAATAGTATAAACTTGCTGATAATTCACTTATGTTGAAGCAGAAACTACTTGAAACTTTTCACAGATCCATAAATCATATACAATCACGAATGGTGAATATTTTGCAAAAAAAAGTCCATCCTATTCTGTTTATGTGGTTTATAAACAACACTCAAAAATCTGTCATAAATAGCATCTACTTTCTGTTAAGTTACTTATGTTGAAACATAAACCACATATAGTCACATCCTGCTCGTGACATTAACTTTTTCATTTCAACCAAAACCTTACATAAAGTTTAATAATTTGAAAGAAGTAATTTGGTCATTCAGACCATTAAACATAATGGATTTAATAAACCACATGTTGAAACTTTTCACAGATTCTTACCTTGCTTCCCTCAGTAAGGTTCTGTGTGTCAACAAGTATAGAATAATCTCATTGCTGAGAGCCTCTTCTCAGGTACTGCGAGCATGATCCCGCTCCAGTCTCTTCACTTTTAGATAAAACTTCCAAAGAAGCAGTGTGTTGCTTAAAACTGTAAACAACGGTGTTTTATTTAAATTTTCCACTCTAACTAGCACTAAGATTAATAACTTATGCTATGAACTTGAATTTTAAAGTAAAGAGGGTAGAGGTCGATATCACGCTCTCTGAACCTCACTTGAGAAACGAAGATCGTTGAACATCTTGATAGGGTTAAAGCCCCCTTACGTGTATACATCTTAATTTCACCAAGTTGAAACAGAAACGACATACTTGATCCTTCTGAACCATAAGCATATAGAATTATTAACAATAATTGATATGCTGCAAAATAGCCCAACTTTTTGGAGTTCATCTTTGTTGAAAAAAATGCACAAAATTTATTTATAAATAGTTTGATTCTAATTTCTGATGTTTCACCGATGTTGAAATCTTTACCTACATACCTGAAAGAGAGCACAAGATCTTAATAAGGATGAATGTATGGAGACTTTGTTTTTGTGTGGTATTAACAGAAAAACAAATTAAAAGGAAACTTGTATCCTATTGAATAATTTGGTTTTCTAATTGAACTTGACTTAGTCTTGTTGAGACACCAAATGATTTTTAACCAAGTATTAACCATTTGAAAATTGGAACTTACAGTAACTTATCCTGTGGTGTTGATTATAATAATGGGCTGTTTAATTTTGGAACACATCTCAGCTGGCATTATTTTATTTTACAAAGAGAAAATATACAATATTCATTATTATATTATATATATTGTAAATATAGTTTTTTTTTTCTAATTGAAAACAGTTAATACAAGTTTTCCTATTCTAGGATCAACATTGTATTGCAGCCTGATTTTACGCAAGAAATTTTAATATTGTTTTATTTAATTTGTTCTGATTCAAGTCACTTGATTTTAAAAAACAAGTGTTTGTTGTTAAACTTTTGATTATTTTGCTATCTTGGCAACATGTACCGAACAGTGATTTGCTGACATGACAAACTTAAAGACCGACTCGGCCACTCAAATCGTCAGTACTCTCTAATTTAATCCCATTTTTATTTATGTTAATTGACTTAAGAAATTAAGTCCCCGCTTGTAGTTTCAACACACCAGAGAATAAGCATGCCTTTGTAACACTTCATTAAATGATAGGCAAATGTGTCAAAACGTGATAAACAAGGGAAAAACATTCGTTCTGCAAAATAAAGTATTTTGTAATCTTTAAACATAGCTTGTGGAAAAATTCGTACAATTAAAATAGCATAATTACTGTCTATATTTGATTAACAATTCACATGATAAGTTGTGCTAATACATATTACTAAACAATCAATATAAAATTAATACGGACTGATAGAATTTTCAGTCATTAATTTTTACGCCTTGATCATCCTTGAGATATCTAGAGATGAGCAAGTTGCAAGGAATGATGTTTTAGTTTAAACACTAAGCCTAATAACAGAAGATTATTATAAAAAAAACGCCTGTTTTATTTAACAGCACTGTTTTGTTTTATTAACATTTTATCATTTCTTATCAGTTTTAACAATAATTGATACGAATTTGACAGCCTGGTTTAGATAATATAAAATTCTAAAATGATGGATTCCTTTTAGATTTCATTTGTCTTTTTGTAAATTCATTTCTTGTTAAAAGATGAAAACATAGTATAATGCAAGTGGCTGAACTAAATGAAAAGAAAACAAATATTAGAGTAATTAGTTGTATGCAAAGTGTGATTGTGATGAAAAAGCACTGCAAGCGGGACTTTAACCCACTACATCCGGATTAGTCTTGAGTTGTCGTGACTTTGGTCACCACGACACAAACTCATCATCTCAACCTATAGCTATTTAAATTATCCTCTTCTGTTGCCAATATTCAAATATTGTGTAAACATGGATTATCAGGAATCGACGCCACAATAGCTCAAGTCGTACAGCTTTGGGGTATTTATCCAGAGGTTGTGGGTTTGGTCCCACTTATACACTTTCCATCTCAACCTCACTTTGCATAAAAATAATTAATCAATTTCTTCAAATGAATATACTTTGGCTAATATGACCTACAAAAGTATATAAATACAAATGTTAGAATCATATTATGTACAGTTGGATTATTACTTTAATATAAATAATTGCATAATATGAGTAAACGTACTTTTGATCAATACTGGGTAAATCTATTAATTTTTATTTCATTTGAACACATTAATTCTATGATGTTTGGGGTCAAAGGGTTCGAGTCTATTTTTGTGAAAATTGGATTTTTTGCTTCATTTAAGTCAAAAAGAAATGTCTGGTATTTGAGCAATTTTGATTGGTTAATTTGGACCTAAGTTTAGTGAAATTGCGAGTGGTGTTTGCTAAACATTGAAAAAATTCACACATACCACTTTACCCAAAAACCACAGAATTTTCATTGCAACTACAGTTTCACGTTTATTAAATTTTAACTCATTCTTTTACTTTAGTTTTTAATTTTGAGCAGGTTTCCTTTGTATTCTTGTAATTCCTTTTTCAAAATTCTTTCTCCTCTACCTAAATAGAATTTTGAAATTAGTATGTAGGAAAATTACATATATAAAAAATATAGAAATTTGAAGCGGGTCAAGTTTTGAACATTATGTCAAATTAATCAGATGCTGTATTGAAGGGATGAGATTGAATTGTTCTATTGATTTATTTGTTCTTCCTTGTTCCAGGCTCTTGTGATTGTGTTGTGGCATGCCTTACTGGAGGGAGTTTGGAGTCTATGGCAGAACAGGGTAGGCAAGGGGGTAACAGTCACCTCAATCACCCGCCCGACTCGGTAACTTCAACCCTCAGGTAATTTGCTCGCTACATTTCAATTTTGCGCAATTTTATTTTTAAATGTTGTTTTATCTATTCAATTGTTTTAAATTTAAATTGACAAATATACACTTAATTGATGTAACCACTAGGGAAATTTTATTTGGAGCTATTACCGTTGTTTTATTTCTGTTTTCTAAAAATCAAAAATATGTAAATAAATTTAAATTTTTGCTAAGTCAAAGTTTAATACAAAACTTTTACTATTTCGGCCTGTGGCCATGACGGTTTTGGCCATTGACATGGCAACTCATCACTGAGAGGATCATAGATTTGAACCCAGTGGCACTCTGAGGATTGATATTACTTTGGCTGAATGCCCCTAAAAATCAAACATTGGCCTAATTCTAACCTATTACAAATCAAGCAATCTTTCTTGTGTGTTCTTCTTTCTTTAATTAGTCATCAAAAATATTTTTTTAAAAATCAGGAAGCATACAGAATTATTATCATCCAAGTGGTGGATATGAATGATCACCTCTTCAAATTATTTTATTTAAATTGATTTATTTTTATGGCCTGTCCAAATTAGCTGAAGTATATACAGTGAAACTTCCGTATAACGGTTGAAATATTGTCTGCTGTACAGAGGTGTCCACTTTTGGGATAAGAGTGGAAAAAAATTAGTATTACAAGATAAGCCACAATGAAGACTACAAAATATCGACACCTTTGAACACGGAGGATTTTAGCCTTTCCCATGACCAGAGGGTTTTCAAATTCACCGAGCATATTTGTGCATAAGAGCAAAGTTCATTCCTTTCAAACTTTTCCTCCCAGACACCACTTTTTTTATTTTTATTAATCCCATAGTTTTATCTGGAAGTGCACCAAAAAATAAGGCAGTGTCATCACTTTTTTTTTCTTTCCTTCTTTTTATTATTTACTTCTTGAAAGAATTTAATAAAAAAATATGTAATTAATCCTTTCATTAGATGTTTACTTATTTTTTTACAACGCTATTTCAACTGTTAGGTTATTTGAACCCTTGGGTTGTCAGTGTTTTTGGAAAAAAAAAGTTTATAAGTATGTCGGGTTCAAATGCAGGGCCGCTGAATTCATACCCGGGACCTTTACCTTACAGTGATGAACTCATCGCAATTACAAATGTTTTGAGCTTAAAATCGGTTCAATATTGTTAAAATTTATCTGTCGTTTTCTATAATCTCAGTGTCTATTGATGTTCATCCAATAAATTTGCGTTGTAAATTTGTCGCACTGAAAATCTTTAAAACCCGTTGGCCCTAAATGTTGTGCTTCTTCTAAAGCCTTTTCTCATGTAAGCCGATCAAGACCAGTGGTGTGTTCCCAGCCTGAGCATGGCAAAACCATTCAAATACATCCTGGTCTATGGCCGAATCAAACGTTTTATTCATTCATTATCGTGTTCATAAAATTCATCTTAGAAGTTTCTTTCTATTCTTTAGAATTTCACTTGTCTGGGTCTTTCCGATGGAAAACTTTGCAGCAAGTCTCGCATACTTAGTTTTTGACTTTCACCCACTTTAATTATAGTTTAAGTTTCAAAAACTTGCAGAAAGGCATATTTGATATTTTTGCGTTGAATTTTGAGGTCAAAATGAAAATAAGTATGTAAACTTGTTTGCAAAATGCGAGACAAAGGACTGGATTGGAAGGTGAACAAAACACATAGGCAAAACAGTGGAGTTTCTCAGAAAATTTTAATTTTTGGGAGACTGCTGTCCGCTTTTGGGAGAGTTTTGGGGTCAGAATATAGTTGAAAAAGATGTCCGTGTCCGTTATTGGGTGTAACCATTTTATAGAAGATTTTACAGTGAAGAAACTAGTGGGGAAATGCAAGGGAATCAGAAAGGTTCATTCAAGGGTGTCTGCTTTTTAGAGGTGTCCGTTAACGGAAGTTTCACTGTTCCTTAAAAATTAAATCACGAGTGATCAGTTTCAAAATAAAGCTAAGTACCCAGAACTGCTGTTGGGCTCCGAAGCCATAACACTTTTCATTATAATCTAAAGTTGTAAAACAACAAAAGATTGAACGAAGTAAAAGGAATTGTATTATTTTGCAACAAATGTTTCTTCTTGAAAATTTTTAAATTCAAACCTTTTATTATTTTCTAAAATAAAATATTCGGTTTTTCCTTATTGATCTATATTTACTCTTGATCTGTTGTCAGATGTATTATAATCAAAGTTGATTACCCAAGAGGGCAAAAGTTGTGTTTACTCTTAACAGAATACGCCTCAGTATATTGTTAATCAGAGTTAATGAGTTTCTTCTTTTCTTGTCATAATAAATAATTTCTCTCTACAAGTTAATTATTATAATTTGTAAATTAAGTTCAAATATTTACTTCTTACCTTTAGCATTGGGCGTGGGTTGAAAGTGGGCCGGGGCTTAAAACGGAGGTCTCTTGTGGACAAAACATCGCAACACAACCCCACACAGGCGAATTCATCCGAGGAACATTCCGAAGAGAGAAAACGTCCACGCCTTGTCAGCCACTTACCAGATCAGGAGAGCAGGTTTGTTAATCGATGTCATTTTTTATTCGACACTAACTAAATTACAATCTTGTTAATTTTTTGTCTTTTGTTTAATAGCCAACCGTCAGACGCTACGAGAAAAAAGGGTAGCAACAGTAGTGTAAGTTTTGTGCATTCAAAATAAAATTTTACTTTTAAAAAGATAAATTTATTGAAATATGTAAGAGGAAAGTCTTGTTCATATCAATAAAAAAATAATCAATTGTAAATTTAGAAATTATTATTTTAAAATGGAGACACTCAGTTTTGTTCAGTTGATTCTTTCTATATTAAAAGAAAGTACAGCACAATAGTAAAAGATAAATAAAGAAAGGGATTACGATTAGAAGAAAAAGAGATAAAGAAAATTAAGATCTTCTTTAACATTGAATAGAAAAATAGAAAAGAAAATATATAATAATGTAGTATTTATTTGCTTTTAACAATCAGTGAAGACCTATATCAGATAGTTGATGGGAATTATATTCTCTAGCATTATTTAGTATTTTTATTTTCATACTTTACTTGTTGGCACAAAATCTTATCTTAGCAGTATCATCTCTGATTATCTTTGTTGTATTCTCTCTCACTAGCTTTGTCCATCAGGCAATTTTTGGCATTCTGGTTAAACTATATCAAGAGATTGGTCGTTATTGATGCCAAAGTAATAATAAATAATAATAGCGATTAATGGATGGTCAGAGACGATTAAGCTTATAGTTTCATCACCTTGCACACCTATGTTGTTTCACAATATATCGTATTTTTGCCTGTAGGCCAATTCAAGAAAAGAACGCGATTTGGAATTGAAGGCTAGCCTCAATTCTGACTCTTCAGGTAAGTTGAATCTCATGTTTTTAAAGAGGCATTTTGAAAACTGGTCAATTTTTTTTTATTGTAGAAGTACTTCGTAAGAGGTTTAAGGGAGACTTGCAACAAAAAGGAGGCACCACGGGGAGCCTGGTGCCTCGGGGCCCTGGAAGTGTCGTAGTCGGTACTTCTAGTAACAAAGTGGGGCCATCCGACTACAAACCTTCCACCTCTTTCTTGGGATCCCAAGGGGACAAAGCGGGATCAAAACCGCACAAACAGGATAGAAGGTCAAGGTAATGTCAATGCACGCAATAAAATTAATTTAAAGATGTAATATTTGTAAATGGCTTAATTTTCATTGGAATTATCTTAAATTAGAATAATTAGCCTCATCTACAGGTCTGTGTCCAGTGCGGGAGACAAGTCATCCGCTGGCACAAGTAAAAAAGGCATTTCGAATAAAGGCCACCAAGGCTCTTGCAGTAGCAGTAGTAGTTGCAGTAGTGGTTGTAGCGGTAGCAGGGCTGGTGGAGAGCTTAGCGGTGTGAAGAAACTCCTTAATCATTACTCTCTTCGCTCACAAGTTCAAAACAAACCCTTGTCCAAGCACACTGACCATAAAAACAAGAAACATAGCACAACTCAGGACGCTGCAGGTCACATGACTATCCTTGGTTTTAAGCTAAATCTGTGATGATGAATTTATAACTTTTAATTTGTCTAACAGGGGTAGAGGGTAGTAGCAGTGAGGGAGTTGACAAAGAAAGTAGCTGTAGACGCACAGCAACCACGGGATCCTGTACTTCAACGAGGTGGGTGACATGGTAATATTTTTTTATCGTGTTTTCTCTAGTAAATAAGAAAGAAATATACAAAAATATATAAGTGTCAAACAAATTCAAAGAAAATTTTAATTATTTGTTAAACTATTGGAGACACTTATGTATTACCAAGTACATGGAATTCTTGTTACTAATGTTGCTTTTTTGACGTTAACTACATTTTATTGTTAAGTATTAAGTAATTATTAAAATCATCATAGATCATGTTTGCATTGATCCGTTTCATTGCTTCATTAAAACCTCCATTTTCCAGGGTAGTGACAGAGTCTACAGAAAATAAAAAACCTGTATAAATGGAATTTATTTTTTTGAAGTGTTAATTTAAAGGTGAATTAAGAAGACACGCATCGCACTTATGTTACTTTGATTAATACGTATATAACAGAAAACTTTTTGATTAAATTTTTTTTTTCTTCAAAAAGTCTAAAAACTTCCAAAAGGTCAAATCGAAAACAGTTTTTGATACTAAAGGCTGTGATACCAATTTCATTCCAAAAATACCCCCAACACCCAAACAAGCTTCAAAAGGTGGGTTTTGCAGAAGATACGCAGGTTTTTGGAATGACATCTGCAAATAGGGAAGGGTTTAGTGCATTAAGCCAGAACAACCGCCGTCCGTAATGACTGAATGTAAAAACAGACCGGTAGGAGTTAGGAACAAGACATAAGATCAAATAAGAAGTGACACTTATATATACCGAATGTATATGCAAAATATACCTGTATTATATGTATCAGGAGACCCAGGACCCAGATAATGGAGGTTTTACTGTAATTATATTCAAAATTATTAAATTAACTAGTTTACTTCTTTCTACATATTTTCAACAGCTTAATTTAACAAATTCTTTAGCTATCTAGATAATGAGTAGAGCCCATATTTGTATGTAATTGCGCTCTTTTTGTTAACACTTAGGACCTTCATGATTAGAAATTAATCCGAATCATACCTCTGTAGTATGGTGAGCCAAATTTTATTCTGCATATTTGAAGAATATTGCATAAATTCGAAAATTTGAAATCATTTTGAATGCTCAGAAAAATAAAAATAAACTACACAACTAAGAACATTAAAGGAATAATAACAATTTTAATTTCAATATCAGTTAACTTACCAGGAACAAAACTTAAAACTTTTTCCCTTTTTTGAAAGATTAATTTTTCTGGAATAGACAGGTTGTAGATATAGGAACCATTTGAAACATAAAAATACTCAGTGTCATCTTCTTTCAAGTTTTCAACCAGTAAACCTAAGCAAAATGCCTTTTTCTTCAGTTTCAAACTTCAATTTCTAAAAACAGTCGGCTGGATTTTTCCTTTCAACATAAAACATAAATTAATTAAATCCCCCCACGATGCAGGAATTATATGATAAATTAAATTTTAAAAATTCATTATTAAAGTACCATGTTGAAGTCGGTGGCTGCAACGGTTTAGGCATTGACGTGGCGCCCATTACTGTAAGGTAAAGGGTCCCGGGTTCGAATCCAGCATTTGACCCCGACATTCTTACAAATGGGCTCCCCTCCCCCCCCCAAAAAAAAAACACCCCAAGAGTTGATATACTCTGCCATTGTGAACTCTTGTTAAAAAAAAATAAGTACCACATTGACTGAAATGTGGCAAATTGATGAAATCTTAAATGGAAACAATTAAGTTGTTATACTCAGAATCAAAGATCAATTTTAAGTTCCAATAAATATGTCCCATCTTCTCTGTCTATGTTGAAAGGTCTTTTTCAAGGCTTGTACAGATATTTTTCAAGCAATAAACTCTGTAGTTGTACAGAAACAAAATTCGAAATCTGTACAATCTTCAATTTTAATTCAATCATGAACAATAATTTTATTTGTATAATATTTCTAATTATAAAATTTTTTGTGTGACTGAAATTTTATCCTTTCTAAATGAATATGCACTAGACCATAAAAAGTCTATGAAAAAAATATTTACATAATTTGCACGATTTCTCTGTCATTCATTTTGTGTATTTTACTATTTTGAGTACAAAATGCATACAAATTCAGGCTCTAATCATGATTAAACATATATTTCTAAAATATTACAATTATAATTTTAAAAAATTAAATAAGAAAATTAACCCTTCTCAGAGACAAGAGTATAATAATTATTAAAGACATAGTTAACGTCCATAAAGTAAAAATCAGGAGAATTAAAAAAAAGTATGCATATAATAATTTTTAGCTTTTCACTTTTACTACAATTGGTTATGTTTTCTCTTCGAAAAGTTTTCCCCATACTAGAAAACCTTAATGCAGTTTTTCTGTCCTCAGCATATGATTAGATCCAAATATTTTAGGGAGAGGCCACTTCTGTATAGCAAACAATTGCTGCGCAGTGAGCTAACGATGTTTTTGTTCTTTTAATAAAATCACTACAAGCAAGTTATTCTCAGTATTAGTAATATGCATTATTTATTGTTATTATGTACATCATATTATTCAGTCTGATAAAAGTCAACAAGTTAGTTTTTCAAGTATGACAAAAAATTTAGATCTTTTTCTATTTAACGACATATTTTTTTATTTATTATTCTTTTTTTATTTCTTTAGTTTTTAATAATGATGGTTTTATTTAGTAACTCATTTGTAAAATTAATTTTTAGTAGGCGGTGGGGAGGGGGTGGAGGTGGAGGACTTTCCAACAGCAGCAAAGTTGGTGATTGTAGTAACATGGCTGAAGAGCAGCCTCCCTGTGACAATGCAACACCTTCAGGTAAAAATAATTTATCCTTTTTCTATTCGAAGGAAGACAATAACATTTTACAATTCACAGGTACCGGGAATGGTTCTGTAGGTGGGGGAGGTACAGGCGGCGGAATCGATTCCGAGAGTGATGATTCTGAAGTCGGACGCTTACAAGCGCTTTTGGAAGCAAGGGGTCTCCCACCTCACTTATTCGGTGCTCTCGCGCCGAGAATGCACCACCTCCTTCATCGTACGATTGGAACCAACACAAGTAAGCTTTTAAAGATTTATAAAGAAAATTGAATATTCACGGGTTTGTTTTACAGCAACCAAAGCCCAGCAGTTGCTTCAAGGCCTTCAAGCGACGTCCGATGAGGGGCAACAAATGCAAGCAGTGATTGAAATGTGTCAGATGCTAGTCATGGGTAATGAAGATACATTGGCTGGATTTCCTATAAAGCAAGTTGTTCCTGCTCTAATTGCTCTCCTCAATATGGAGCATAATTTTGATATGGTTGTTTTTTCTACTTGTTATACTTAAAAGAAAAAAAATAGTTTATAACAATTTTCTTTTTTGAACTAGATGAACCAAGCTTGCAGAGCCCTTACTTACATGATGGAAGCTCTACCAAGATCATCAGCAGTAGTTTTAGACGCTGTACCTGTTTTTTTGGAAAAACTTCAAGCTATTCAGTGCATGGATGTTGCTGAGCAGTCTCTCACAGCACTCGAAATGCTCTCAAGGAGGCACAGCAAAGCCATTCTTCAAGCTGTAAGTATACAATTAAATATTTTCAAATTTTTCCGACAGCATTTTAACATGAAAACATTTTCAGCGTGGAGTGTGGGCCTGTTTAATGTACCTGGATTTCTTTAGTATTAATGCACAAAGAGCTGCCCTTGCCATTACCGCAAATTGTTGCCACAATCTTCTCCCAGAAGAATTACCCCTTGTATCTCAGTCAATCCCACTTTTGTCAAGTAGACTTACACATCAGGTAAGTAAATTACAAATTAAACCATTAATTTGTTTATAAAATTTGTAACTATAATTCTAGGACCAAAAGAGTGTTGAAAGTGTATGCCTAGCTTTAAGCAGACTAACAGACAGTTTGCAGTCCGATCCTTCTAAGCTGATGCAAATTGCGAATAGTGAACTTTTAACCAATCTGCAGCAATTGGTAAGTAATCTGAATAAATTATCCAAAACTTATTTTCAATTTTAAACATTTAATTAATGTACTTTTATTTATTTTTTTAGTTGGTAGTTTCACCGCCTCTTATAAACACCGGCACATTCATCACAGTTGTGCGTATGCTGACTACGATGTGCGCGAACTGCCCAGAGCTATCTCTGACTCTTCTGAAAAATAATATTGCAGAGACGCTTTGCTATTTGCTGACTGGAAGAGCCGATACATCTCAGGGGGAGGTAATTTATACAATCGCTTAACACTTCACATTTAGCCGGCACGGGACCCGCATTACCTGCTTGAAAAAGTAGGACGCTCCAGGAGCATACCCAAACTATTTCATTATTCAAGAACCTGTTTTCCACATCACTTTGTCCTTGACAGTATTTTACTAGTTTTATCTGAAAATAGGGTTGTTCCTTAGACATCCCTAATAGCAACAAACTATAATTATTTATAATACTAATAAGTAGTCATAAAAGCTCCAAAACATCTTAAATCAATAATTTAACTGTAAGTAATAGGTTCTGATAAATCAATTTGAAGAAATAAATGCATGAAAATGTCATTAATAACATATACTTAAGTGTTTTGCTGAATTTTGGGACATTTAAAAAAAAAAAAAAAAAATGGGATCAGAACGAATTAGCCAAAATGCATTATAGGATAGTTTGGTTCCAAATGAGGCCGATAGAGGCAGGTAGAACGTTTTCACACAAAGCTTACCCCCACAAATCACGAGAAAAAAATGAATGGTGAAGGACGTATAAGATCGTCCACCGGCCCATTGGATGTTAACTTCGGACATGCCTCTGCGTACAGAAAGTGTTAAAATATTCAATACTGTAGTGTCTTATGGCCTTGTAGCCAAGGCCAGGACCTGCACTATCTGCTCGAAAAACTAGGACACTATAAGTTTAAAAAAATCTAGTAATCGGAACTCATTGGGTCAAATTGAGGCCGGATAGAGCAGGTAGAACATTTCCTCACCAAGTATCAAAGAAAATAAAGGAGTTTGAACACACCTGAGTGTCCCACCGGCCCATTCCATTTTAATATAGATTGAGCCTTTAAGGTTAAATAATATTCAGTATATTGAATTTTAACTTTTGTGTTAATTTTTAGATTGAGTTGGTTGCTAGATCCCCTCAAGAGGTTTATGAAATGACTTGCTTGATCAGCGAGCTGATGCCGAGATTGCCTCAACATGCTCTATTTGCCGTTGACACGCTTTTAGATAGACCAAGCCCGAAATCAGTACCAGAAGCTGTCACTTGGCTTTGGAGGGATGACATGGGAGTGTGGCATGCTTATACTCCTATAGATTCTAGAATCATCGAGGTAATTTTACAAAAGTCGATCTAATCGATTGCCAATTCAAATTTGATTCAATTCCAGGAAGCACATCAATCCGGTGAAGAAGACATGTCACTCTCAACTTTAGGAAGGACTTATACCGTAGATTTCCAATCAATGCAGCAAATCAACGAAGATACAGGGACATCGAGACCTATAGAAAGAAGAGTTACTAGACCTCAAGCACTTTTACAGCAGTCAACTACTTCTACTTCAAGCAATTATTCAGTTATGCAAACAAATAACAACAATGGCATTCCAGTAGAAGACAGGTATCTTTTTTTTATTTTTTTTATTTTTAATTTTTTGTCCTAGCATTTCATAATTTATTTGTTTTCCAGCAATATCGATAACAATTTGAAAGATGTCGCAGGGGCATTTATCAAATCTTTGTTCAGTGTCCTCTACGAAGTCTATTCAAGTTCAGCTGGGCCTGCAGTCAGGTGTAAATGTTTAAAAGCGTTGCTCAGAATGGTCTATTTCGCTTCTCCAGAACTTCTTAAGGAAGTTCTTAAAGCTCAAACAGTTTCTAGTCAACTCGCAGGAATGATGGCATCACAAGATCTTAGAATAGTAGTATCAGCACTTCAAATCGCCGAAATTCTCATGCAGAAGCTTCCCGAAGTGTTTAGTGTACATTTCACTCGAGAAGGTAACAAGTCACAAATATTTCAACATGGCAGCAACATTAATCAATTTTTTTTTTAATTGTTAGGTGTTATGCATGAGATTAAGCAGTTAGCTGACCCAGCAGTGCCCATCGGCTCTTCCCCTTCCAAACCCATTCACGAATCTTCTTCAATTATGGATTCATCTACTCCAGGTCCGTCGTCAGCTAGCAGTACGCCAAATGGAGCTGCCTATAAACTTTGTAAGTCAAGAAAAATAATTGATTAAAAAGACTTTCTTAACTTGTTAAATTTCAGCTTCTGAAGCAAACGCAAATGAGGGACAGAATGAGAATGAAGAAGGGGCTAATGTTGAAGAGGAAGAAATGCCTCTGAGTGACTGTTCCCCAATAACTAGAAGGATGAGGGAATTGAGAAAACCAAAAAGGAGTACAAAACGCGAAAAACACTCTAAAGTCAGTGAAGAATCGACTGTTCATGAACTATTTACAAAGCATAAGCATGGTTAGTTTTATATTAATAAAATTCTTTGTAAGTATATTTTTAATTTTTTTAATATTATATATAATTTATTTCCTTTTAGCAAATAATTTAAGTTTAAGTAGCCGTGGTACAAGATCACGTATGTCAGGAGCATCTTCAAAAACGAGCAACTTCTTAGCATCGCTCAACCCTGCAAGATGGGGTCGGGCGTCAGAGAGAAATTTCCAAAAAGTCACTTACCTCAAGGTTAGTTTGAAAAAATATGCATAATGTGTAATATTTAGTGATAGTTATGTAACGACTATTTAAAGATCACAATCTCCAAACATACGCATAATGTGCAAGTTTTATATTGTTTTTTAGGAATCCACTCTGGCAAAATGTGCTAGCTCTTCAAACCTTTGGGCCGGTAATCGAGAAAAGGTTAGGACTTGGGTCCGAGAGAGGAGTTCAAAGTTTATTGCAAATTATTCAACCCCTTGTGAAAATTCTGAAGGCCTGCAAGATCCGAACAGGATATTAACTAGCTTGACTCAAGCCATATCAGCTCTTCAAGCAGAGGTAACTTTCAAATGTATAAAATATATAATATTTATTGGGTGTGACCATCTTTTTTTTTTTCTGTTTTTTCAAATGTCAACTTTCACCCTTATAAAGGCAATCCTTTATTACCAGCTAACCCTGTTAGTTCTATCCTGGAAAAACCTTATTCAGATAGATTGCTAAGAAAGGGGTTGATCTCAAAATTCAATCTGGAGTAAACTACAGTGTGTACGACGGAAGCAGATAAAATTCATTTGAATCAATCCTTTCTATACGAGTTCAGTCTTGAAAGAGCATCGGAAATTTACGTGGATTTACTTATTTATTTATTTTTCAGTTAAAGCGGGTCAAATTACCCAAAACTGAACATTCAGAAGAACAAACATAAAAATTCAGGATTTAAAAACTTAACAGATAAAAATAATAAATTACAACTAAATAATAACTGCAATAATTTGAATTAATTAAGAGTTAATTAATTCAAGATTTAAAAGAGTTGCTATACGTTTTTAAAGATTCTTATTTAAATTGTACAAATATAAAAATATAGTGATGGGGCTCCGCTCACAAGCTGATTAAAAGAGTGAACCCATTTTGCGAGTGAGTGATGAACACTCTGAAGAAGAGCGGTAGCTCTGATATTCGCCTCAACTCCAATACCAACTCTTCAACGCTACTTAATTTTGAATTTTGTCCCAACATCAAGTGACTTGAACCCCCGTTTGTCCCTCCAGACGCTCTCACCAATCTGCTCTTCTAATTTACCTCTTCAGGCTGTCCGAAGATTCCTTTGTGCTTTCTCACTTGTTCAAGTGTTTAAATGCTCCGTGATATCTCTTCTCAGCATTCAAAATTACATGCATCTTATTTATTTATTTACAAGTTATACCTGGGTTCAAGAAATGTTTACAGTTGAGTTCTGCGAGTTTAAAAAAAATTGTATTAATTTCTTTTTATTTTAAGTTTAATAAAAAAAAATTTTACATTAAATATGCACTTTTATGTGTCTATATAATTTTTATTTTTATTCACTCATTCACAAGAAAAAGGTAATAAAATCACAGGGTTGTTAATTGTTAGGTTAATGAAATGACAAACTGTTCAACCTTTTTTTTAATATCGCCAATAATACATTTCAATTTTAAAAAAATAATAATAAAAACAAAGAATTAAGTGAAGAAGGTTCATTTCATAAGCAGGTTTATTCATGAAAAGATAAATTCATTTCACTGAGTGAGCGATTTTGATCCAATTCTTAAAAAAAGCAGTTTTCCCATCTCTAGTTGGCAGTATTTTATAGAAAACAAAGAAAATTATGTTGGATTAAAGTTTGAATTAAAAATTTAATACATTTTGAAACATTTTTCTTTCTGAAAAATGAAAAACCTTTAACACCCAATATTTAATTATTTATTTTATTTTTATTTCAGGATGGTACTGATAAAATGGCTGCCTTAATTGAACTTAGAAACACCTTAATGCGCTGTGATATTTCACCTTTTGAGGTAAATCATTCGGGATTAGTCAAAGCTCTCCTTGAATACTTGACCCATAAGACAGAATCAAGAGATTCGAGAATTAGAACCTTCCTTCACGTGTTTGCCAAATGTCCAGTAAGTTTTAAATGTGCAATAAACACTAGTTTCATTTTGATTGATTTTATTGTCATTTTAAGCTTGAAGAAGGTGTTAGAGAGTTAACCACACTTGACCCGACTTGTCTTCAAGTTCTTATTTCAAAGCTCAACAGTTGTGTATCCCAGTTGGAACAATTCCCAGTTAAGGTTCATGATCTTCCCGCCCCTGCTGGTAGCACAACTGCACTTAGATTTTTCAATACCCACCAACTCAAGGTAAGACGATGTTAAATTGAAAATAAAGTGAACCGTATGTGATGATCATGTTTTGCAGTGTCAACTATTTCGCCACCCTGATTGTACAAGTTTGAAGCAGTGGAAAGGCGGTACGGTTAAAATTGACCCTCTGGCTCTCGTCCAAGCGATTGAGAGGTATATGGTTGTAAGAGGCTATGCCAAAGTCCGTGATAAACACTCATCGCAGTCCGATGATGACAATAGCGAGGAAGACATCGATGACACCTTGGTATTAATAATTGGTTAATTGATTATTAAAATTTAATTTAAAACACAAGTTGCCATTTCAGGTCGGTATGGTTGTTGGGAGTGCAAGGCATAAGCTGCAGTTTCTTATAAATGACACTGTCCTCCCTTACAACATGACTGTGTATCAAGCGGTCAGGCAGTTTTCACCCGCAGCAGCCCCTTCGGATCAATCAGAGACTGACACTGATACGGAAGCTCCATTCGGAAGTGCCAATATATGGGTACAAACTCACACTGTTCATTATAGACCAGTGGTCGAGGATGAGACGCCCAGCAAGCCAGTTACCAACAGTAATCCCGTCCCTAGAAAGGGTAAGGGCTCCAATTCAAAAGCAGCCCCAAAGAAGAAATACGATGGATTGTGGCAAGGTAGTTTACTAAAAATTTAAAAGTCCGTTTGAAATGCAGTACAAATTATTTATGATTGTAGAAGGAAAGGTACCTGTAAGGTTATGTGCAATGGAACGCTACCTCGTAAGTGATCTTAGTGATAAAGTAACTACCAATGATGCTTCTTTGCCAGTCCTTTGTCTCCTTAAGGCTTTGCATGCCATTTCAATGCACTGGACAACTTTGTACCCAGCTCTTCAAGGATCGCCAATTTTGTATCAACAGGTAATTTTTTTTTTTATATTTATTATTATAGGATATTATTGGCTTACATTATCGTCTTTGCAGGAGTTTGTAAATAATAAAATAGCTGCAAAAGCCGGAAGGCAACTACAAGACCCGCTGGTGATATTGACTGGAAATCTTCCAAGTTGGCTTCAACAAATTACAGCTGCTTGGTGATTATTTTTTTTCTGAAATGGTTTAAAACATTCAATTGACAATTTGAATTAATTGTCGTTTTATTTTACAGCCCATTCCTTTTGCCTTTTGAAACGAGACAGCTGCTTCTATACGCGACAGCTTTCGACCGTGACAGGGCACTGCAGAGACTCCTCGATGCGTCGCCTGAGCTCTCGGGCTCATCGGACTCTCAGGAGAGGGTGACACCACGTCTTGACAGAAGGAAACGCACTGTCGCAAGAGAAGACATCCTTAAACAAGCAGAATCGTTAATTCAGGACATGGCTTCGAGTAAAGCACTTTTGGAAGTACAATATGAAAACGAGGTGGGCGTTTTATTCCAAACATCATTTTGGATATTATCGTAATAACACTTAAAATATAATGATTTTCCATATAAACTTTAATGCATAATGATAAAACACTTGAGGGAGGATCGAGTAATTTTTTCAACATTTTTTGAGCATTTCCCGTTGCTTCATTCCAGTTCTCAAAATTGCAAAATTTAATGCCAATTCCCATTTATTTGATATGTTTTTTATTTATTTTTTTTCCAAATGTTTAAATCTTGTTATTTAGTAATTTTTAATTACACTAGTTAGATGGCCAGTCATTTAAATTTACTGCATGTACGCACCAAGAAGTGAATATTTAAAAAATTTTTGTTATTCATTACATATTTTTATTTTATTACTTACAAAAACGACCTTTTTTTTTTATTATGTTCAGGTTGGTACAGGTCTGGGACCGACTCTTGAGTTCTATGCCTTGGTTAGTAAAGAATTGCAAAAGTCAGAACTTGAGTTGTGGCATGACGAAGGAGGTGGGCCTGAAGGTTACGTCTACTCGCCTGTCGGTCTCTTCCCAGCTCCAATACCTAGATCGACGCGAGTGTCACAGTTGATGAAGCTCAGGACAAAATTTAGATTCATCGGGAAGTTTATGGCCAAGGCCGTCATGGATTCTAGAATGGTATGTCATTGGTGTTATTTTTTTTTCCATTTTTTTTAAATAAAATTTTATTTTTCAGCTTGACTTGCCACTGAGCCAGACATTTCACCGTTGGCTGCTTGGAGAAGAGAGCTCTCTCGGCCTCACCGATTTGGCCCATGTGAACCCTTCTGTTTATAAATCGTTAGTCAGACTGATGCAAGTCGTTGCTAGATACAAAGAGATTCTTAACGCTGAAGGAACAGAGGAAGAGAAGAACGCTAATGTACACATTTTTAATAGTTTAATTAACTTTTGAAATTGATGATACAAAAGAAGTATTCTTTAATTGTTTTGTTTTTATTTCTTCCACAGATTGACGCTCTTGAGTTAGATGGATGTCCAATAGAAAGTTTAAGTTTAGATTTCACATTACCAGGTTATCCACACATTGAATTAAGAAGGGGAGGAAAAGATATCGCAGTGACAGTACACAACTTAGAAGAATATTGTAAAGTGAGTAATACATTCAATTTTAGCTTGGATTTGTTTAATATTAAAAAAAAATTTGTACAGCTTGTAGTACATTGGTACCTGGTCGAAGGAGTCTACCGGCAGATGGAGTGCGTCCGAGAAGGCATGCAGTGCGTCTTTCCAATATCACATCTTGTGTTATTCTACCCGCAAGAACTCGATGCTGTGTTCTGCGGCTCATCTACCTCTTGGGAGCTGTCTAGCATTGTCGAATCGTGCCGGCCAGATCATGGTTATAACCCTACTTCTCGCGCGATCAAATTCTTATTTGAAATCCTCTCGGCGTACGGGCCCGAGGAGCAGAGGGATTTTATACAGTTTATAACTGGTTCGCCAAGATTGCCAGTCGGAGGTAAGTTATCAAACATTTATCGTTAATATAAGTAACACTAGTTTTTAACCTTTTTGGGACTGATTAGAAGCTAAAATGCATTCCCTGGCCTAAAGCCTCAGCCCTGATAGCCTGATTTATAATGTATTAATCATCAGTTCGGTTCAAAATTTGACAGTGCATTCCTGGGATATTATAAAATTGTAAGGAGAGAAAGAAAGAAAAGTTACATTTAAGCAAAAATTTATTTGACTTAAAAAATGTTGACTATTTATTTTGAAACATATTAACCAAAATAACAAAATAAATAAAAGACAATAAAAACTCAAATTTATTTTGATGAGTACTGTGAGCGTAAACAATGGAAAACTAAAACTGAGAGCAATGGATAGACAAGAGGCGAAAAATCAGAAACACAAGACGGTAGAGGGTCAGGAAGAGCAGGGGGCAAAAACTACACGAAAATAGGACATTCCAAATGAGACGTAGATATTGTGGCTGAATGGTTTTTCCAGAAAAAGGAATATCTGGCAACTTAGGAAAAGTTTTAAAGGTCAAATTGTGAACAGATGGGGTAGAAAAAGGGGGTAAGTTGATGATAAGTAAAGAAACAGACGAGTGTGGGATTCACTACCAAGGTGTCTGCTACACATAGGGTAGTCCAATAGATGCTGTAAATGTGCAGCTAGGGCTCCTAAAAGGCAAAAAACCATGAGGATGAGATAAATCATCACTGGTCCCCAAAAAGGTTACTGCATGTTGATAAATTATTTGAAAATGGTGTAATTAAAGTGGGGGAACACACCCAATGCAACGCTGCGCGACGACCCTAGGTGCTACCCACTGCCTCGCCACGTTTTAGTAGTGTGTGCACCTCTATGCGATGTCAAATACATGCCATGCGTATATCACAAATCAGTATCACACTCGCAACGCCTCTTTTGTTCATAATGCATTATTTTGAGCACAACCATATAATAAATTGTTAGTTAAATTTAATTTTTGTTAAATAAAGATATTCTGGTGTTTTGATAAATTCTCTGCTTAATCATCATAATTAAATAATTTTTTAAAAATTCATGAATTTTTGATCTCGTTTAATTTGGTTTACATTAAAATAAGCATGTTGTAATTAATATAACTACAAAATTATATATACATAGTTTGAAGTAAACTACAAAAAATATGAGTGTCCGGTTCTGATGCTACTCGACAAAAATGGTGTAATTTTATGAGCAAAGCCATATAATAAATAAATTGTATGAGCAAAACCATGAAATAAATTGTTAGTTAAATTTTATGAGCAAAACCAAGAAATACATTCTTAGTTAAATTTTATGAGCAAAACCATGAAATAAATTGTTAGTTAAATTTTATGAGCAAAACCATGTTATAAATATTAGTTATTCAGATATCGTGAGTTGCGGTCGGGTGTGATGTAGGTTTCAGAAAAACATTTTCTTTATCGTGCCAACGTTTCGATCTTTTATTGAGATCATCTTCAGGGCTCAAAGTGTTTGTCTTCTGTGTAATTGTGCCATCCTTGCGTGTCGTGTTGAGAGTGCCAGTGAGATTTTGCTGTATGATGTTTATATACGTTGGATTTTGAAGGGGTAGGGAAGGAAGTATCGAAAATTTGGACATGGGGATCGTAGAGCGTAGAGTAAGTTAGCGTGGCATAGCATCGGGCAAATGTGCATGGGGGTAATCCAATCTTGGAAAAATGGACTTAAGATTTGCGTCGGGTAGCATTGAGTGGTGTTGCATCGGATAAGTGTTCCCCGCTTAAAATACTCACTTAATGTCAATCAAGGTGCTCAATTTTTTTATAGTTTTAACAATCTGCCCTTTTGTAGAGTTGAGTTTGTAAATTTATCATTTATTTTACAGGGTTTAAATCGCTTACACCTCCCCTCACGATAGTAAGAAAAACTATCGATGGGAATATGAATGCTGACGATTTTCTTCCATCTGTGATGACATGTGTTAATTATCTCAAACTGCCAGACTACTCAACAGTCGAGATAATGAGAGAGAAGCTTAGTATAGCTGCCAAAGAAGGGCAACGATCTTTCCACTTATCCTAGTCTCATCCAAGGTAATTAGATATAAAGTTTAAAAAACGATTTGTCAATTAATGAAGGCAATTTTGTTACCAGGTTAGCCATACGTGTACTTCTGAGCTTATGGTTACACTCTTCAGTACATCTCTTCACACATACACACTACCATTTATACAATTATTACTATAATTATTATTACTATTAATATTATTTAATTAATAATATTGATTAAGAGATCTCGGTTGCAAACGAACTGTGGTGATTCTACCTTTATAAATACTTGTATACATACTATATATATAAATATAAATATATTTCATAATAACTATATTATATGAAATTCAATCATTTCTAGATCATGCAAAAGTATAGAAATAGGAGTCAGAAATGTTTAAATTATTATTTTGATAAGCGTATATTTTTTCTTTTTGTTTCAAAATCTTATTTTTTCAGTTATTGGAGTATTTCAAGAAATTAAAAAGTGGTAAAAGAAAAAACCTGCAAATTTTATGAAAGGGACATTATTTGTGTTAATATGTTTAAAAAAGAAAGAAAAAAAATTATATATATATAAAAAGAAATTTTAAAAAAGGCCTTAAAAAAGCAAGAAAATGTGAAAGTTTGAAATAAGTTATGTAAGTGTGAGTCTGTATTTTTGTGTGTAAGTATGGATTCTATTTAGAAATATGTTCAAGTGTGGTTTGTTAGAGAGCGATTTGTATATTGATGTTCTTGTATATTGAAAAAACCCACATTTAAAATTAGAGGTGAAGCACACAACACTTGATATCTTGTTTTGGAAACGAAAAATGAGATAGTCAAATATTTTTGTTTTCCATTCAAAATTCATTCCAAAATGTTGCATACGAGTGATGGGTGAGACCATCTATTTTGCGTATGTTTCCCTGTCAGACATTTAAAAAAAAAATTCATAGTATTCAAAAACGACCACTTTCATTTATTTTTATTTTAAGTTGTGGATTCATGATTGTATTTATTTCAGATACTACACCAGCCACAATATAAAAAATATTTAAAAAAATTTATATGATAGAAGATTATAAAAAATTTAATTACTTAATTTTTGTTCTGATAACTTGATAAAACTGATTACAGATGTTTTATTGTTTTCTGTTTTTCTTTTCTGTGTTATTATTTTAATACTTCCAATATATGAAACCCAAAAATTACACTCAACGCAGATTGGGATTAGGTTTTACAAAAAGGTATGTATACATCACAAATCAAGAATATGTTTTTAATTAATTTAAAAAAAATATATTAATAAAGGATCTAACATATTTAAAATTGACACAGTTCTCAGATCTTTTATAAGAATTAAAATACAATTCAGTCAAAATAAGAAATTTTATATAATTAAATATAAAATTGTAATCAATTGCTGAACATTGATATTTTGTTAATTAAAGCTAGTTGCATGCGTAATAATTATGATAAAAGTCCAAGGTTCAAGTTCGACATTAGATTGGATGTGTGTAGTCACAGTAATCATAATTAATTAACCATTTTAATAATATGTAGTAATTTGTACAAGGCACACCTGCTTAATTTTTTGTAAATTAAGGTGTTTAAAGGCCTTAAGTTGGCTCTCCCACTATACAACTTCGCCCATACTTCAGGTCTAATCGTGTACCATTATGACATGGTCTGTCACTGTTGGTTGGTATGCTCAACGGCTGGAATGATAGGACGAGAGCATGAAAAGCTTCGCTCTGACTATGTCTGCCGGCTATGTATAGTAAGGACCTCAAAGCAGTTAGTAAAATGTAAATGTTGAGCAACATACTCAGGAGGTGTTTAATTCCGAGGTCCCTAAGCGTCTTTATAGTATGGTCAGGTATGCACCCTTGTGCCCCCAGAACTGCACAGCTGCTCGAAAAAACGGTTTGTGTTGTTCCGTGTGGGCTTCCCTTAACATAGAATTTCCTTGCCATGAGATCCGTGACTCGATCCAATGCTGCAAGGTCCAAACAAATATTCGCCCATTATCAGTGGCGATGATATTTGGCCAGTCTATTCCTATCCTGTGCTTAGAGGGGAATTTTGATGGCAACCTGAAAGACCGGTGTTTAGGACTTGTAGGCACTATCTGCCTCCATATTTTTGAATGATTCTCCAGGCAGAGGATAGCATGGGAAAGCGTCTCGAACCAGCCCCACATCATTCATCTGGTGTACCAGTCTGCCTTCATCATCCCTCGTACCCATTGAATTAGTCCTAACGCACAGGGCATCTGTCATGAAGCCATCACGTTGCTGGCAAAGGGTCAAATTTCACCCTCAGTCCAAAATGAGATTTTTTGTTTTTTAGTATCCTTAGGTTATAAATGAATAAAATCCGCCATCTTTTCTTTGCTCAACTTCAAATGTACCAATTTTTCAAATAATTTAATGGCCCTCCTACTGCTTGGGGCTGGTTTTTTAAATGTTACTTCCCTTGACACCAAGCAGTCTCAATTGGCAAAAATTTTGTTGGGAGTGCATTTGACAGGAATAGGATATAGAAAATCTAATTCAGTAAGCTATATGCACATTATTAGTAGATATTAATTGCAAAAAATAGCTAGACTGACAATGAGATAAATTAACCTTAAAATAAAAATCACTATCAAACCAATCTCAAGGACTAACATGTTCGGGGCTTTGTTTCAGGCCAAAGTGGTTCAAAACAAGCGTTGAATGCTTGTGAAAAGCGGTACTGTGGCCAGAACGCTATCCCAACCCCAACTCATTCAGGTGGTTCCAAGGGTTGCCATGGCATGAGGATGAGGGTTCACTTGGTACCGCTGGGGCTTTATACGTTCATTATAAAACAGGATATATATTATATATATTTTTTTACAATTAGTATTTCCATGGGTCTCAATGAAACTCACTGCTTTAGACAACATTTAGTTGTCCCCACACAACACCTAGTTTCCAATTTTGATAAAACCCTTTTTACTTTTTAATTACTATTATTATTATTTTGATTTTATAATTTTCTTTTTTAAAGAAGCTAACTACTTGAACAATTTTTTTTTTGTTATAATTTGAGGAAGTAAGTTGATATATATTTTTTATTAAGAATTATAATTTGCAATAAATATATTTCATATATTTTCATACAAAAAATGTTGTACATATATAATAGATTTGAACCATTTATAAACTAATAAATACATACCATTTACATTTTAAAAAAAATTTAATTAAAATAATGTACAAAAAATAAATTATGTAGAATGGTGTTCTTTAAAGCTGGGGAACCGTCCAATATCTATCACCAGTGCTACAACCTAGGCAGTAGAATGTCTCACTTTCTTGCCTAGGACCTTTCAACACTTGCTGCAATTTACATCATTCATCCTATTTCTCTCCAGTACAATGAAGGTAAGTTAGAGGGAGTAGGAAAAGGACCTGATGAAGGGTCATCATCACCAGATTAAGGATAGGCCATGCAAGGTTGGCATATGGCCAGAGCCCACGTGTGTCCAGCATGCAGAGAAACATGGCACGATTTGTTACATTTAATTGAAAGGTGCAATTCAAATTCCTTGGCTCCATATAGAGAGTACATAAGAATGCCACCTGATGTAAAAATTGAGCTTGAGCATAGTAGCAAGTATTTGTGACCCATGTCCTGACTTTGGGGAAAAACAGGATTGCTTACAATACAATATAATGTTAGTACATTATAGATATCTCGTTTTGGGTTTCTTTGTGCACATTGAGTCTTACTGTATTATTAGTGTGAGAGGGCTGATAGCAGAGTACTGAGTATCCATATGAATCATGGAAGAAGTGAGTATTCCACCACCCTAAGTGAACGTTGTGTAAATAAGAAAGAATGTATTTAAGAGTGAGTGATAATGTAAATGGATTTAGGAACTGATTGTGTTGGGGCTGAAGTGGAGTAGCTGTTGATACCTGTGAAGCCCAACCTCTTCAGCTGGACGGATGACTGAGGTTTGGCCCCAGACTGCTAACACCCAAGGTGCATAATTCTTACGGCCAGCCGGTAATTTATAGTAAATTAGAAAAGCTAAAGTTGCCGGTGGACTGTGGCACGTGACAGGCACAACTCTGTACACCATGTGCTTATATGAATCAGTAATCACTAGGTCAGCATTTTCTCAGTTAAGTTTGTATGAATTGTCTTTTTCTCAAGGATCTCTCATTAACAAATTGTACGTCCAATGACAATTTCTTTTATTACCCTTATAAAAAATTTTTATAGTGTATTCATCTTAATTGAAATTATAATTCTGAAGGAAAACTCCCAATCTCCAAAACAAATCGATGAATTTTTGAATTTCGGTTATAATTTTTTTTTTAATAAAAAGGACTCAAAACATGTTAAAAACTAGTGCATACATTAAAAAAAAGCTGACTACCAGGTCAGCTTAATGTATAATAGTACCAGCACATTCTACGCAAAAAATTAACTTGGGACCAAACTTACTTTTTCAATAAAATAGGCAATGTAAAAATAAAATTCATTGGGTAATATAAAAAACACATCATGTTTACACTGTTATTTAATAACATTTAAACAAATATCGCATACACATATTTTTTCTGTATCATTTTGTAAAAACAAATATATAAATTTATACATTTCATAATACTGGGCCACATTTTACTAACCTTTATAATTATAATAAATTAATTCACAATACATTACACATAACATATAACAAAAAAAGAGATTCGCTTCACAACAGAAAAAAGCTACAAGCTAATAAATTTAATTACTATTAAAAAAACATAAACACAAACAATTGAGTAGTAATAATATAAATTTATTCAATCTTGATAAAAATTTTACCAACAAATCATCTATATTCTACAACATGAGTTAAACTGTAGCTCAAAAAGTTAATCACTGACTAGAAATTATAAGATGAATTTTCTATTCGACAATACTTTTAACTTCCGAAAACCTTAATATAAAATAACATATATTAGACTAGTTAACACAATTACACTAACATACATTGGTACTACATAATTTTTAGTTCTTAGTTTAACACTTAAACCAAAAACGTAAGTTTCTTAATTTGTGACAAAAGTCTATATGTTTGTGGAACATATAAAATATTGGACGTAACAGTTTCTTTCATTGGCTCAATTTCCAAAATTGAATCCATTTTTATCTTTTTTTTTCCTTACACCTAAAAAGTTTTTTTTCAATCATCGTGCATTTTCATGAGGCACAATTAAAAAACCTTTTAATACCATTACCATTTTTTTGTACTTGCTTTAAATATACAAAAATATTCAATTTTACAAATTTGGTTACTGATTACCATTTTGTCAATTTACATTACATTTTTTTCTGTGAAAAATGTAATACATTTTGTGTTGTAGCTTGTGTAGCGAGTTATATATGATTTCTTAATTCACCATTTTTGATTCAAGATTAAATGTTTATATCAATAAAAAAAAGTTAGCAAATTATATTTCCCACAAAACTGATGAGAGATTCATATCCTGCATTTGCAACTTAATTTCAAATCTAATACTGAAAAAGGAACAAAAAAATCCGATTCAGGATGAAATTCAACTCATATTTAGTATATCTGGTCCCATAAATTATATATCATGGGAAGAAAAACATAAATAATGTCCACTTGATGGCAGTGGATACAGTTAAGAAGTGTTAAATTAATCTTACCCTATGTAAACTCTTTATCAATAAAATATACCTATAAAAACTTCAAAATAAAAACATACTTTAGTCGTCTTACGACTTATAAGTTTTACAACATTTCTGTTGGAATAAAACTGTTGATTTACTCAAAAAAATCACAGAATAGACAATACTGTTTTTTTGTTGTTTTTTGTTTTGTTTTTTTTTTACTTTAAAACTCTACTGTCGTTATGTTAGATATTCAGAAATTGATATTCGTACCATAAATAAAATGTAAACTATTACGTGGATATTGCATGAAGAATGGCACAATTCAAGAGTTTGAGACATCTCTAAGCCTCTTGTTCACCTTGGTCCTTTGTTGTCTTCTTCCTTAGAAACTTCCACAGATCCTTGAGGCGCCTCTCCTGATGTTCCCACCTGCGGAGAATCTGACAAACACAAATTCAAAACATGTCAAAACGTCGAATGAAAATTCATGGCTTAAATACCTTTTGTCGTGAGTTTTGTTAGCTTTTCTGGAAGGTCGGCTGTAGACGTAAGTGAGTGATCACCCATTATATCAGGCAAGGCATTGCGCCGTCCCGTTCTACCAGATGTCAAGAAATCGTCGACAAAATTTTTAGCATCTTCACCTGACTCCGACATTACTGTCAGCATCTTCAAAACTAAAATTAAAAACAATTTTAAATTAAATGTTAAGTAAGCTCCTATATTTATGCTATTTTTAGTTGATTTTGGTTCTTTAAAAAACCATTTTTTTTAAATTGTAGTAAGTCCGTGAATCTACTCTGAATGCTATAGCTATTTAGAGGTGATTTTGATTTTAAACTAACGTTTCATGTTGCTTTTATTAATGGGTAAATGTACAAGCAATAAGTGGCAAGAACCAGGCACTGTTTTACTTAGTGTTAGTCCTAATAACAATTTTTCATTAATTATAAAAATAATTTTTTTTTATACTACACACCACAGATGAAGAGGAACAAAAATATTACAACTTTTTCGTCTAAGCAAACATTAAAATCTGTGATTATTATTTAGATCCCAAAATATTTATTTTAAAAAATATATCAAGGATTAAACTTGGAAAAAATTAGGTTCTTACTGAATCAATTCTTACAACGAAATCAAACTAGCGGTTAAAAAAAAAAAAATGTGGTACAATCATTTTATTGTAAAGAATGAAGTCCTGAATTCAAATCTCATTTATAATGATCTGGGAGTCATCCAAACACAAAATTTGAAGTTATATTTTATCCCTCCACATTCTTGTTGAACTTAGTTTCCCACCTAGCGAGTTTAAAAATTTACATATTCCTTTACATAATTACATTTTTTCTTTTAATGCTTAGTCTGTAAAATTAAAAATAAACCACTTGATTAAAATGTAAAGGATTTTCATAACATTCACATTTTACAAAGGATAAAAATTTCAAAGCACGGTCATTCTGATCTGCCTATTTTCACTGGAGTCTTCTGTATGACACCATCTTCAGTGGTGAAAAAACAAAAAATCAAGTAAAAGAGTACAGTACTGACAAAATAACAAACAGACCAACCACCAAAGATGATTAAATATCAAAGTACAGTGCTCTCTCCCTAATTTGAACTATTTGGGGGAAAAAAGAGAGAGGGAGAGAAAGAAAGAAAGAAAGAAAGAAAGAGAGAGAGAGAGAGAGAGAGAGAGAGAGAGAGAAAGAGAGAGAGAAAAAGAAAGAGAGAGCGAGAGCCAACTTAGACTACATGAATTTTCGGTTCTTTTGTTCATCAAATCCTTTGCTACTAAAATGAAATATCAGTCCAGTCTACATTTTTCTTGTGTTAAGTGAAGTACTACTACTACTCTAAGTAAAGTGTGTACCTAACTGCTTACAAATTAGCAAAAAAAAAAAAAAAAGCAATGAAAAAAGTTAAATAATTTTTTTAAACTGACTTTTTAAAGAAAAATTGATGGTATATACATATTATAACAGGTTTAACGTTTTGTTTATGCATTAGTAAGAGTTATGATGAATTTTTTTCATATGTACGCATATTTTCAACACCTCTCTACTCCCAATTCTTCAGTAATCCAAATACTCCCCTGCAGCAATCAGTTTGGATTACGGAGAGAGCACTGTACAGGCAAACCAGTGAGAATAGGCCGAGAGATCAGATATTAAAGGTTCATCGCCACGCAGACCTCTCACAATATCTCACAAATTAAATATTAAAATTATTAGTAATTACTCCCATGCATAATAAATTTATCGATTAATTGTTTCAATACCAAATCAAAAACTGCACGTCATACAAACTTACAGAACAGATGTAAAAAAAATATTCATGAATTAATAAACAATGGTTGCATATAATCTTTCATTATTTTAAATTAAAAAACTCAAAAAATGTATTTACATCTTTACAAAAAGTATTTAAAAATACAGACATTATTTTTGTATTAGTGAAATCGAAGAGTTAAAGAAGGTTGAGTCCGTTATTCATTATTAAAAAAATAAAAATTGTGTAGGATTAGTAGATAGAAGATATTCCAGGTGCTAAAAAACAATGGATATCTTTTTAAGAATATATCTCTACTACATGCCACTCTTTTAAAGCACTTTCAATATTATATTTCCTCAGTGCAAGGCCATACAATCTAAGTACCGGCACCAGCAAGAAAACCTGACCAGAGTCTTGTACCTGATTTCCGATTAATGACCATTGTCTTCCTCTTTCGCCTGTGAGGAGAGCTTCGTCCTGGTTTTGTCATCTTTGGAATACCTATTTTCATAATTGGAAATGTTCACAGTTACTAATAAAATAATATATATAAATAAATTCTTCTTCTAGCTTTTGAAACAAATAATATTTTAAAAGTCAGAATATTAAGCTAGGTATTAATTATTATTATATCCATTTCTTAATTGGAGTTACTGATTCTGATAGTTTAACAAATAATTTAATTAAAAATCACAAATAAACCTAATAATCACCCATCACACAATATTAATCATTTTTGAAAAAAAAAAAATGTCCTAACAGTTTTAATTTTAATAAATACTAACAACCACCAGAAGTAATTCAACATGTAAATACAAAATAAAATATTTACCTATACTACGAATTCTTGTCTGCTCTTTTCTAATATAAAAAATACCTACAATAACAAAAGAATAAAATAAGTGCTTTGTTTAGCGACTGATGGTTCAATAAGTGATTGAAATAGTGAGGACCAATCAGGTTAGATGTATGTCAGAAAAACACCTTTTTCGTTTAATTGCTGACATTTCGTCCTTTATTCAGGCCATTTTTAAGACATAAAGTGTTGTATTATTCCTCACTACTTAAATCACAAATAGAATTTGGATCAGTTATTCTTTTTTTTTAAGTCTTGAATTTATGTCAAAATTGATATTGTACAAGGTCAAAACACAAAAGACATCAATATTTGAAACATCTAAATTGAGAAAGCCTTTATTTATTTAAAATCTTTTTAGGTGTTTTTTCAGGAACTTACAATCATTTCAAAATATCCTTTTATTATATCGATATAATAAAAGTATATTTTAAAATGAATGTGTTCCTGAAAAAACACCTAAAAAGATCTTAAAACAAGTGAACAACCAAGAAGAAAAGAATACATTTATTTCTTTATTTTTTAAATAGAAAAAACCAAGTTAATCAAGAACCAATTTAAAATCCTATAACTTCTCGCAGTCTACAAGCAATTCCACCTTTTGTAATTTACAATAAATTATTGGCAAGCCTCAAAAATCACCCACCTCGGGTATTGGCAGTCTAGGGTCAGACCTCGGTCTTATCCGTCCAGCCAACAAAGGTTAGGCTCCAAGGGGGTCCAATAGACCCCAACATTATCCGTCTCCCATTCTCACTCTCATTTTCCCCCAAATATATTATTTCTTTACAAATCTCCTCAGTTAGGATAGCCATTTTTTTCTGACACTCAGGCAACACTTAAGGCCTTGGACGAGGTAAAGGCAAAAAGCATATGAAGCAATGCCCTGGCAGAAGTCAGACACCAATGACTTGATCCTGGTATGGCAGAGGGTGGATATGTTAGTCAGAAAGGAGCCAATATGAATTCTCCAGGCTCTAAACCCTACTGACAAAAAAAAAAAAAAAAAAAAAAAAAAAAAAAAAAAAAAAAAAAAAAAAAAAATGGATCTTTATTGAGTCCAAAACCTGATAGAACAATCCTCCAGAGGCAAGAGAATTACTGGAGGGTAACCAAAAAGAACCAGGATTTTGGTTAGACCACTGACAGGGCACTGCTGCCTAAGAAGGCACAAGCACAGAATATGAGTACAGAAGAAGAAACACTGTGCAAATACTGCAAGTAAGAAGAGGAAATCACAGAATATATTTTATGTTTTTGTGAAGGTCTATGTAGGTGTAAATTCCCAGGTAGGTTATACATGCTATTTCTGAGGTCGCTCAAAGCATCTGCCCAGATGAGATCTTCTCAGCTTAAAACCACGCTTTTAAATTTTTTTTTACTTAAATCTATTGTTTCATTAAAGAAAACAACTCACTCAAAATGTGAGCTCTAAAAAGGATGAAATTGAACATATTTTCTTTATTTTTAATCTAAAAAGTGCAATAGAATTAGTTACACTATAAAAATAAACAAGTTACTATTAAATATTTTTAATCTAAAGAGCATAAAAGGATTAATAACACTTTATAAAGATTCAACTATTAATCTTTTCAACTAGTCATTACGGAAAATAATTTTTTTTAAAATCACAAATTCCATTAAACAAAATACATAACAGGCTTATATTATATTGAAGCTCATGTTAATCAACGATTTGGTAGTTGGCAAGTGTGCCCACTCCTACTGTAGCCTGTTCTGAATAAACAGTCGGCTGATAGTCGACCAACTTTCCAGTTGGAAGGCATTCAGACAGCCTATCCATGTTTAGTCAGGAAGGTACCAGCCGACTTAGAGTTGGTCGTGTGTGCACATCCCCACAACACTCAATGCTTAATAAGCATCAACTAAATAATTGACCAACTATAAATCTGCAGAATGTAATAGCCCTTACATCTAATTCCTAGAGAAATGTTAAATTTCAACGTTATTCGAGACAAAATAAGAAGTGTTTGTAACAACAATATATAAATATATATTACTTTAAGATATTATTTTTGATCGTTACGGCTGTTATACAATGTGAACAAATTCTGACTTACAATAAAAGGTTCAAATGTCATGTTTTTTCTTATATAACATTTGAACATTTAGCACTGTCTCGGGGGGTGCTCCACATGTGAAGGGCAAATTGTTCTCGGGAAGGAGAGAGGATGTGGACTTTTCAGGGGGCTTCTGTTGCCTTGTAAAATTTTTATCCACATCCTCATAATGCTACCGAAATTAGGTGTATACCCAAATGAGAAGCGGGTATATGGGGTAGTGCCTTTTGAGGGTGACCCGGATCAGTCAGTGTGGACCTTGCGATGGTGAAGGACCAACAAAATATTGACTGAATGCTTGTAAGACAGTCGAAAAAAATTAAGATTCAATGTTTCATTGAACATTTCAGTATTTGTCTGTTACGAAAGACTGATCTGATGGAAAGGTGAATTCAACCCAAAGGGTGAGTCTATCATATTTGTAGGTCTCAATTGAAATTATAACAGTAGAACTGTCAGAAATAACTGAAATGAACAACTGACTAGTGAATTTCATCCACAATCGTTTCATTTTAAAAATAAAAAAAAATGTTTTGTATCAACTAGCCAAGCTACCCCTTGGGAATTAGAAATTGGGTTCGACTCACCTTTTCTAACGATTGACGCATGTAAATAACTCCTGGCAATTCTGAAAAACGAAATCCCCTGTTGGGAGAGAGAAAAAAAGAACAATTTAAAGCTAAAAGACGGGCAAGATGAGAAATAAGTCGTTTCAATAAGTAATTACATGAGACGTCAGTAGAATGGGTCAACGTCTGATGAAGGCTGGCCTGGGGCCCCTAGGGCTGAACCTGAAATGGGAGTTTTCAGGTTTAACTGGGGGAAGTTGGTGGGGAGAAACCATCATCATCACACGCCTCCCAATTCAATCTACACTACTACTACTATATGTCTTTATTCTTAAATATATAAATAATATATATTAATAATAAATAAATAATGCATATACAAAGTATACAAATCGGCAATATATATTACAAAACAAGAAAAACGCTCCTCATGGTAAAAAATTAATAACTAAAATCTTCTGAGTATTTACAAATAATTATAATTAGTATTTACAAAATACTAAAAAAGAATATATACTTTCTTCAAAAATTT